>NC_054477.1:4677501-4979600 GCF_017639515.1 Carcharodon carcharias | reverse complement strand
GTCTATCTGGTGTGGGTACACCCACAGTGCTGTTAGGAAGGGAGTTCCAGGATTTTTGCCCTGCAACAATGAAGGAACAGAGATATAGTTCTAAGTCAGGATGGTGAGAGACTCGAAAGGAAACATAAAAATGGTGGTTCCCAAGTGTTTGCCATCCTTTTTCTTCTAGGATGTGGAGGTCATGGGTTTGGCAGTTGCTCCAGTGCATCTTGTAGATGGTACACATTGCAGTCAAGGCAGTGGGGGGGAGTGAATGCTTTTAATGATGGATGGGGTGCCAATCAAGCGGGCTGCTTTGTCCTGGATGGTGTTGAGCTTCTTGAGTGTTGTGGGAGCTGCACTCATCCAGGCAAGTGGGGAGTATTCTATCACACTCCGGACCTGTGCTTTGTAGATAGTGGACAGGCTTTGGGGACTCAGGAGGTGAGTTACTCGTTGCAGGATTCTTAGCCTCTGACCTGCTCTTGTAGCCACAGTAGTTATATGGCTGGCCCAGTTCAGTTTCTAATCTCAGGATGTTGATAGTGGAGGATTCAGTAATGGTAATGCCATCGAACGTCAAGGGGCGATGGTTACATTCTCTCTTGTTGGAGATGGTTATTGCCTGGCACTTGTGTGGCATGAATGCTACTTGCCACTTGTCAGCCCAAGCCTGGATATTGTCCAGGTCTTGCTGCATTTGGACATGGACTGCTTCAGTATCCAAAGAATCACGAATGGTGCTGAACATTGTGAAATCATCAGCGAACACCCCCATTTTTGACCTTATGATAATACGAAGGTCATTGATGAAGCAGCTGAAGGTGGTTGGGCCTAGGATATACCCTGAGGAACTCCTGCAGTGAAGTCCTGGAACTGAGTTGACTGACCACCAACAATTACAACCACCTTCCATTGTGCTGGGTATGACTTCAACCAGCGAAGAGTTTTCCCCCTGATTCCCATTAACTCCAGTTTTTCTAGGGCTCCTTGATGCCACACTCGATCAAATGCAGTCTTGATGTCAAGGCCAGTCACTCTCAATTCACCTCTGGAATTTAGCTCCTTTGTTCATGTTTGGAGCAAGGTTGTAATGAGGTCAGGAGCCAAGTGGCCCTGGTGTAACCCAAACTGAGCACTGGTGAGCAGGTTATTGCTGACTTAGTGCTGCTGTATAGCACTGTCAATGACACCTTCCATCACTTTGCTGAAAATTGAGAGTAGACTGATGGGGGTGGTAATTGGCCAGATTGGTTTCCTTGCTTTAAGTGGACAGGACATACAAAAGGCCCTTTGTAAACCTTTTAAGCCCTAATGAAACTCAAAGAGGGACAAGGCAGTGAGGAAGAAATAAAAGATGGATCTGGGCTTCGAGAGGCAGGTGTTCGGGGTTCGTGGGGAGGAGGGGTGTAGTTTTAAAGTCCCCCTGTATAAGGCGCAGTTATGATACCAAACCCCAAAACAAAGGGTGTCTGAGAGTGGAGCATCTCGTTTAGTTGTCTGTGGTCTGATGGATGGGTAAAATAACAAAAGTCTGCAATCACTGAATCTCTGAAGTTCAAACTATAATTCGGGCAAATCAGAAATTTAATTAGGTATCCACTGTCCCACTGTAAAGAGACAACACGATTTAGTTATACCTCTCTCTCTCTCGATGGCTCACTTTGAAATGCCAGCATGTAACTCACGCTGTACAGACTGGCAGATTTTCCACTCCCATTCCTGTGGTCCGTGCTGAATTATAATGAGCTGCAATAACTCTTGAGTCGCTCACAAAACACAGCAAAAGGAAAATAAAACCAACCAGGGAAAATCTGGTTCCTGAGTGCTCCCCGACGTCTCCTGGAACAGGAGGTGGCAATTTGGCCCCTCAGACCTGTCACATGGGAACAGGAGGAGGTCATTCAGGCCCTGAGGCTTGTTCCTCCAGAGAATGTACCTGTTGGCAAGTGGTGGGCAGATAGTGGGGGGAGGTACGGCCAAAAATAGACCTGTGGATCCCGTGCCACAGCACGAGTCAGTGGCGAGGGAGAGGAATGGAGACATCACGAACGATTCAGTGAAGGGATGGAGAGATCACAGGGAGGGTGGGGAGGGAGGGGGGGGCGGGGGATGTGGTGTGTGGGTGGGCTGTGAATTTCTTCATTCCCGTACGGCAGCAGTCAGTCATGGTCGAAGTTCCAGCTCCTATCCGGTGAGTGCTACAACCGGTGGGCCACCTTGTCTGCTTTGACTGGGACCCTGATGTCCAGCCGGCGGGACTTGCTGTCTTTCTCCACGATCTCCAGCCTGATCTTTGTGCCCCTGGAGTCAGGCTCCCCGTGTTCCGCACCTTGCTCCCTCGTCACTCCCATGCCCGAACTTTCCACAGCAATGCGAAGTGTGCATCCGTGAGGCAGAAGCTCCTGTTCGTAGGCAGCTGCCAGCTGGTTTACGACACGCCGCTCCACCTGGGTGAAAAACACAGGGGGGAGGGTGGGGGTGTGAGCAGAATATATAAAATTCCATCACTTACAGTCATAATACGAGAGTTTGTGATCTAGGGCTGGGTGGGACATAGGAGCAGGAGTCAGCCATTCAGCCCCTGGAGTCTGCTCTGGCATTCAACTAGATCATGGCTGATCATCTACTTCAACACTACTTTCCCACACTAACCCCATATCCCTTAATATCATTAGTAATGAGTAATCTATTTATCTCTGTCTTGAATGATTGAGCTTCCACAGCCCTCTGGGGTAGAGCATTCCAAGGATTCACCAGCCATTGAGCGAAGAAATTCCTCCTCATCTCAGCCCGAAATGGCCGGCCCCTTATTCTTAGACGGCATCCCCTAGTTCCAGACCCGCTCCCCGCCAAGGGTAACATCCTTCCTGCATCTACCCTATCGAGCCCTGTAAGTTTCAATGGGGTCACCTCTCATTCTTTGAAACTCTAGAGAATACAGGCCCAGTCTCCTTAATCTCTCCTCATAAGATAGTCCTGCCGTCCCAGGATTTGGTTTGGTGAGCCTCCACTGCACTCCCTCTATGGCAAGTATATCCTTCCTTAGGTAAGGGGCCCAGAACTGTCATGCAATACTCCAGATGTGGTCTCACCAAGGCTCTACACAACTGAAGCAAGACAACTTTACTCATGTACTCAAATCCCCTTAAGATAAAGGCCAACATACCACTTCCCTTCCTAACCGCTTGCTGCACCTGCACGTTAGCTTTCAGTGACTTTTTAATAATTCATTCAATTGCTCTGGGTGTTGCTGCCTAGGTCAGCATTTATTGCCCATCCCTAATTGCCCTTGAGAAGGTGGTGGTGAGCTGCCCTCTTGAACCGCTGCAGTCCATGTGGTGTAGGTACACCCACAGTGCTGTTAGGGAGGGAGTTCCAGGATTTTGACCCAGCGACAGTGAAGGAATGGCGATATATTTCCAAGTCAGGATGGTGAGTGACTTGGAGGGGATCTTCCAGGTGGTGGTGTTCCCATGTGTCTGCTGCCCCTGTCCTTCTATTTGGAAGTGGTTGTGAGTTGGAAAGTGGTGTCTAAGGAGCCTTGGTGAGTTCCTGCAGTGTATCTTGTAGATGGTACACACTGCTGTCACTGTTCATTGGTGGTGGAGGGAGTGAATGTTTGTGG
The DNA here is from genome assembly GCF_017639515.1 of Carcharodon carcharias. Lineage (NCBI taxonomy): Eukaryota > Metazoa > Chordata > Chondrichthyes > Lamniformes > Lamnidae > Carcharodon > Carcharodon carcharias. The sequence continues at coordinate 4,975,993 of NC_054477.1, read as the reverse complement.
ATGGGGTGCCAATCAAGTGGGCTGCTTTGTCCTGGATGGAGTCAAGCTTCTTGAGTGTTGTTGGAGCTGTACTCATCCAGGCAAGTGGGGAGTACTCCATCACACTCCTGACTTGTGCTTTGTAAATGGTGGATACACTTTGGGGAGTCAGGAGGTGAGTTACTTGCTGTAGGATTCCTAGCCTCTGACCTGCTCTTGTAGCCACAGTATTTATATGGCTAATCCAGTTCAGTTTCTCATCAATGGTAACTTTCAGGATGTTGATAGTGGGGGATTCAGTGATGGTGAAGCCATTGAATGTCAAGGGGCGATGGTTAGATTTTCTCTTGTTGGATATGGTCATTGCCTGGCATTTGTGTGGGGCAAATGATACTTTCCACTTGTCTGTCCAAGCCTGGATATTGCCCAGGTCTTGCTGCATTTGGACATGGACTGCTTCAGTATCTGAGGAGTCGTGAATGGTGCTGAACATAGTATGCTCAGTGAACATCCCCACTTCTGACCTTATGATGGAAGGAAAGTCATTGATGAAGCAGCTGAAGATGGTTGGGCCGAAGACATTACCCTGAGGAACTCCTGCAGTGATGTCCTGGAACAGAGATGACTGACCTCCAACAACCACAACCATCTTCCTTTGTGCTAGGTATGACACCATCCAGTGGAGAGTTTTCCACCTGATTCCCAGTGGGAAAACAAAGACATCCAGGTCCCTATGGACATCAACAGTGCCCAACCTCTGGCCTTTTTAGAAATACTCCGCACCTCTGCTCCACCCATCAAAGTGGATAACCTCACACTTATCCACATTATATTCCAACTGACATGTTCTTGCCCATGCACTCAAGCCTAGGATACTGAAAGCTTTATTAATCACACTCTCAACCTGTCCTGCCACCTTCAATGATTTATGCACATTTACACCCAGGTCGCTCTGCTCCTGCATCCCTTTTTGAATTGTGCCCATTATTTTATATTGTCTCTCCACACTCTTCCTACCACAATGAATTACTTTACACTTCTCTGCGTTAAATTTCATCTGCCACCTGTCCACCCATTCCACCAATCTACCTATGTCCTTTTGAAATAAAAACAGAAAATGCTGGAAAATCTCTTCATATGGATTCAAAACATTAGCTCTGTTTCTCTCTCAGATTTCCAGCATCTGCAGTATTTTGCTTTTATCTATGTCCTTTTGAAGTTATACACTATCCTCCTCACGGTTCATAAAGCTTTCAAGTATTGTATTGTCTGCAAATTTTGAAATTGTGCCCTGTACCCCAGAGTCTAGGTCATTAAACTATATCAGGAAGAGAAAAGGGCCCAATACTGACCCCTGGGGAACTCCACAACAAACCTTTGTCCTGTCTGAAAAACATCCATTAACCAATACTCTGTTTCCTGTTACTCAGCCAATTTCGTATCCATGATATTACCCTGGTTTATTTTATTCCATGAGCTATAACTTTTCTCACAAGTCTGTTGTGCAGCGCTGTATTGAATGCCTTTTGGAAGTCCATGTACACCAGATCAACAGCATTACCCTCATCAACCCTCTCTGTTACCTTATCAACAAAATTCAACGAGCTCGTTAAACACAACTTTCCCTCAACAAACTCGTGCTGGCTTTTTTAAATTAATCCATATTTGCCCAAGTAATTATTAATTTTGTCCCAATTTTTGTTTCTAGAAGTTCCCCCACCAGGGAAGTTAAACTGACTGGCCTGCAGTTGCTGGGCTTATCCTTACACCTTTTTTTGAACAAGAGCATAATAACATTTGCAATTCTCTAGGTTTTTGGCACCTCCCCTGAGTCCAAGGAAGACTGGAAATTACGACTCTGCATTGCTGCTTTCACTTCCCTCAGATTCATCTCATCCGGTCCTTGTTCCTTATCAACTGTGAGTACAGACAGCCTATCCAATACCACCTCCTTATCAATTGTAAACCCTTCAAGTGTCTGAATTATCTCCTCTTTCACTATGACCTGTGCAGCAATGTCTTCCTTGGTAAAGACAGATGTATTTATTTATTTAGTATTTATTTAACACCTCAGCAATGTCCCCGGCCTCCATGTGCAAATCCCCTTTCTGGTCCCTAACCGGTCCCACTCCTCCTTGGACCATCCTTTCACTATTTATATGCCTTATGAATGGTGAGGATTTGGAATTCTCTGCCTGATAGGATGGTGGAAACAGGTTTAAGAGCAGCCTTTAAAAGGGAATACGTTAAGTATTTGGAGGGAATATTGCAGGGAAATGGGAAAATATTGTGTGATTGGGGTTAACTGGATTTCTCTTTAAAAGGGCTGATGCAAACTTGATGGGCCAAATGGCCCTCTTTGGTGCTGTACTATTTTGTGCCTCTCAAACTCCTTTCACCCCAGTTACTGTATATATAGAGGCACTGATGCTCTAGCAGACCCCTGGCATATTTAGCTTCTTGTCATTGCACTCTGTGCTTGGGCTGAATGTAGCGTGCTGTATTAGTCACTGTGATCTATGACATATTCATATTTAATCTGCTTTATTTACAGAAGCTGTGATTTATGGCTGACACTGCCCCATAATCTCTCACTGCGCAACCGCTCCCCCCCCCACCCCCACCCTCACCTCGTGCTTGATGGATCTCGCTCCGTAATGTAAATTGTATCCTTCCGCCAGTACATCCATCACCTCCTGGTCCCACTGCAGGTTGATATCGTGTCGTTGTTTGGCCTAAAGGGAAATGAAAGGCATTTCAGGGTCATACGTTTACTGGATTTACTGTGCAGCCACTCAACATCCCCGTCAACCCTTCATAAAAAAAACACAAGAGAATATGCAACAAGCTCCTCTGAGGAGGTTCCAGTGGGTAAAGGTACAGTTGGCGTAGCAGTGGGCTGTGCCCACGACCGAGTTTTGCACTCAATTTTAAAGCCCTCACTCTTTCTTTCAAATTTCCCCACAGCCTTGCCCCTCTCTCTCTGTAACCTCCTCCAGTTTAAAGACTCTCTGAAATATATGCCTACCTCAGGTTCTTGTCTCCCTGATTTTAATCGCTCCACCATCGTTGGCTGTGCCGTCGGCTGCCTGAACCCTAAGCTCTGGAATTCCCTCCCTAAACGTCTCTGCCTCTTTCCTTCTCTGAGAGCCACCTCAAAACCTGCCTTTGGTCAACTGTCCTAATATATTCCTACGTGGCACAACGTCATATTGTGTCAATCACTCTTCTGTCAAGCATCTCGGATCATTTTACTATGTTAAAGGTGCTATATAAATGCAAAGTGTTGTTGTTTGATCCCCAGGTTAATGATCTTGGGTGGGGAAGTAGGGGAGCTATCGCTACTAGTGTGACCCCTGGAGCCAGGGAGCAGAAAGTCAGACAGAGTTCCTGTTGCTATGTGCTCCCCAAGGATCCCTTTGTACACAGGTGAATGTGCTTAAACCGACTTCCAACAGCACCTTCTAAACCCACAGCCTTTACCATCGAGAGGGTCAAGGGCAGCAGGCGCATGGGATCACCACCACCTGCAAGTTCCCTTCCAAGTCACACACCATCTTGACTTTGGAATGATATCGCCGTTCCTTCACTGTCGCTGAGTCAAAATCCTGGAACTCCCCCCTGCGAACAGCACTGTGGGTGTACCTACACCACATGGATGGCAGGAGTTGATTGGGCCACACAGCCCATCGAGCCTGCTCCACCATTCAACACAATCATGGCGGATCTTGGCTTCAACTCCATTTTCTCGCCTGCTCTCCATATCTCTTGATTTCCTGAGAGACCAATAATCTGTCTATCTCAGCCTTAAATATGTTCAATGATGGAGCATCCACAACCCTCTGGGTATAGAGAATTCCAAAGAACTCACAACCCTTTGAGAGAAGAAATTTCTCCTCATCATTCTTAAATGATCAGCCCCTTATCCTGAGGCTGTGCCCCCATGTTTTAGACCACCCGACCAGTGGAAACAATATCTCAGTGTCCACTCTATCAAACCCCTTCAGAATCTTGTAAGATTCAATGAGATTGCCTCTCACTCTTTAAACTCAAGAGAATATAAACCCAATTTACTCAGCCTCCCATCATTGGACAACCCCCTCACTGCAGGGACCAATTTAGTGATCCCTCACTGTACGACCTCCAATGCAAGTAAATCCTTTCTCAAATATGGAGAACAAAACTGCACACAGTATTCCAGATGTGGTCTCACCAAGACCCTTTACAATTCCAGCAAGACTTCTTTATTCTTGTTCTCCAATCCCCTTGCAATAAAGGCCAACATGCCATTTACCTTCCTAATTGCTTGTTGCACCTGCATGTTAACTTTCTGCCCTCCTTACAGGAGCAGTCCCAGGTCTCTTTGAACATCAACATTTGCTAGTTTCACACCTTTTTAAAAAATATTCTGCTTTTCTGACAACTAAGTGAATAACTTCATATTTCCCCGCATTATACTCCATCTGCCATCTTGTTGCCCACTCATCGAACCCTGTCTATATCTCTTTGCAGTCTGCATCCTCCCCACAGCTTACTTTTCCAGCTAGCTTTGCATCATCAGCAAACTTTGACGCATTACTCTCTGTCCCTTCATCTAAGTCATTAATATAAATTGCAAAAAGCTGAGGCTCCATCGCTGATCCTTGTGGCACTCCAATAGTCATAGCCTGCAACTTGAAAATGCCCCATTTTTGTCCACTCTCTGCTTTCTATATGTTAACCAATCCTCTATCCATGCTAATATATTACTGCCAACTCCATGAGCTCTTATCTTGCCTATTAACCTTTTTTTGTGGCAGCTTATCGAATGCCTTTTGGAAATCCAAGCATACCACGTCTACTGGTTCCCCTTTATCTAACCTACTAGTTACATTCTCAGAAAACTCTAATAAATTTATCAAACAGGATTTCTCTTTTGTAAAATCATGTTGACTTGTTTTAATCAGATATACTTTTCTAAGTGCATTAAGGCTTCCTTAATAATAGATTCTAGCATTTTCTCAACAACTGATGTCAGGCTAACTGGCCTGTTTTCTCTTTCCTTCCTTTCTTGAAAAGCGGTGTTGCATTTGCAAACTTCCAATCTGATGGGACCTTTTCCGAATCCAAGGAATTTTAGAAAATCATATGGGGCTCACCACATCTTCTCAAGGGCATTTAGGGGTTTGCAATAGACACCCACATCCCAAGAACGAATAAAAATAATACTCTTGCAGCTAGTCTGCAATTTCTACACAGGCAATGTTACATTGAGTGGTCAACCCATGAAACAGGCTTCATAGGGAAATGGTTCATTCGGATGCAAATTGTACAGATTTCTTAGGAGAAAGTAATATTTTGACATGGAGCATACGAGCAATTTGAGGCATGGGGTCAGGGTGGGAAAGTGGAGTTGATGTAGAGGTTCAGCCTTGATCTTATTGAATGGCAGCGTAGGCTCAATGGGCCAGTGGCCTACCCCAGCTCCTATTTCTTATAATGTGTGGTGAGTGCAGCTTGAGAGCCTTTGGACCTGTGGTTCCCAAAGCGGGGTGGGTTTCCTCACCTCATGTCTGGGTCTCATTCACAGAGACTCATTGATAGAGGCTGATTGCTGTGATTGGTCGATAGCACCAGGACGGTAAAAGGTGGACCAGATGGACCTTGGCCTTCCTTCATTTAACAACTCCCAGGTTCCTTAACTGGTGTGTTGATGGTCTGGAAGGCGCTGCCCGAAAGTGCAGTGGAAGCAGAATCAATAATGGCTTTCAAAGGAGAATTGTATAAATACTTGGAGAGGGAAAATCTGCAGGGTCATGGGGAACTAATTGGATAGCTCGTTCAAAGAGCTGCCGCGGGCATGATGGGTTGAATGGCCTCTTGGGCTCTATTAAGAAAACATTTCAATGGGCTTGATTGGCAGGCAAAGGAAGACAAGAACCTGGTGAAACCACTTTCTGTTGCTGTGAGTCATAGAAACTAAATTTGTTTTCTCTTAGCATAATGTTCAGATCAAGGGCATCATGCACATCGGCAGCCTGAAGGAGACACATAAAGAAACTCCGACTTCAACTTTCTAAAGGGAATTGGATCAATTTTAAATTTACAATCGCAAAGAGATACAAAACAGAGAATCCTGGAAGGTTAATAAAGCAATAGGAATGGGATGTGGGCAGGGCCAGCATTTACTATCCTTGCTCAGAGGGCAATTAAGAGTCAACCACATTGTTATGGGTCTGGAGTCACATGTAGGCCAGACCAGGTAAGGACGGCAGATTTCCTTCCCTAAAGGACATTAGTGATCCTGATGGGTTCTTACGACAATCGGCGATGTTTTTGTGGTCATCATTAGACTTTTAATTCCAGTTTTTTTAATTGAACTCTGCCATGGTGGGATTTGAATCTGGGTCCCCAGTGCATTACCCCAGGTCTCTGGAATACTAGTCCAGTGACAATACCACTATGCCACCGCCTCCCCCGCTTTGCAAATAAAGGGAGCGTGTATAAAAGCCAGGAAGTTACGCTAACCCTATATGACCCTCTCGTGCCCAATTCTGGGCACCACACTTTAGGAAGGATGTGAAGGTTTTAGCGAGGATACAGAAGGGAGTTCATTAGAATGGTCGCAGGGATGAGGATTTATATTTACACGGAGAGACTGGAGAAGCTGTAGTTCTTTTTAGAGCAGAGGAGATTAAGGGGAGATTTGATGGAGGTGTTTTAAGGTTGTGAAGAGTTTAGTTAGAGCAAACAGAGAAACCATTTCCAGCAGCTGAAGGGTTGATAAGCAGAGGACTCAGGTTTAAGGTGGCTGGCAAAAGAACCACAGGTGACATGAGGAAGAATGTTTTTAGCTGAGTGGTTAGGATCTGGAAGTCGCTGCCTGATAGGGTGGGAAATACAAACTCATTAATGGCCTTCAAAAGAGAATTAGATATATATTTGAAGGAGAAAAACCACAGGGATATGTGGAAAGAGCAGGGGAGAAGGACTAACCGGATCGCTTTTTGAAAGAGCTGGTACAAACTTGATGGGCCGAATTGACCTCCTTCTGTGCGTTATGGTGCATTCTGTGATTCCAGGGTGTGATATATTTCACACTGACACAGATTTTTGAAATCATCAGCACAGGATCCCTTCCTTACCTTCTTGGCCCAAAAAACTAACTCCTTGTTGACCAGCTGAATCAGTTCGGAGTGACAGAAGGGAAGAAAATAAACAATCTCGTTGATTCTGCCCAGAAACTCGTCCCGTCGGAAATGGGCCTGGATAGAAGCACATTCACCATATGTCAGCGGGTTATTATCATAAAGCCTTATGTTTCAATTACATCAAAATGTCATTTGGTAGCACAGAACTCGAGTATTACAGAAAAAAGACATATTTTCAAAGCTTTTTGTCTTGCACTCATCAGGACAATCGCAAGAATACCAATGTCAGGGGAAGCAACAACTGTATGAGAAGAGAGTGCTGATTGGATGGCAATTGGACTCTGATTGGTAGAGGTGTTGCCGTGGAGAATGCACCAGTTAATAGGGACTGACAGTTAACTGCCAAGCATTGTTAGAAATTTAAACCGGGCAGCTTGACTCTGATTGGTCAAGGTATTGCCCTGAGGAATGAACCAGCAAATGGCTGTCACTTATTTTGTTTAGCTGAAACAGGTGCAATGTGTGTACATGTCCTTTCTGTCTGCAAAGAACAGGACCCTGTGTGTGAACATACGTAGCTTTCAGTGCACGCAAATGTGCCACACTGCGAGTCCAACTGACAATCTTAAATTGCTTGTCAGTGTAATTTTTAGTACAATGTGGATTACTTAGCAAATGTTGTCCAATCGCGGAATCACATCTAACGTAAGTTACTGTGTTTTGAGTTTTGCAAGTACGGGCTGGTTGGGTACGATCTGTACCTTGCCCGTTGCGACCAGCGGAAGGGACATGCTGTTTGGTGTGATCCACCAGTCTTTGGGACATAGGGCCTATGTACCTAGCATCACTGGCAGTGAAATTCATATACCATGTTACTCATTTGTGTGATAGGCAGAGTGTCTTTTTGGCTTGATGGCAGCATCCTGTTAGTGGTGAATACCCACTCGTGTTGCTACTGCATAGTAGCAGCATGTTGCACCTGTTGCCCAGATTTTTCAGATACCTTCCCCTTCCAGGGTAATCTGAGGCAGATTGGGCACTGTTCAGGGCCAAAAGTGATGGCCTTAGGCCCGTTCATGAGTCTGCGTGATATACAGCCATTATCCTGCGGGATGTCTCTGATGCGCCTTATTTCAGCATCAAAATGTTAATGTAATGGTGACAGTAGGACCAATAGGCAATAAGGGAATGGGCAGGGTAGAGTGATTCACAGTGTTCAAGGCAGAGATTGAGGAGCTCCTGAGGGCAGCGCACAGAAGCCATAGTCACTCAGGAAGTCATTAGTGACTTTGACCAGGTCACTCGATATCTAGCGAGTTGTATGGTTGGAGGAGAAAAAATTGAGGATAATGCCAGGGTGCCAGTTAAGTTCCTTCAACTAAACACTTGGAAGAATTTCTGCAATGAATAATCAGATAGGAGGGACCTGAGAGGAAAATCCATGAGGGGTTTTCAAACTGTGGGTGCATGTTTTTTCTTTATCCTTTCATGGGATGTGGGTGTCACTGGCAAGGCCAACATTTGTTGCCCATCCCTAATTGCCCTTGAACTGAGCGTCTTGCTCAGCCATTTCAGAGGGCAGCTAAGAGTCAGTCACATTACTGTGGGTCTGCAGCCACATGTAGGCCAGACCGGGTAAGGACAGCAGATTCCCTTCCCCGAAGGACATTAGTGAACCAGATGGGTTTTTTTTACAATAATCAATGATAGTTTTATGGTCATCATTACTGAAACTAGCTTTATATTCCAGATTTATTAACTGAATTTAAATTCCACCAGCTGCCATAGTGGGATTTGGACTCATGTCCTCAAAGCATTAGCCTGGGAATCTGGATTACTATTCCAGTGACATTAGCATTATGCCACTATCTCCCTTTAAATGGCTGAGTTGGGATGAAAGAGGAATGAATGACAATGGGAGTTGAGGTATTAAAGGGATGAGTAACAATGGTGGTGTTGGGGTGCTGGAGGGGTGGGGCTCGATAGGAGAGTAGAGGGATGGGCTAAAAGCAAGGGAATGACCAATGATGGGCAAATGGCAGTTTCTTGTCCTTAACTACTCTTGTACTTGGTTCAGTTGCTGTAGCAGCTGCTAAACTTGAGTAGTTATATTACCTTTAGAATGGGTCTGATCACATGTTCTTTGAAATGTCTGGAGATGGTCACTTTCTCACTCAGAAATACATCATCTGCAATAACCAGAGAGAAGCACAAGTCAAGAGGATCCAGGAACTTCAGTCAACCTTTTCAACAGGGACAATGAACGCTCCACATATTTAGACTTACACTGATAAGGACTGAAGTGATGACTCCTCCCTCCCATCTGCATTCCATCTGATTCTTGCCATCAACATCTCCTCTCTGTAACTGACCAAGTCTCAATTACTTACTGAAGGCACTGTCCAGTGTGATACTGACCGGTGTCAGTTACTGAAGGCACTGTCCAATGTAATACTGACCGGTTCAGTTACTGATGGCACTGTCCAGTGTGATACTGACCGGTGTCAGTTACTGAAGGCACTGTCCAGTGTGATACTGACCGGTGTCAGTTACTGAAGGCACTGTCCAGTGTGATACTGACCGGTGTCAGTTACTGAAGGCACTGTCCAGTGTAATACTGACCGGTGTCAATTACTGATGGCATTGTCCAGTGTAATACTGACCGGTGTCAGTTACTGAAGGCACTGTCCAATGTGACACTGACCGGTGTCAGTTACTGATGGCACTGTCCAGTGTGATACTGACTGGTGTCAGTTACTGATGGCACTGTCCAGTGTGATACTGACCGGTGGCAGTTATTGATGGCACTGTCCAGTGTGATACTGACCGGTGTCAGTTACTGAAGGCACTGTCCAGTGTGATACTGACCGGTGTCAGTTACTGATGGCACTGTCCAGTGTAATACTGACCGGTGTCAGTTACTGAAGGTACTGTCCAGTGTGATACTGACCGGTGTCAGTTACTGAAGGCACTGTCCAGTGTGATACTGACCGGTGTCAGTTACTGAAGGCACTGTCCAGTGTAATACTGACCGGTGTCAGTTACTGAAGGCACTGTCCAGTATGATACTGACCGGTGTCAGTTACTGATGGCACTGTCCAGTGTGATACTGACCGGTGTCAGTTACTGATGGCACTGTCCAGTGTGATACTGACCGGTGTCAGTTACTGAAGGCACTGTCCTGTCTAATACTGACCAGTGTCAGTTACTGAAGGTACTGTCCATTGTGGTACTGACCGGCTTCTGTTACTGAAGACACTGTCCAGTGTGGTACCGACTAGTGTCTCGGTTACTGAAGGCACTGTCCAGTGTAGTACTGACCAGTGTCTCAGTTACTGAAGGCACTGTCCAGTGTGGTATTAATCGGTGTCTGTTACTGAAGGCACTGTCCAGTGTGGTACTGATTGGTGTTTCGGTTACTGAAGGCACTGTCCAGTGTAGTACTGACCAGTGTCTCAGTTACTGAAGGCACTGTCCAGTGTGGTATTAATTGGTGTCTGTTACTGAAGGCACTGTCCAGTGTGGTACTGATTGGTGTTTCGGTTACTGAAGGCACTGTCCAGTGTAGTACTGACCAGTGTCTCAGTTACTGAAAGCACTGTCCAGTGTGGTATTGACTGGTGTCTGTTACTGAAGGTACTGTCCAGTGTGGTGCTGACTGGTGTTTCAGTTACTGAAGGCACTGTCCAGTGTGGTATTAATCGGTGTCCGTTACTGAAGGCACTGTCCAGTGTAGTACTGACCAGTGTCTCAGTTACTGAAGGCACTGTTCAGTGTAGTACTGACCAGCGTCTCAGTTACTGAAGGCACTGTCCAGTGTAGTACTGACCAGTGTCTCAGTTACTGAAGGCACTGTTCAGTGTGGTATCAATTGGTGTCTGTTACTGAAGGCACTGTCCAGTGTGCTGCTGACCAGTATCAGTTCCTAAAGGCACTGTGCAGTGTGGTACTGACTGGTGTTTCGGTCACTGAAGGCACTGTCCAGTGTGGTATTAACCGATGTCTGTTGCTGAAGGCACTGTCCAGTGTGGTATTAAACGGTGCCTGTTACTGAAGGTACTGTCCAGTGTGGTACTAATCGGTGTCTGTTACTGAAGGTACTGTCCAGTGTGGTATTAATCGATGTCTGTTGCTGAAGGCACTGTCCAGTGTGGTACTGACCAGTGTCTCAGTTACTGAAGGCACTGTCCAGTATGGTACTGACCAGTGTCTCAGTTACTGAAGGCACTGTCCAGTGTGCTGCTGACCAGTGTCTCAGTTACTGAAGGCACTGTCCAGTGTAGTACTGACCAGTGTCTCAGTTACTGAAGGCACTGTCCAGTGTGGTAATGACCAGTGTCTCAGTTACTGAAGGCACTGTCCAGTGTGGCACTGACCAGTGTCTCAGTTACTGAAGGCACTGTCCAGTGTAGTACTGACCAGTGTCTCAGTTACTGAAGGCACTGTCCAGTGTGGCATTGACCAGTGTCTCAGTTACTGAAGGCACTGTCCAGTGTAGTAATGACCAGTGTTTCAGTTACTGAAGGCACTGTCCAGTGTGGTACTGACCAGTGTCTCAGTTACTGAAGACACTGTCCAGTGTAGTACTGACCAGTGTCTCAGTTACTGAAGGCACTGTCCACTGTGCTGCTGACCAGTGTCTCAGTTACTGAAGGCACTGTCCAGTGTAGTACTGACCAGTGTCTCCGTTACTGAAGGCACTGTCCAGTGTGGTACTGACCAGTGTCTCAGTTACTGAAGGCACTGTCCAGTGTAGTACTGACCAGTGTCTCAGTTACTGAAGGCACTGTCCAGTGTGGTACTGACCAGTGTCTCAGTTACTGAAGGCACTGTCCAGTGTGGTACTGACCAGTGTCTCAGTTACTGAAGACACTGTCCAGTGTAGTACTGACCAGTGTCTCAGTTACTGAAGGCACTGTCCAGTGTGGTAATGACCAGTGTCTCAGTTACTGAAGGCACTGTCCAGTGTAGTACTGACCAGTGTCTCAGTTACTGAAGGCACTGTCCAGTGTGGTACTGACCAGTGTCTCAGTTACTGAAGGCACTGTCCAGTGTGGCACTGACCAGTGTCTCAGTTACTGAAGGCACTGTCCAGTGTGGCACTGACCAGTGTCTCAGTTACTGAAGGCACTGTCCAGTGTAGTAATGACCAGTGTCTCAGTTACTGAAGGCACTGTCCAGTGTAGTACTGACCAGTGTCTCAGTTACTGAAGGCACTGCCAGTGTAGTACTGACCAGTGTCTCAGTTACTGAAGGCACTGTCCAGTGTGGTGATGACCAGTGTCTCAGTTACTGAAGGCACTGTCCAGTGTAGTAATGACCAGTGTCTCAGTTACTGAAGGCACTGTCCAGTGTAGTAATGACCAGTGTCTCAGTTACTGAAGGCACAGTCCAGTGTAGTAATGACCAGTGTCTCAGTTACTGAAGGCACTGTCCAGTGTAGTACTGACCAGTGTCTCAGTTAATGAAGGCACTGTCCAGTGTGCTGCTGACCAGTGTCTCAGTTACTGAAGGCACTGTCCAGTGTGGTAATGACCAGTGTCTCAGTTACTGAAGGCACTGTCCAGTGTGCTGCTGACCAGTGTCTCAGTTACTGAAGGCACTGTCCAGTGTGGTACTGACCAGTGTTTCAGTTACTGAAGGCTCTGTCCAGTGTAGTACTGACCAGTGTCTCAGTTACTGAAGGCACTGTCCAGTGTGGTATTAATCGGTGTCTGTTACTGAAGGCACTGTCCAGTGTAGTACTGACCAGTGTCTCAGTTACTGAAGGCACTGTCCAGTGTAGTACTGACCAGTGTCTCAGTTACTGAAGGCACTGTCCAGTGTGGTAATGACCAGTGTCTCAGTTACTGAAGGCACTGTCCAGTGTAGTACTGACCAGTGTCTCAGTTACTGAAGGCACTGTTCAGTGTAGTACTGACCAGTGTCTCAGTTACTGAAGGCACTGTCCAGTGTAGTACTGATCAGTGTCTCAGTTACTGAAGGCACTGTCCAGTTTAGTACTGACCAGTGTCTCAGTTACTGAAGGCACTGTCCAGTGTGGTATTAATCGGTGTCTGTTACTGAAGGCACTGTCCAGTGTAGTACTGACCAGTGTCTCAGTTACTGAAGGCACTGTCCAGTGTGGTATTAATCGGAGTCTGTTACTGAAGGCACTGTCCAGTGTAGTACTGACCACTGTCTCAGTTACTGAAGGCACTGTCCAGTTTGGTAATGACCAGTGTCTCAGTTATTGAAGGCACTGTCCAGTGTAGTACTGACCAGTGTCTCAGTTAATGAAGGCACTGTCCAGTGTAGTACTGACCAGTGTCTCAGTTACTGAAGGCACTGTCCAGTGTGGTAATGACCAGTGTCTCAGTTACTGAAGGCACTGTCCAGTGTAGTACTGACCAGTGTCTCAGTTACTGAAGGCACTGTCCAGTGTGGTACTGACCAGTGTCTCAGTTACTGAAGGCACTGTCCAGTGTAGTACTGACCAGTGTCTCAGTTACTGAAGGCACTGTCCAGTGTGGTATTAATCGGTGTCTGTTACTGAAGGCACTGTCCAGTGTAGTACTGACCAGTGTCTCAGTTACTGAAGGCACTGTCCAGTGTGCTGCTGACCAGTGTCTCAGTTACTGAAGGCACTGTCCAGTGTGGTAATGACCAGTGTCTCAGTTACTGAAGGCACTGTCCAGTGTGGTATTAATCGGTGTCTGTTACTGAAGGCACTGTCCAGTGTAGTACTGACCAGTGTCTCAGTTACTGAAGGCACTGTCCAGTGTAATACTGACCAGTGTCTCAGTTACTGAAGGCACTGTCCAGTGTAGTACTGACCAGTGTCTCAGTTACTGAAGGCACTGTCCAGTGTGGCACTGACCAGTGTCTCAGTTACTGAAGGCACTGTCCAGTGTAGTACTGACCAGTGTCTCAGTTACTGAAGGCACTGTCCAGTGTGGTAATGACCAGTGTCTCAGTTACTGAAGGCACTGTCCAGTGTAGTACTGACCAGTGTCTCAGTTACTGAAGGTACTGTCCAGTGTAGTACTGACCAGTGTCTCAGTTACTGAAGGCACTGTCCAGTGTGGTAATGACCAGTGTCTCAGTTACTGAAGGTACTGTCCAGTGTAGTACTGACCAGTGTCTCAGTTACTGAAGGCACTGTCCAGTGTAGTACTGACCAGTGTCTCAGTTACTGAAGGCACTGTTCAGTGTGGTAATGACCAGTGTCTCAGTTACTGAAGGCACTGTCCAGTGTAGTACTGACCAGTGTCTCAGTTACTGAAGGCACTGTCCAGTGTAGTACTGACCAGTGTCTCAGTTACTGAAGGCACTGTCCAGTGTAGTACTGACCAGTGTCTCAGTTACTGAAGGCACTGTCCAGTGTAGTACTGACCAGTGTCTCAGTTACTGAAGGCACTGTCCAGTGTAGTACTGACCAGTGTCTCAGTTACTGAAGGCACTGTCCAGTGTAGTACTGACCAGTGTCTCAGTTACTGAAGGCACTGTCCAGTGTAGTACTGACCAGTGTCTCAGTTACTGAAGTCCCTGTCCAGTGTAGTACTGACCAGTGTCTCAGTTACTGAAGGCACTGTCCAGTGTGGTGATGACCAGTGCCTCAGTTACTGAAGGCACTGTCCAGTGTAGTACTGACCAGTGTCTCAGTTACTGAAGCCACTGTCCAGTGTGGCACTGACCAGTGTCTCAGTTACTGAAGGCACTGTCCAGTGTAGTACTGACCAGTGTCTCAGTTACTGAAGGCACTGTCCAGTGTAGTACTGACCAGTGTCTCAGTTACTGAAGGCACTGTCCAGTGTAGTACTGACCAGTGTCTCAGTTACTGAAGGCACTGTCCAGTGTGCTGCTGACCAGTGTCTCAGTTACTGAAGGCACTGTCCAGTGTAGTACTGACCAGTGTCTCAGTTACTGAAGGCACTGTCCAGTGTGCTGCTGACCAGTGGCTCAGTTACTGAAGGCACTGTCCAGTGTGGCACTGACCAGTGTCTCAGTTACTGAAGGCACTGTCCACTGTGCTGCTGACCAGTGTCTCAGTTACTGAAGGCACTGTCCAGTGTGCTGCTGACCAGTGTCTCAGTTACTGAAGGCACTGTCCAGTGTTGTACTGACCAGTGTCTCAGTTACTGAAGGCACTGTCCAGTGTAGTACTGACCAGTGTTTCAGTTACTGAATGCACTGTCCAGTGTGGTACTGACCAGTGTTTCAGTTACTGAAGGCACTGTCCAGTGTGGTATTAATCGGTGTCCGTTACTGAAGGCACTGTCCAGTGTAGTACTGACCAGTGTCTCAGTTACTGAAGGCACTGTCCAGTGTAGTACTGACCAGTGTCTCAGTTACTGAAGGCACTGTCCATTTTGGTCATGACCAGTGTCTCAGTTACTGAAGGCACTGTCCAGTGTGGTAATGACCAGTGTCTCAGTTACTGAAGGCACTGTCCAGTGTGCTGCTGACCAGTGTCTCAGTTACTGAAGGCACTGTCCAGTGTGGTACTGACCAGTGTCTCAGTTACTGAAGGCACTGTCCAGTGTAGTACTGACCAGTGTCTCAGTTACTGAAGGCACTGTCCAGTGTGGTATTAATCGGTGTCTGTTACTGAAGGCACTGTCCAGTGTAGTACTGACCAGTGTCTCAGTTACTGAAGGCACTGTCCAGTGTAGTACTGACCAGTGTCTCAGTTACTGAAGGCACTGTCCAGTGTGGTAATGACCAGTGTCTCAGTTACTGAAGGCACAGTCCAGTGTGGCACTGACCAGTGTCTCAGTTACTGAAGGCACTGTCCAGTGTAGTACTGACCAGTGTCTCAGTTACTGAAGGCACTGTTCAGTGTAGTACTGACCAGTGTCTCAGTTACTGAAGGCACTGTCCAGTGTAGTACTAATCAGTGTCTCAGTTACTGAAGGCACTGTCCAGTGTAGTACTGACCAGTGTCTCAGTTACTGAAGGCACTGTCCAGTGTGGTATTAATCGGTGTCTGTTACTGAAGGCACTGTCCAGTGTAGTACTGACCAGTGTCTCAGTTACTGAAGGCACTGTCCAGTGTGGTATTAATCGGAGTCTGTTACTGAAGGCACTGTCCAGTGTAGTACTGACCAGTGTCTCAGTTACTGAAGGCACTGTCCAGTGTAGTACTGACCAGTGTCTCAGTTACTGAAGGCACTGTCCAGTGTAGTACTGACCAGTGTCTCAGTTACTGAAGGCACTGTCCAGTGTAGTACTGACCAGTGTCTCAGTTACTGAAGGCACTGTCCAGTGTGGTAATGACCAGTGTCTCAGTTACTGAAGGCACTGTCCAGTGTAGTACTGACCAGTGTCTCAGTTACTGAAGGCACTGTCCAGTGTGGTACTGACCAGTGTCTCAGTTACTGAAGGCACTGTCCAGTGTAGTACTGACCAGTGTCTCAGTTACTGAAGGCACTGTCCAGTGTGGTATTAATCGGTGTCTGTTATTGAAGGCACTGTCCAGTGTAGTACTGACCAGTGTCTCAGTTACTGAAGGCACTGTCCAGTGTGCTGCTGACCAGTGTCTCAGTTACTGAAGGCACTGTCCAGTGTGGTAATGACCAGTGTCTCAGTTACTGAAGGCACTGTCCAGTGTGGTATTAATCGGTGTCTGTTACTGAAGGCACTGTCCAGTGTAGTACTGACCAGTGTCTCAGTTACTGAAGGCACTGTCCAGTGTAATACTGACCAGTGTCTCAGTTACTGAAGGCACTGTCCAGTGTAGTACTGACCAGTGTCTCAGTTACTGAAGGCACTGTCCAGTGTGGCACTGACCAGTGTCTCAGTTACTGAAGGCACTGTCCAGTGTAGTACTGACCAGTGTCTCAGTTACTGAAGGCACTGTCCAGTGTGCTGCTGACCAGTGTCTCAGTTACTGAAGGCACTGTCCAGTGTGGTAATGACCAGTGTCTCAGTTACTGAAGGCACTGTCCAGTGTAGTACTGACCAGTGTCTCAGTTACTGAAGGTACTGTCCAGTGTAGTACTGACCAGTGTCTCAGTTACTGAAGGCACTGTCCAGTGTGGTAATGACCAGTGTCTCAGTTACTGAAGGTACTGTCCAGTGTAGTACTGACCAGTGTCTCAGTTACTGAAGGCACTGTCCAGTGTAGTACTGACCAGTGTCTCAGTTACTGAAGGCACTGTCCAGTGTGGTAATGACCAGTGTCTCAGTTACTGAAGGCACTGTCCAGTGTAGTACTGACCAGTGTCTCAGTTACTGAAGGCACTGTCCAGTGTAGTACTGACCAGTGTCTCAGTTACTGAAGGCACTGTCCAGTGTAGTACTGACCAGTGTCTCAGTTACTGAAGGCACTGTCCAGTGTAGTACTGACCAGTGTCTCAGTTACTGAAGGCACTGTCCAGTGTAGTACTGACCAGTGTCTCAGTTACTGAAGGCACTGTCCAGTGTAGTACTGACCAGTGTCTCAGTTACTGAAGGCACTGTCCAGTGTAGTACTGACCAGTGTCTCAGTTACTGAAGTCCCTGTCCAGTGTAGTACTGACCAGTGTCTCAGTTACTGAAGGCACTGTCCAGTGTGGTGATGACCAGTGCCTCAGTTACTGAAGGCACTGTCCAGTGTAGTACTGACCAGTGTCTCAGTTACTGAAGCCACTGTCCAGTGTAGTACTGACCAGTGTCTCAGTTACTGAAGGCACTGTCCAGTGTAGTACTGACCAGTGTCTCAGTTACTGAAGGCACTGTCCAGTGTAGTACTGACCAGTGTCTCAGTTACTGAAGGCACTGTCCAGTGTAGTACTGACCAGTGTCTCAGTTACTGAAGGCACTGTCCAGTGTGCTGCTGACCAGTGTCTCAGTTACTGAAGGCACTGTCCAGTGTAGTACTGACCAGTGTCTCAGTTACTGAAGGCACTGTCCAGTGTAGTACTGACCAGTGTCTCAGTTACTGAAGGCACTGTCCAGTGTGGCACTGACCAGTGTCTCAGTTACTGAAGGCACTGTCCACTGTGCTGCTGACCAGTGTCTCAGTTACTGAAGGCACTGTCCAGTGTGCTGCTGACCAGTGTCTCAGTTACTGAAGGCACTGTCCAGTGTTGTACTGACCAGTGTCTCAGTTACTGAAGGCACTGTCCAGTGTAGTACTGACCAGTGTTTCAGTTACTGAAGGCACTGTCCAGTGTGGTACTGACCAGTGTCTCAGTTACTGAAGGCACTGTCCAGTGTAGTACTGACCAGTGTCTCAGTTACTGAAGGCACTGTCCAGTGTGGTATTAATCGGTGTCCGTTACTGAAGGCACTGTCCAGTGTAGTACTGACCAGTGTCTCAGTTACTGAAGGCACTGTCCAGTGTAGTACTGACCAGTGTTTCAGTTACTGAAGGCACTGTCCAGTGTAGTACTGACCAGTGTCTCAGTTACTGAAGGCACTGTCCAGTTTGGTACTGACCAGTGTCTCAGTTACTGAAGGCACTGTCCAGTGTGGTATTAATCGGTGTCTGTTACTGAAGGCACTGTCCAGTGTAGTACTGACCAGTGACTCAGTTACTGAAGGCACTGTCCAGTTTGGTCATGACCAGTGTCTCAGTTACTGAAGGCACTGTCCAGTGTAGTACTGACCAGTGTCTCAGTTACTGAAGGCACTGTCCAGTGTGGTGATGACCAGTGTCTCAGTTACTGAAGGCACTGTCCAGTGTGGCACTGACCAGTGTCTCAGTTACTGAAGGCACTGTCCAGTTTGGTAATGACCAGTGTCTCAGTTACTGAAGGCACTGTCCAGTGTAGTACTGACCAGTGTCTCAGTTACTGAAGGCACTATCCAGTGTGGTGATGACCAGTGTCTCAGTTACTGAAGGCACTGTCCAGTGTGGCACTGACCAGTGTCTCAGTTACTGAAGGCACTGTCCAGTGTGGCACTGACCAGTGTCTCAGTTACTGAAGGCACTGTCCAGTGTGCTGCTGACCAGTGTCTCAGTTACTGAAGGCACTGTCCAGTGTGGTAATGACCAGTGTCTCAGT
Source organism: Carcharodon carcharias (assembly GCF_017639515.1). Taxonomy (NCBI): domain Eukaryota; kingdom Metazoa; phylum Chordata; class Chondrichthyes; order Lamniformes; family Lamnidae; genus Carcharodon; species Carcharodon carcharias. The sequence continues at coordinate 4,956,912 of NC_054477.1, read as the reverse complement.
TACTGAAGGCCCTGTCCAGTGTAGTACTGACCAGTGTCTCAGTTACTGAAGGCACTGTCCAGTGTAGTACTGACCAGTGTCTCAGTTACTGAAGGCACTGTCCAGTGTGGCACTGACCAGTGTCTCAGTTACTGAAGGCACTGTCCAGTGTAGTACTGACCAGTGTCTCAGTTACTGAAGGCACTGTCCAGTGTGGCACTGACCAGTGTCTCAGTTACTGAAGGCACTGTCCAGTGTAGTACTGACCAGTGTCTCAGTTACTGAAGGCACTGTCCAGTGTGGTAATGACCAGTGTCTCAGTTACTGAAGGCACTGTCCAGTGTAGTACTGACCAGTGTCTCAGTTACTGAAGGCACTGTCCAGTGTAGTACAGACCAGTGTCTCAGTTACTGAAGTCCCTGTCCAGTGTAGCACTGACCAGTGTCTCAGTTACTGAAGGCACTGTCCAGTGTGGTACTGACCAGTGTCTCAGTTACTGAAGGCACTGTCCAGTGTAGTACTGACCAGTGTCTCAGTTACTGAAGGCACTGTCCAGTGTGGTAATGACCAGTGTCTCAGTTACTGAAGGCACTGTCCAGTGTGCTGCTGACCAGTGTCTCAGTTACTGAAGGCACTGTCCAGTGTGGCACTGACCAGTGTCTCAGTTACTGAAGGCACTGTCCAGTGTAGTAATGACCAGTGTCTCAGTTACTGAAGGCACTGTCCAGTGTAGTACTGACCAGTGTCTCAGTTACTGAAGGCACTGTCCAGTGTGGTAATGACCAGTGTCTCAGTTACTGAAGGCACTGTCCAGTGTAGTACTGACCAGTGTCTCAGTTACTGAAGGCACTGTCCAGTGTAGTACTGACCAGTATCTCAGTTACTGAAGGCACTGTCCAGTGTGGTAATGACCAGTGTCTCAGTTACTGAAGGCACTGTCCAGTGTGCTGCTGACCAGTGTCTCAGTTACTGAAGGCACTGTCCAGTGTAGTACTGACCAGTGTCTCAGTTACTGAAGGCACTGTCCAGTGTAGTACTGACCAGTGTCTCAGTTACTGAAGGCACTGTCCAGTGTGGTACTGACCAGTGTCTCAGTTACTGAAGGCACTGTCCAGTGTAGTACTGACCAGTGTCTCAGTTACTGAAGGCACTGTCCAGTGTAGTACTGACCAGTGTCTCAGTTACTGAAGGCACTGTCCAGTGTGCTGCTGACCAGTGTCTCAGTTACTGAAGGCACTGTCCAGTGTAGTACTGACCAGTGTTTCAGTTACTAAAGGCACTGTCCAGTGTGCTGCTGACCAGTGTCTCAGTTACTGAAGGCACTGTCCAGTGTAGTACTGACCAGTGTTTCAGTTACTGAAGCCACTGTCCAGTGTAGTACTGACCAGTGTTTCAGTTACTGAAGGCACTGTCCAGTGTAGTACTGACCAGTGTCTCAGTTACTGAAGGCACTGTCCAGTGTAGTACTGACCAGTGTTTCAGTTACTGAAGGCACTGTCCAGTGTAGTACTGACCAGTGTCTCAGTTACTGAAGGCACTGTCCAGTGTGGCACTGACCAGTGTCTCAGTTACTGAAGGCACTGTCCAGTGTGGTATTAATCGGTGTCTGTTACTGAAGGCACTGTCCAGTGTAGTACTGACCAGTGTCTCAGTTACTGAAGGCACTGTCCAGTGTGGTAATGACCAGTGTCTCAGTTACTGAAGGCACTGTCCAGTGTAGTACTGACCAGTGTCTCAGTTACTGAAGGCACTGTCCAGTGTGGTAATGACCAGTGTCTCAGTTACTGAAGGCACTGTCCAGTGTAGTACTGACCAGTGTCTCAGTTACTGAAGGCACTGTCCAGTGTAGTACTGACCAGTGTCTCAGTTACTGAAGGCACTGTCCAGTGTAGTACTGACCAGTGTCTCAGTTACTGAAGGCACTGTCCAGTGTAGTACTGACCAGTTTCTCAGTTACTGAAGGCACTGTCCAGTGTAGTACTGACCAGTGTTTCAGTTACTGAAGGCACTGTCCAGTGTGGCATGACTGGTGTCTAAGTTACTGAAGGCACTGTCCAGTGTGGCACTGACCAGTGTCTCAGTTACTGAAGGCCCTGTCCAGTGTGGCACTGACCAGTGTCTCAGTTACTGAAGGCACTGTCCAGTGTAGTACTGACCAGTGTCTCAGTTACTGAAGGCACTGTCCAGTGTAGTACTGACCAGTTTCTCAGTTACTGAAGGCACTGTCCAGTGTAGTACTGACCAGTGTTTCAGTTACTGAAGGCACTGTCCAGTGTGGCATGACTGGTGTCTAAGTTACTGAAGGCACTGTCCAGTGTGGCACTGACCAGTGTCTCAGTTACTGAAGGCCCTGTCCAGTGTGGCACTGACCAGTGTCTCAGTTACTGAAGGCACTGTCCAGTGTAGTACTGACCAGTGTCTCAGTTACTGAAGGCACTGTCCAGTGTAGTACTGACCAGTGTCTCAGTTACTGAAGGCACTGTCCACTGTGCTATTGACTGGGTTCTTGGTGAGTGAAAGCACTGATTTATTTGGGATTGAACAATACACTCAGGAAATTCTGAAATTCAGTGCCTAGTCAACATGATGGGTTAGTTGATTTGTTTTTGGGAGGTAACAAATATACTTGAGAGCACCGTTACAGTTCACTGTGTCACCTGTGGGCTAATGACTGGTGAAAGGAAATCAGCTGATGTCCAGTGAACCTTACAGGAAAAAGTGCAGTGATTGAGCTCTGAGGAGATCAGGACATCAGAGGCTCTGATATCTCTGTGTGATGGAAGAACCTGCTGGGAAGAATCTCGGAGGTGAGTGGGGGTTAAGAGTATTAAGCAAACACAACAAGATAGGGGCTCGATACACTTCAACACCATTCTGCAACTTACCTAGATTCTCGGCTAGACGTTTCTTGCCCAGTTCCTGGGCTTCCTGACGCAGTTGTAAGGCATGCTCAGCTATTTCCTCACTGGCCACATTGGAGGTCATGATGAAGATTGCATCCTTACACTCGATGGTCTTTCCTTTGCCATCTGTCAGTCTTCCCTGAAAGTGAGGAGAGTGGGGTTGGGGGTTTTAAAGACTTAAGATCACAACTCCAAATGAACAATCCAAAGCTGCACGAAATATTGCCAGGAGCTGTGACTCATGTGAAGCAGCCAAGTAACCGCTAATTTGCACACAGGGAGATCCCACAAAGCAGAAACCAGGTGACCAGGTGATCTATTCTTAGCGATGTTGGAATGTTAAATAGGAAACAAAGGAATTGCTGGACAAAGGAAGTCCAAGGCCCATCTAATTCACCTTCCAGAATCCTGGCAGTTATGTGATAAAATGGTTATGGAGTCTTTGTCCAATAATTGTTGAGATTGATTGATTGCTATGATGAATGAGTCTACAACAGATCCAGGCATGAGGTGAGGAAAACGCCCAGTGGTAGATAGCTTTGGGAACCATAGCTCCAACGTCACCTCTACCTCAGGGGCATGTTGGCTCAGGATACTGGGCAAACTGCCCCTAAAAGGTAAACAAACAGGCCATTTGGCCCAACTGGTCCATACCAATGTTTATGCCTCACACAAGATTCCTCCAATTCCTTTTTATCTGCATTTATTACCTCTAGACTTGACTGATCTATATTGGCTCTCGATCTTAAAATTCTCATCCATGCTTTCAAATCACTCCAAGGTCCCATCCACCCACCGCTTCTAGGCCTGGCCTCTTGAGCATCCTTGATTTTAATCGTTACACCATTGGCAGCTGAGCCTTCAAATGCAAAGACTCTAAGCTCTGGAATTCCCTTCTTAAACCTTTCCATGTCTACCTTGCTTTCCTACTTTAAGAAGCTCCTTAAAACCTACCTCTTTGAGTTTTTGGTCTGTTAGAGTCATATCTCTCAAGACTAAAGTTTTATTTTACAAAATGGAGGGACATGGCATGATCTGGATGCTAACCTGGGATTTTTTTTGTTAAAAGGCCATAAGTTCACCTTGGGGCTGTAAACAAGCAGGCCTCTTCCAAGAAATCACCTGACTTATATGGTACTTGAGAAGGAGTTGGTCGTTTGTTTGAACTGCAAAGCACTTTACTTAATGAAAAGCTGAGAGACAAAAATGGCAATCACATTGGAGAGAGAAAAAAACTTAAGCTGTGAACCTGCTGGTTTTGAAGGCGGTTTTGTTGGAGAACAAGCTGAGGAAAGAAGGCTACCTTGACTGTCTCTCTCTCTCTCTCTCTCTCTAGCTGGCCTAAAATTGGGAGGGGCTACCAAGCTGTAGCCAGAGAGCCCTCAACCAGCCTGCATTTGGTCCTGCAAAGCTGCGACCAGTGGTGAGAATGTCCAGGCATCCAATGGGACCAGCTGCTGTCTTCACAGGAGAGAGCTCCAGGTCGACAGCGTCGAGACCCCGTGGATTTTATTCTTTATTTTATAATGCCCATCCTCCAAAGCCCACCTCTGCAGAGAGACTCTATCTGTTTGTCCTTTGTTTGTGACTGTGTGTGTGTGAGAGTCTGTGTGCGTGCGCGCTCAGGGGTTTCTTTAGGAAGAGATGGATAGTCATACTTCCCAATTACAACTGTGTGTTAACCAGTACTTGCAACTTGTTTGAAGAAGTTTTCTTTTAAAATAAATTAATCATTCTGAGTTTTTGAAAGAACCCTGGTCAGAGACTCTTTTCTTCTGGTACTTGAGGTACGGCTATATAATTGGCCATTTTGGTGAGAAAACGAAGCATTTAAATTAACGGTAGTGTCTGCAGAGTAATGGGGGCTTGATAATCCACACACTCCTCCCACCCTGCTCATAACAGGTCACTTGTCCTAACAGCCACAACACAAGCAATTGACAGAAGAACTCAAGAAACAGGAGCAGGAGTAGACCACACGGCCTGTTGAACCTGCTCCGTCATTCAATACGATCATGGCTGATCTTGGGTTTCAGCTCCACTTTCCCACCCACTCCCCATATCTCTTAATTCCCTGAGGGACCAAAAATCTGTCTATCCCGGCCTTAAAGGTATTCAATAATGGAGCACCCACAACCCTTAGGGGGTAGAGGATTCCCAAAGATTCACAACCCTTTGAATGAGGTAATTTCTCCTCACCTCCTAAATAATCGGCCCCTCATCCTGAGACTGGGTCCCCCATGTTTTGGATTCCCCAGCCAGGGGGAAACAACCTCTCAGTGTCTACCCTATCAAGCCACTTCAGAATCTTCTAAGTTTCAATGTGATCGCCTCTCATTCTTCTAAACTCCAGAGAATATAGGTGCAATTTACTCAACCTCTCGTTACAGGAGAACCCCCTCACCTCAGGGACCAATTCAGTGAACCTTCACTGTACTGCCTCCAATGCAAGTATATCCTTCCTTAAAATTGGAGACCAAAACTGCACACAATATTCTGGATTTGGACTCACTAAAGCCTGCACAATTGTAGCAAGACTTCTTTATTCCCTCTGAAGCTATTTACTCCCTAGCAATCAAACGTCGTACCCATTAGCTTTTGAAGTGAAGTCACTGTTGCAATGTAGAAAAGGTGGCAGCCAATTTACACACAGCAAGCTCCCACAATTACAGTGTGGACATTACATTTGAAAATGTTTTAAAGTTATATATTGAAGATTCACCCTGACTAGGTTATAGATTTCAAAGAAAATCCAAATTTGGCATCAGTGTTTGATTTAACATGTCTCCTCTCCTGAGTGGTGTTCTCTGAACAATCTTGGCCTTTCAACTGGATTTCTCAAGTGAAAACCACCAGCATCTTTTCATTAATCTTCTTGGAACTTCAGTGCCAATCACCAATTACTATTGTGTCACACACATCTCTGAATCAGAAGGTAATGAGTTCAATCCCTACTCTAAGGACTGAAACACGTAACCTTCTGATGCTCCAGCACAGTACTGAGGGAGTTTGGCACTGTCAGAGGTACCCTCTCTTGAATGAGATTTTAAACTGAGGCCACGTCTACCCTCTCAGGTGGATGTAGATGATCCTTCTATAGATGATAGCCAGTATTTTGAAGAACGAGGGAGCTATCTGAGTGGCTTAGTTCAATACTTATTTCTCAACCAGCATCACACAAATAGATTATCTGATCATTATCACATTGCACAATATGAATTCTTTCTTTTGCCTCACAGTCAGATGGGACTCACCTCGTCAAAGAGTTGCAGCATAATGGTCAGAACATCGGGATGGGCCTTATCCACTTCGTCAAACAAAACCACCGCGTTCGGACTCTGTTTCAGTTTCTTGGTCAGCTGACCACCTTCCTCATGTCCGACATAACCAGGTGGTGAACCGATAAACTTTGCAACCTTTGAAATGTACATTATTTTATTGAGAAATTTATTCCAGTATTCATCTAGCTGCTTAAACATGTTTGCATTGCCAGCTTGTTCATTTTTATTTGTGTCCAGAAGGCAAGGGACGTCCATGTGGTAATGGAATAATTCCATCTTTCTGTCCTGGAGTTACTCACATGTGGATTAGATACAGAGTAAAACTTCCTCTACACTAACCCCATCAAACATTCCCAGGACAGGTACAGCACAGAGTTAGATACAGAGTAAAGCTCCCTCTACACTGTCCCCATCAAACACTCCCAGGGCAGGTACAGCACAGAGTTAGATACAGAGTAAAACTTCCTCGAACACTAACCCCATCAAACACTCCCAGGTACAGCACGGGGTTAGATACAGAGTAAAGCTCCCTCTACACTGTCCCCATCAAACACTCCCAGGGCAGGTACAGCACGGGGTTAGATACAGAGTAAAGCTCCCTCCACACTGTCCCCATCAAACACTCCCAGGACAGGTACAGCACGGGGTTAGATACAGAGTAAAGCTCCCTCTACACTGTCCCCATCAAACACTCCCAGGGCAGGTACAGCACGGGGTTAGATACAGAGTAAAGCTCCCTCTACACTGTCCCCATCAAACACTCCCAGGACAGGTACAGCACGGGGTTAGATACAGAGTAAAGCTCCCTCTACACTGTCCCCATCAAACACTCCCAGGACAGGTACAGCACGGGGTTAGATACAGAGTAAAGCTCCCTCTACACTGTCCCCATCAAACACTCCCAGGACAGGTACAGCACGGGGTTAGATACAGAGTAAACCCTCTACACCGTCTCCATCAAACACTCCCAGGACAGGTACAGCACGGGGTTAGATACAGAGTAAAGCTCCCTCTACACTGTCCCCATCAAACACTCCCAGGACAGGTACAGCACGGGGTTAGATACAGAGTAAAACTTCCTCTACACTGTCCCCATCAAACACTCCCAGGACAGGTACAGCACGGGGTTAGATACAGAGGAAAGCTTCCTCTACACTGTCCCCATCAAACACTCCCAGGACAGGTACAGCACGGGGTTAGATACAGAGTAAAGCTTCCTCTACACTGTCCCCATCAAACACTCCCAGGACAGGTACAGCACGGGGTTAGATACAGAGTAAAGCTCCCTCTACACTGTCCCCATCAAACACTCCCAGGACAGGTACAGCACGGGGTTAGATACAGAGTAAAGCTCTCTCTACACTGTCCCCATCAAACACTCCCAGGACAGGTACAGCACGGGGTTAGATACAGAGTAAAGCTCCCTCTACACTGTCCCCATCAAACACTCCCAGGACAGGTACAGCACGGGGTTAGATACAGAGTAAAGCTCCCTCTACACTGTCCCCATCAAACACTCCCAGGACAGGTACAGCACGGGGTTAGATACAGAGTAAAGCTCCCTCTACACTGTCCCCATCAAACACTCCCAGGACAGGTACAGCACAGGGTTAGATACAGAGTAAAGCTCCCTCTACACTGTCCCCATCAAACACTCCCAGGACAGGTACAGCACGGGGTTAGATACAGAGTAAAGCTCGCTCTACACTGTCCCCATCAAACACTCCCAGGACAGGTACAGCACGGGGTTAGATACAGAGTAAAGCTCGCTCTACACTGTCCCCATCAAACATTCCCAGGGCAGGTACAGCACAGAGTTAGATACAGAGTAAAGCTCCATCTACACTGTCCCCATCACACACTCCCAGGACAGGTACAGCACGGGGTTAGATACAGAGTAAATCTCCCTCTACACTTTTCCCATCAAACACTCCCAGGACAGGTACAGCACGGGGTTAGATACAGAGTAAAGCTCCATCTACACTGTCCCCATCACACACTCCCAGGACAGGTACAGCACAGTATCACTGAATGATTACAGCACAGAAGGTGTTTTGGCCCCTTGTGTCTATGCTGACCCTCCAAAGGAGCAAATTCCCTCGTCACCCTGCACAATGTTCCCTTTCAGATAATTTAATTCCCTTTTCAATGTCTTGATTGAACCTGGCTCCACCACACTCTCAGGCAGCGTATTCCAGATCCTAACCACTCGCTGCGTGAAAAAGTGTTTCCTCATGTCACCATTGCCTCTTTTGCCAATTACCTTAAATCTGGGCCCACTGGTTCTCGAACCTTCCACCGATGGGAACAGATTTTCCCTCTCTACTCTGTCCAGATCCCTCATGATTTTGAACACCTCGATCAAATCTCCTCTCAACCTTCTCCAAGGAAAACAGTCCCAACTTCAGCATGAGGTTAGATCCATATTAAAGCTCCATCATATATTCTATCCCCGCAAACCCTTACAGTGAGGTCCAACGAGCATGAGGAAGCCTCCAGTACATTGTTCCAATAACCAGTTTTCATGTGTGAGCTTCACCGATTATTCGTTTGTGCAGACCTTCACAACTGACCCCACTCTTTTTCAACAACCACACTGACTAGAACTGCACACTAATTGTTTACGAAATGGCTGCACCCAGAGCCGATCAGCTGTGGGAGCTTTACCCCTATCACATTAACCACAAAAGATTGGTTGAGAGTTTTTGCCATTCCCTCTCCTGGTCTTTTTGCTCTAGACTAGAGCTAACTGTTGAAGGACTGTTAATATTACGAATGCTTGTGATCTCACTGTCACCCTGTTTCAGTGTACTTACTTCATGCTTTTCCTGGAATTCCGACATATCGAGCCTGATGAATTTCTACATTGTGAAAGGAAGAATAGACAGGTGTCAAGCTTTCTGGTGACTTTGATGTAAACTGCCCTTCAGTTTTATTCTCCACCACCACACCACCACCGCCAATACTCTCATGGACATGTGCGACTCCTTGCTGAGGCGCGACCCAAACCGGTCACTCTACACTACATTTCACCAATGTCCTATTTTTCAGGTGTGAGCTGTAGTGAGTGACTATTCGGCTATGAGGGGACTCGCAGCCGGCTTTGTACTTTTTGCTTCCCCAACGACTGTTCTTCTGGAGCTGGTGGCAGCACAGTCACTCGGATGCAGGATCTGGGTTCGATTTTCCTCTCTGAAGGTCAGGGACCACGGGGCACAGTGACAGCAGTCTAAATGACGAGCTAAGAGCACAGGCTGGTACCCTAACCATGGACTGTCCCGAATCACTGCGGCTCAGTCATGCACTGGGCAGCACCAGCAACTTTCAGGCTGCGTAAAACACGTTCTTTTTTTAAAAAGCGCACATTTCCCCTTTGCGAGTTCCCATCAGCCAAGCGATACCACTGAGAGTCTGAGCAGGTAGCAACACAGGCAGCTCCCTGTTCTCTGCTGCTCCAGACACCGAGGGGTTTAACCCCAGCTGTGGTCCAATACGCACCCCATCAGCAACATGTGGGTCATTCGGATCCCGGGAAGAGGGTGGGGGATGGTGGTGGTGGTGGGGAAGTAACGTAGGAGGAAGGCACACTGGGACACTGCATGGGAGTGGGGCGGGGCAGTGCTGGGACACGGGATGGGAGAGTGGGGTGGGGGGGTGGTGGCAGTGCTGGGATCCTGTGAGGGGCAGGGCGTAGGGACCATGGTGGGGACAGAGCTCCTGGAGTCCGGAGGGAGGGTAGCTTATTGTATTTCCATTATTGTGCGGACGGATAAGAGTACTGAGATCAGCGAACATTAGCTGGGCTGTGTATTGGTTGATAAAATGGCAAGATGAAAAACAGGGCATGCAAGTGTTTTTTCTGATCTTTGTGACTACTTTAATCCCTTGCTTACAGAATGGTGGGAAAAGTTTGTTAAGAAAATGCACACGTATGAAGTACATTTACCTGTACTTGTGGCTAAAATAGTGTCACTGTAACCACAACCAGTGACTAGCCAGTGATTCTACTGGACAACACTGCTTTCAGGGGACTTGGCTGTAGATTATCTCTCTCTCCCTCAGGGTGACCAACTGGTCTGTGCTAGGGATCAGTCACCAGACATCCATGTGTAGAGAACACCGAGTCCCATCCAGCTCTCACTGTGACTTCACCTCTGTCACTTGCCTGACACCTAGTGTCACTTCCACATGTAACAACAACTTACATTTTTATAGCGCCATAATTAAACGTTCCAAGATGCTTCATGGGAGAGTTATCAAACAAAATCTGACACAGAGCCACACGGAGAGATATTAGGAAATCACCAAGCTTGGTCATAGAGTTAAATTTTAAGGAGCGTCTTGAAGGAGAAAAAGGTAGCGGCTGCAGAGAGATTTATTTAGGGAGGGAATTCCAGAGTTCTGGGCCCAAGCAGCTGACAGTGCAGCTGCCAATTGTGGGGCAAAGGGAATGCAGAAAGGGGCCAAAATTGTTGGAGCGCAGAGGATTATAGGGCTGGAGGAGATGATATGACCACAGCAGATGTTAATTGCTGAGCAAACGAAATCTCAGAGGGAAACTTGGCTTATGGGCCATACCCTTTGTTTTTGTATCCTGAAAACAAGAAGAGAATGTACTAATCTCAGCAGCAAGAAGTCCAGTAACACTTCCGGGGTTTTAAAAATTAAAAGTTTTGTTAACAAGAAAAGGCAACTTAGGCACATAAGATTACTGTTACACAGTTAAGATTAGTCTTACAAAATATTCCCCAAAAAGACTCCCTAATTGGTCAGACCCACAAGTAAACACCTTCTAGGCAACACTCCCTTAGAGATGTTTAACTATAAAAATCCAGTAATATTGTCCAAGGCAAACTGCTGTAGCTTTAATAAAGGCATACCACTCTGCTGTGGAAATCCGAGACTTCAGAACAGGATTGCTTTTTGCAGCCCAAGACTTTTCTGGCTTGACTGGATGGCTGATTCAATCTGCATCATCTCCCATCCTACAGCTGTTTTCTCATGGAGCCAACAGCTAACCACCAACAGCCAACCACTAAGCTCAACACAGTAACTCTAAAATATCTTTATCCCCACTTTCATCTTAGGTTCCATTGTTCTCATACCTCTTTGAAACTCAAATCCTTCCAAACATAAAATCTTTCATGTTTCTATTTTGTCTCTGCTTTCAGGTCAATAAAATGTAATATGCCCTCTTCTCTTTACCCATGGGACTCCTGTAAGATGCAAAAATGTTTCTTGGCACCTCCGACTCCCCTTTGATATTCAAATCACAAGAGTTTAAAGGCACAGAAGGAGGCCATTCATCCCATCATGTCTGCACCGGCTCTCCAAATGAGCATTGTGAACTAGTGCCATTGCCCTGCCTTTTCCTAGTACCCCTGCACCATGTTTCTATTCAAATAATCATTTAATGCCCTCTTGAATGCCCTATTGAACCTGCCTCCACCACACTTCCAGGCAGTGCATTGCAGATCCGAACCACTTGTTGTATGAATAAGCCTTTTCTCACATCACATTTGCTTCTTTTGCAAATCACTTCAAATCTGTGCCCTCTTGTTCTTATCCTTTTATGAGTGGGAACAGCTTCTCCCTATCTACTCTGTCCAGCCCCCTCATGATTTCGAACATCTCTATCAAATCTCTTCCTAGTCCTCTTGTCTCCAAGGAGAAGAGTCCCAACCTCTCCAATCTATCCTCATAGCTGAAGTTTCTCATCCCTGGAACCATTCTTGTAAACCTCTTCTGCACTCTCTCCAATGTGTTCACATCCTTCCTGTAATATGGCGCCCAGAATTGTACACAATATTCCAGCTGAGGTCAAATGAGCGTCTTATATAAATTCAGCATAACCTCCCTGCTCTTGTACTCCACGCCCCTATTAATAAAGCCCAGGATACGATATGCTTTATTAACTGCTCTCCCCACCTGTCCTGCCTCCTTCAATGATCTATGCACATATACACCCAAGTCTTTCTGCTCCTGCACCCCCTTCAAAATTTCACCCCTTATTTTATATTGTCAGTCCACATTCTTCCTACCAAAATGCATCACCTCACACTTCTCCACACTCTCCGTTTCAAATGAACTCTCAAATTATCTGAAAATGCAAGTGCTAGATCCAACCTATTCACTTGTACCTCAAACCCACCACAATATCTCAACACAAATGCACAAACCTAATGCCTCTATCCTTTCATGTCTTAAACCTCCCAGACAACCTGTCTCTAGTAACCTTTCCCCAGCTTAATTAAATCACTTACACAAACACACACACCCACGCACAGACACACACAGCCACACACACACACACACACACACACACACACACAGCCACGCACACACACCCACGCACAGACACACACAGCCACACACACACACACACACACACACACACACACAGCCACGCACACACACACACACACACACACACAGCCACACACACACACACACACACACACACACAGCCACGCACACACACACACACACACACACACACAGCCACGCACACACACAGCCACGCACACACACACACAGCCACGCACACACACACACACACACACACACACACAGCCACGCACACACACCCACGCACAGACACACACACAGCCACGCACACACACCCACGCACAGCACAGGCCGCACACACACCCACGCACAGACACACACACACACACACACACACACACACACACAGCCACGCACACACACCCACGCACAGACACACACAGCCACGCACACACACACACACACACACACACAGCCACGCACACACACACACACACACACAGCCACGCACACACACCCACGCACAGACACACACAGCCACGCACACACACACACACACACACACACACACAGCCACGCACACACACACACACACACACACACAGCCACGCACACACACAGCCACGCACACACACACACACACACACACACACACACACACACACACACACACACACACACACACACACACACACACACACACACACAGACCCAGTCTTCTTCACAGAATAACACAACATTCCTCAAAAATATTTTTTAAAAAACATCCATCTCACAGAGGTAACAGTGATAGGGAGGGGGCGAGGCCACAGAGGGATTTGAATGCAAGGATGAAAATATCAAAGTTGAGAGGTTGCCGGATGGAAAGCCAACGCAGGTCAGCGCGCACACGGAGGGGGGAGTCAGAACATGGACAACAGCGTTTTCAATGAGCTCACATTTTGTGGAAGGTTGTTGGAGGGCATTGGGAGTGTTGAGTCTGGAGGTGACAAAGGCATGGCTGAATGTTTCAGCAGCAGATGAGCAGAAGTAGGTGACATCGGGTGATAGAGAGAATACGGGATCGGAGGCTTATTCAGGGTCAAATAGGGTTCATGCTAAGACAGTGACCAGGGAGAGGGATGGAGTTAGTGGCTAGTGAACAGAGTTCTCGGCAGGGACCAAAGGCAATGGCTTCCATAGCTAATAGCTGAAAGATCCCATACCTTTTTGACATCGTTATGCATGTACTTAGCAATCTGTTTTGCCAGCTCGGTTTTTCCTGTATCAAAGGTGAGAAACAAAGTCAGTATACAGGATACATCATGGGAAATGTCATTAGATGCTGACGAGACAGGTAATCAATAGTCTAGAAAATCCTACATCACAATCTCAAATTTTTTTTCATGTTACAGTCGGATCCTTTTGTAGAAGTTGGGCTCATTGCCAAATTAACCAGAGTTGACATGAGAAAAATAATATTTTTTTTACAGCGAGTTGTCGTGGCCTGGGATGCGCAGGGTGGTGCAAGAAGATTCTACAGCAACTTTCAAATGGGAATTGGATAAATATGTAAAAAGGGGAACATTTGTGGGGCTATGATGAAAGACCCAGGAGGTAGGACGAACTGGACAGCTCGTTCAAAGAGCCAGCACAGGCACGATGGGCTGAAAGGCCTCCTTCCGTACTGGATGATTTTATGTGCTGGTCACTCTTTGCACGAGGCACATCTTGGTACAGGTTGTAAAATTTCACCAGTTTAATCCTATGCATATTTCCATTTTCACACCTCACTTTGAAGCAACAGATATCAGCTTGTGGGAAGACAGTGGCTGAGTGGTAATATCACTGGACTAGTAATCCAGAGGTTTAGGCTAATGCTCTGGGGACAAGGGTTCAAATCCCACCATTGAATTGAAAGCTAGTCTCAGTAATGGTGACCAGGAAGCTATCGGATTGTTGTAAAAACCCATCTGGTTCACTGATACCTTTTAGGAAGGAAATCTGCTGTCCTTACCCAGTCTGGCCTACATCTGGTTCCAGATCCACAGCAATGTGGTTGACTCTTAACTGCCCTCTGAAATGGCCGAGCAAGGCCACTCAGTTCAAGGGCATTTAGGGATGGGCAACAAATGCTGGCCTTGCCAGCGTCATGTATTTTTGTAGCAGCTTCCATGACCTCAATTGGTAGCGCTTGTGTCAGAAGGTTGTGAGTTCAAGTCCCATTCCAGAAAATCGAACACAAAACCCAGGCTGACACTCTCTGTGCAGTACTGTGGGAGTGTTGCACTGCTTGGAGCTGCTGTGTTTTGAATGAGACTTTAAACTGAGGCCCAGTCTACCCTGTCAGGTGGGCGTAAAATGTCCCATGAAACTATTTCAAAGAGCAGCAGGGGAGATCTCTCCACTGTCCTAGTCAATATTTATTCCTCAATCAAGTTCCTGTGATGGGGGTCCCTCCACTATTTGGGAGAACCAGTGGGAGCCTAGTATTGCTTCTGTGGGCAAGGCCTGAGGCAATTTAAGTGCATTTAGGCACTTAACTGGCCAACGCCGTGCCTCCCACTGGATCTAGGACCTGGGAGGGTGGAAATCTCGCCCCCTAGAACTTACAGCCAATCGGAGCCAGCAGCTATCCATTGCCGGCAATGCGACTGGGAGTGGTGGCTGCTTCTGGTATTGCTCCAGGGCCTATCCAGAGGATCATCGCTATACCCCTGGAGTGGATGGGGTGGGGGATGCGGGGAGGGGGTTGGTGGGGAGTGAGGGAGGGTCAGGGTAACCGGAGGAGTTGGGGGGGGGGGTGGGGGGCAATAATTGCCCTGCCTCCCCACCGGTGCTGGATTCCTTGATTGGGCGCTGACTGCCTGTAAACGAAGGATCCCCCCCACAAGGTCGCAGGCAAGTCCAAGAGGATCTTCAGGAGCCACAGGACAGCCGTGTGAATCTCGGTAAACCCTCAGCCACCACTAAATTCCAGTGGGCTCACAGATAACTGATGCCAAGAGGCTCATTAATGAGCTTAATCGATATCCCACCACCAGCGGGCCCTTCCTGCCACTACACCCCCCACCCGATTTAACTGGGGCCAGTTTTCCCAACGTTGGGCACTGGATGCAGGTACTCCCACCCGATGCTCCCAGCGCCCATCCCCCCCACCCCCACCCTGCCATCATGTCTGTTCCAGGAGGTTCAATGAAATTCTGTCCAATGTCGCAAAGGGAACAGGTGACATGAACATTATAAAGTTTTCTGTTTGTGGCGTCTTGCTGTGTGCGATTGGCTGTTTTTGCTACATTACAACATTGCACTGGCCGTAAAACATTCCCAAAGTGTGGTGCCCAGAATTGGACACAATTCCCCAGCTTAAGCTGAATCAGTGTAATGTTTAGCATGAGCAGCTTTACTGTATTCCCTGCCTCATTTTCCTCTTTACTCTTTCGTGGGATGTAGGCAAGTCAATCACTGTTACTGAGACTAGCTTTATATTACAGATTTTATTAAGTGAATTTAAATTCCATCAGCTGCCATGGTGGGATTTGGACCCCCTGGAACATTCGCCTGGGCCTCTGGATTACTAGCCCAGCGACACTGCCGGGACGGCCACCATCTCCCCTAAATTTACCTAGTTTAAAAAGACGAGGGTCCCATAAACATTTTAACTCTAGGAGATCACCCCTCCTCCAAGATGAAAGAGACCCATCCACGTAATTCTATGTCGATGGGAATACATCCAATATTTTTTTCTTTATTCGATCATGGGGTGTGGGTGTCGCTGGCAAGGCCAGCATTTGTTGCCCATCCCTATTTGCCCTTGAACTGAGTGCCTTGCTAGGCCATTTCAGAGGGCAGTTAAGGGTCAACCACGCATAGGTCAGGCCGGGTAAGGACAGCAGATTTCCTTCCCTAAAGGAGGGCATCGGTGAACCAAGTGGTTTTTTTTTACAACCATCAATGGTAATTTCACAGTCACCATTATGGTAGATTAGTTTTCAATCCCGTTCCAGATTTACTAACTGAATTTAAATTCTAGTAGCTGCTGTGGCGGGACCTGAATCCATGTCCCCAGAGCAATAGCCTGGGATTGCTAGTCCAGTGACATTACCACGAGGACACCCTCTCCAGCACCTCTATCTTTATAATGAAACGGCCCCCTGTACTGTGTGAAGTACGCCTGGTGCAGTATGACTGAGACTCGATACAAGTTTCGCACAACTTATTTAGTTTTCAATTCTAATGCTTTAGAAATAACCCCCGCCCTGTGCTTGGATTGTTTATTCATGGCCTTGTTAACCTGTGTCACTACTTTTTAATCATTTGTGCTAAGATCCCTTTGCTCTTCTCATGTAGATTCTTTTCCTCAGTAAATATGCAACCTCTTTCCTTTCTCGCCAAAATATAATAAATACCTCACATTATCTATGTTGAAATTCATGTGCCAGTTACATACCCAGTCCACAAATTTATTAATACCATCTAGCAATTTGTTGCGGTCCCTCTCAGTATTGACTGTAACTATAATTTGGTGTCATGTGCAAATTTGGAAATTGTGTTTTTGATTCCAAAGTAAAAATAGTTTATATAAATTGTGAGCAGCAGGAGTCCCAGCACTGACTCCGAGTGCTGCCAGCTGATTCACGGCAGGAATGAATTTAAAAACAAACCAGAAAAATAAACACATTCTGTGCTGCTTGGGTTAGTTGCAATTGACAACCTTGGCACACAATAAATACTGAACGTTTCCCTTCAGTATAATGGGCCAGTGTAGATGCTGCTGTGAAACTTTGATCAGATAGCTGACTAGCCAATAGCTGCAGGGCTTAATAAATATGAAAAAAATAACATAAGCAAATTCCGTACAAGAAGTTCCTCAATTTCTCTCTGTCATTGGACACTGCTTGCTGCAGCCTCTCATTGAAAATGATTAACCATTTGCAGAAGGAGCTTTTCATTAAGTAGCTGGGCCAACGATACCCACATCCCATTAAAGAATAAATTCTTAAAAAGCTTCCGTTTTTATAGCACTCTCCCCCTCACATCCTCCCCACCTACCACACTCTCCCCCTCACACCCTCCCCACCAACCACACTCTCCCCCTCACACCCTCCCCACCTACCACACTCTCCCCTTCACACCCTCCCCACCTACCACACTCTCCCCCTCACACCCTCCCCACCTACCACACTCTCCCCCTCACACCCTCCCCACCTACCACACTCTCCCCCTCACACCCTCCCCACCTACCACACTCTCCCCTTCACACCCTCCCCACCTACCACACTCTCCCCCTCACACCCTCCCCACCTACCACACTCTCCCCCTCACACCCTCCCCACCTACCACACTCTCCCCCTCACACCCTCCCCACCTACCACACTCTCCCCCTCACACCCTCCCCACCTACCACACTCTCCCCTTCACACCCTCCCCACCTACCACACTCTCCCCCTCACACCGTCCCGACCTACCACACTCTGCCCCTCACACCCTCCCCACCTACCACACTCTCCCCCTCACACCCTCCCCACCTACCACACTCTCCCCCCACACCATCCCCACCTACCACACTCTCCCCCTCACACCCTCCCCACCTACCACACTCTCCCCCTCACACCCTCCCCACCTACCACACTCTCCCCCTCACACCCTCCCCACCTACCACACTCTCCCCCTCACACCCTCCCCACCTACCAAACTCTCCCCCTCACACCCTCCCCACCTACCACACTCTGCCCCTCACACCCTCCCCACCTACCACACTCTGCCCCTCACACCCTCCCCACCTACCACACTCTGCCCCTCACACCCTCCCCACCTACCACACTCTGCCCCTCACACCCTCCCCACCTACCACACTCTCCCCCTCACACCCTCCCCACCTACCACACTCTCCCCCTCACACCCTCACCACCTACCACACTCTGCCCCTCACACCCTCCCCACCTACCACACTCTCCCCCTCACACCCTCCCCACCTACCACACTCTCCCCCTCACACCCTCCCCACCTACCACACTCTCCCCCTCACACCCTCCCCACCTACCACTCCCCACCTACCACTCTCCCCCTCACACCCTCCCCACCTACCACACTCTCCCCCTCACACCCTCCCCACCTACCACTCTCCCCCTCATACCCTCCCCACCTACCACACTCTCCCCCTCAAACCCTCCCCACCTACCACACTCTCCCCCTCACACCCTCCTCACCTACCACACTCTCCCCCTCACACCTCCCCACCTACCACACTCTCCCCCTCACACCCTCCCCACCTACCACATTCTCCCAGCCATCATTACTTTATTAGCTGGATTACGGTATGTGTGAGAGAGAAAGAGAGAGTGTGCATGTGTGTGAGAGAGAGAGGGAGAGAAAGTGTGTGTGTGTGTGTGGGAGAGATTATGCATGTGTGTGAGATGTGTGTGTGTGAAAGAAAGAGGGAGAGAGTGTACATGTGTGAGAGTGTACATGTGTGTGAGAGCATGTGTGTGTGTGTATGTGTGTGTGTGTGTGTGAGAGAGAGGGAGTGTGTGTGAGAGAGAGAGAGAGGGAGAGAGTGTGTGTGTGAGAGAGAGAGTGTGTGTGAGCAAGAGGGAGTGTGTGTGTGTGTGTGTGTGTGTGTGTGTGAGACAGAGAGAAAGAGGGAGAGACTGTGTGTGTGTGAGCGAGAGAAAGAGGGCGAGAGTGTGTGTGTGTGAGAGAGAGAAAGAGGGAGAGAGTATGTGTGTGAAAGAGAGAGTGAGAGAATGTGTGTGTGTGTGAGAGTGAGAGAATGTATGTGTGTGAAAGAGAGGGAGAGAGAGTGTGTGTGTGTGTGAAAGAGAGGGACAGAGAGTGTGTGTGTGTGAGAGAGGGTGTATGTGTCTGTGAGAGAGAGGGAGAGAGTGTTTGTGTGTGTGTGTGAGAGAGAGAGGGAGAGAGAGTGTGTGCATGTGAGAGAGAGTGTGTGTGCGTGTGAGAGAGAGTGTATATGTGTGAGAGAGAGCATATGTGTGTGCGAGAGAGGAGAGAGAGTGTATGTGTGTGTGAGAGAGGGAGAGAGAGAGTGTATATGTATGCGAGAGAGGGAGAGAGAGAGAGAGAGTGTGTGTGTGTGTGAGACAGAGAGTGAGTCTATGTGAGAGTGTGTGTGTATGCATGTGTGAGAAAGAGAGTGTGTATGTGTGTGTGAGAGAGATGGTGAGTCTGTGTGAGAGAGTGTCTATGTGTGTGTGAGAGAGATAGTGACTATGTGTGAGAGAAAGTGAGTGTGTGAAGGAGAGTGAAAGAGAGAGTGCGTGTGTGTGAGAGAGAGAGAGAGAGTGTGTGTATGTGTGAGAGAGTGAGTCTATGTGAGAGTGTGTGTGTGTGTATGCATGTGTGAGAAAGAGAGTGTGTATGTGTGTGTGAGAGAGAGGGTGAGTCTGTGTGAGAGAGTGTCTATGTGTGTGTGAGAGAGAGATAGTGACTATGTGTGAGAGAAAGTGAGTGTGTGAGGGAGAGAGTGAAAGAGAGAGTGCGTGTGTGTGAGAGAGACAGAGTGTGTATGTGTGTGTGAGAGAGAGAGAGTGTGTGTGTGTGAGAGAGAGAAAGTGTGTGTGTGTGAGAGAGTGTGCATGTGTGTGAGAGTGTGTGTGAGAGAGAGAGAGTGTGTATGTGTGTGTGAGAGAGAGATAGTGACTATGTGTGAGAGAAAGTGAGTGTGTGAGAGAGAGAGTGAGTGTGTGTGTGCGCGTGTGTGTGAGAGAGAGAGTGAGGATATGTCAGAGTGTGTGCGTGTGTTTGTGTGAGAGAGAGAGTGAGGATGTGTGAGAGTGTGTGCGTGTGTGTGTGTGTGTGTGAGAGACAGAGTGAGGATGTGTGAGAGTGTGTGCGTGTGTGTGTGTGAGAGAGAGTGAGGATGTGTGAAAGTGTGTGCGTGTGAGAGTGAGGATGTGTGAGAGTGTGTGCGTGTGTGTGTGAGTGAGGATGTGTGAGAGTGTGTGCGTGTGTGTGTGTGAGAGAGTGAGGATGATGAGAGTGTGTGCATGTGTTTGTGTGAGAAAGAGAATGAGGATGTGTGAGAGTGTGTGCGGGTGTGTGTGTGAGAGAGTCTGGCTCACTCCCAGTGTCAGGGTTCATACTCACCCTCACACACCAACTCACACAGTGAGTGTGATCCCTGAGACTGGGAGTGAGCCAGTAAAACACAATTTGATCCCCTCACACTCTAATGGTCATCTTTATTAATTATTCATTATTTTGAATTATCAATTTATTGCTTTGACATTCTTTTATTTATACTCAGCAAGTTGCTTCTTTTCTTCATAGCTCAACAATTTCACTGAAATTCATGTTTAATGTTGTGTCAAAACTTATCTTTCTGAATTTTACTGACTGGTCCCTCGATTGAGAAAAAAATTTGAAATGTGGCCCCTTGCATGAACAGGGTTCATGATCAACACTGTCCCCATCAAACACTCCCAGGACAGGTACAGCACGGGGTTAGATACAGAGTAAAGCTCCCTCTACACTGTCCCCATCAAACACTCCCAGGACAGGTACAGCACAGGGTTGGATACAGAGTAAATCTCCCTCTGAACAGTCCCCATCAAACACTCCCAGGACAGGTACAGCACGGGGTTAGATACAGAGTAAAGCTCCCTCTACGCTGTCCCCATCAAATACTCCCAGGACAGGTACAGCACGGGGTTAGATACAGAGTAAAGCTCCCTCTACAATGTCCCTGACAAACACTCCCAGGACAGTACAGCACAGGGTTAGATATAGAGTAAAGCTCCCTCTACACTGTCCCCATCAAACACTCCCAGGACAGGTACAGCACGGGATTAGATACAGAGTAAAGCTCCCTCTACACTGTCCCCATCAAACACTCCCAGGATAGGTACAGCACGGGGTTAGATACAGAGTAAAGCTACCTCTACACCGTCCCCATCAAACACTCCCAGGACAGGTACAGCACGGGGTTAGATACAGAGTAATGCTGCCTCTACACTGTCCCCATCAAACACTCCCAGGACAAACTAATAGATATCAACATCTATTGAACCTAGAAACAATGAGTGCCAGAGGGTTAGAAAAGCATGGAGAGCTCAGCAGTGCAGCTCAACTTGTGTGACCATCTTAGTTTGGTTTAGGGATTCAAACTGATATTGCTGAACTCCTTGCGCAGTGACATGCTCTCATCCCTGATTGAAGGAACGTGTTTTCTCATCCAACATGGGATTAGAATTATGTAAAACGTACAGCACAGAAACAGGTCTTTCACTCTTTATGGTACACGCTGCATTTTATTACTTATGATCTCCTCCCGTCATATTTCAGCTCATCCCCTCTACATATGCCGAAATTCCTTTTCCCTTATCTACCTTCGCATCAAATGCATTTCTGGCTTTTCATCTCAATCACTCGGTCTGGCAGTGAGTTCCACATTTTTACCAATCCCTGGGTAAAGAAATTTTTCCTGAATTCCCCGTTGGATTTATTAGGGGCTATTTTCTTTTCATGTAGAATGACTGAACAAGCCGGGAAGGTTAAGGAGAGAATTAGCAGAGATGTACATAATTACGAAAGGTTTAATAGAATAAATAAGGAGAAACTGTTTCCACTGACAGGAGGGTCCTTAACCAGAGGACACTGATTTAAGATTAATAGCAAAAAGTGAAACAGGGTAAGTGTGAAGAATATATTTTTTTTTTACAGCAAGTTGTTATGATCTGGAATGCTCTGGCCAAGAGGGTGGTGGAAGCAGGTTCAGCACTTTCAAAAGGGAAATTGGATAAATACTGGAAAAGGAAAAAAATTGCAGTGCTATGGGGGAAGAGCAGGGGAGAGTTGGACTAATTGGATAGCCCTTTCAAAGAGCCAGCATAAGCAGGGTGGGCCAAATGGCCTCCTTCTGCACTGGATCATTCATGGCCTCTTTGTCATTGAGCTCCACCCACAAGGGGAAACATCTTCTCTGTGTCTGAAGTGTGCATTGGTGAAGGGGTTAAAAGCCTCTGGTTCATTTTCCTTATTCAGTAGCGGCTGGGGCACAATCAGAAGAGCTTCCTTCGCTAGACAGCAAATGGTTTCAGCGTCATTTAATTTAACAATTACCAATTCCAGACGATCCGAGGAAGAGGAAGACGAGCGGGTGCTCTTCATCCGCCCAACCATTCTCCTTTCTTCGGATGGCTGCATTAGGGGGGGATAAAAAAAATAGAGAACAACGAATGAGAGAGGGAAGAAATCATATATAAAATCGATTCCTCACCACCACCAACTACCACCCCCCCCCACCCCACCCGCCCCTACAATTATCACTAAGTATACACGATGTTATACCGTCTTCATCCCACGCAAAAAGGCACCAGTAACCATTAGTCCATCAGAGATTTCATTAAAGAGCAGAGCCCAGGAGGAGCCAAATTGAGTTTGTATAGATCTCGTGAGCCTGCCCTCACAGTTATGCGGATAAACAGCGCAGTTGTCTGCCAGGGCACGCACTCAGCGTTGCCAGGGAGACAGGATCGACAGCAGCGAGCACGGGGAGATTGGGGGGGGTGGGGGGGTGGGTGGTGGGCAAGGAAAGGGCGCACACGCACGCTCACACAAATCAGAAAGCCGCCAGCCGCAAACCTTCTAACACGGAAATTAATAATAATAATAAAAAAAAAAATCTCTTGACATTTTCTTTCTCTTGTTCCGTGGAAGGACATATGCACAAGCTCAGGGTGACTCTGTTCCACGCCAACTGGCAGTGTGCACTAAATCGGATTTCAGAAAACCTGAAATGCTTGAATAATAGGAACTTGATTGGATTACTATGATAAATTTATGTCAGTCCTTAATCTTTCCAAATGTATCAGAGGATAGAATTCTTTTTATATTCGCTTTCTTTCTTTGTGTGTGTGTGTGTGTGTGTGTGTGTGTGTGTGTGTGTGTGTTTGTGTGTGTGTGTGTGCGAAAGACGAATGTTTGTAAGACTTTTACGTATAAAATTTAATATTTAGCTTCATGACTATTGGGGAAGGAGATCAAATAGTGTCCCCTCCAACCCCTCACAACATGGGGATGTGGGGAGGAAGCCCCGATAAACGTACTTTGTGCTCAGGGTCAGCAGAAGTAAACAATAGCCCCCCCCAACAACCACCCCCCCCCAAAAAATCCTATTGGTGTTGGGGTACTCCTGCGCCAAGTGTCAATTGTGGCTCAGTGGACAGCGTTCTCATCTCTCTCAGTCTGAAGGTCATGGGTGGGTTCAAGGGTCACTCTAGAGCCTTGAGCATGTCAGCTAGATGGACATGCTCAGTGTAGTGCCGAGGGAGTGCTGCACTATTGGAGGGTCAGTACTGAGGGAGCACTGCACTGTCAGAAGGACAGGACTTAGAGCTGCACTGTTGGAGGGTCAGTACCGAGGAAGCACTGCATTGTTGGAGGATCCGTAGTGAGGGCATTCCTCAGGGCAATGCCTTGACCAATCAGGGTGAAACTGCCTGGTTTAAATTTCAAACAATGCTTGGCAGTTAACTATCAGTCAACATCAATGGTGCACTCTCCATGGCAATTCCACTTGCCAACCAATCAGCACTCTCTCGACATCCAGTATAAATTGTTGTTTCCCCCTTATATTGGTATTCTTGCGAGTGTCCTGATGAGTGCAAGATGAAAAGCTTCAACATGTCTCTTTTTTCAGCAACACTGAGTGATATTCAATAAATTCACAGTTGTAACTGAGGAAAGCAGCAGACAATTTGAGTGCAGCAAGCTCCCACCAACAGCAATGTGACAGTAGTGGGATAAGTTGCTTCAGTGATGTCGGTTAAGGAATAAATGTTAGCCAGGACACCGGGGAGAACTCCCCTGCTCCTCTTCGAGAGAGCGACAGTGGGATCTTTTGTCCCTCGATTCGAAGATGATATCTACTCAGGGTTGCAAGTTTACGCCGCGGGTCTTCATGTAATTGAACAGGACCGATTCCCGATCTTTGGGCACAGTGGGGCAGGTCATCCCACGGGGCAGTGGGATACGGAGTGAGGGATTTGCTTCCTTTTCTTTCCTCCACTGTCGCTGCTCTGCCTCATCATTAAGACGTTGGGACTCAGTGTGATGCATATTGATGGACAAATTGTCACCATTTCGAACGACTGGTAGTGAGCTCCTCCCAGTTGTTAATGTCAATGCTGCCGTGCTTCAAGGGGAGCTTCAGAAAGTCTTTGAAATGTTTCCTTTGGTGTCCCCTGAAACGCTGACCATCTGAGAATTGAGGAAACAGGACCAGGTTGGGGGAAGATGCTTTTTGGCCATCTAGATACAGTATCCAGTCCACTGGAGCTGATTTTGCAGGAGTTTTGCCCAAATGCTCGTGGAATTGGCTTCAAGAAGGACATTAAGGACAGGGGAGAAATTGGGACCACTTTCCTTGCAGAGGAGAAGGCTGAGCGGAGACTTGATAGAAGTTTTCAAAATCATGAGGGGGCTGGACAGACTAGATAGGGAGAAGCTGTTCCCACTCATAAAAGGATCAAGAACGAGAGGGCACAGATTTAAAGTGATCTGCAAAAGAAGCAAATGTGATGTGAGAAACACCTTTTTCACACAGCGAGTGGTTTGGGTTTGGAATGCACTGCCTGGAAGTGTGGTGGAGGCAGGTTCAATCGAGGCATTCAAGAGGGCATTAGATGATTATTTGAATAGAAACAAGGTGCAGGGTTACGGGGAAAAGGCAGGGCAATGGCACTAGATCATAATGCTCATTTGGAGAGCCGGTGCAGACATGATGGGCCGAATGGCCTCCTTCTGTGTCATGAAGATCCTGTGATTCTGATTAACATTTGCTCAATGGTCCTCCCATTGAATCTGGAGGAGGTGATGGGGGCCAATAAAGTAAACTGTGTGTCAGTGGCCCCAGCAGTGGAGTGACCTCCTGCTACCTGATCCCCCGCTTCACAACCTCAAGGCTGACACCTTTTCCAGTAGGAATTTATCCCCTGTTGGGTCAGCCCTGGCTCAGTGGGGAACACTCTCGCCTCTTACCGGAGAGTTGTAGGCTCAAGTCCCCATTCTAGGGACGTGAGCACAAAATCTAGGCTGACACTCGCGGTGCCTATGATGGAATTTCTGGAGCATTCTCAGGTGTCGCTGATACACAGTCTAGGTCTCACTGAAGTACACGAGTGTGGTGACGAGAGCTGCCCTGTACACTAGGACTTCTGTTGACTTGCAGAGGTCTTTGCTGTCAAACGCACACGGCCCTAGTGTGTAGAAGACTGAGCTGGAGCAGCTGATCCAGTGTTGGCTTCTCTGACTCAAAGGTGGTCTTTTGGGAGAGGTGTCTGTCAAGGTATGGGAGATGCTCAACATATTCGAGGCTTTCCTGCAACATTTCTGGCAGGTGGAATATTTGGTTTCCCAGGTGTGGGTTGAGAAACGAGCTTTGTTTTGGCCACATTCAAGGACAGGCCGAGTTTCTTGTATGCAGGATTGAAGAGATCTAGTGCGGCTTGCAAATCTGGTGCAGAGTGGGCAACGGACACTTCAAGTCCATCTGCCATCTGGAGAAAGTGTAGGTCTATGGGGGTCAGTCGAGTGGGCACGCAGGCTGCCTTACTTTTAACCTCTCATCAGAAAGACGACACCTCTGACAGAGCAGCGCTCCCTCAGCAGCGGCACCGCGAGTGTCAGCCTAGATTTTGTGCTCACGTCCCTAGAATGGGGACTTGAGCCTACAACTCTCCGGTAAGAGGCGAGAGTGTTCCCCACTGAGCCAGGGCTGACCCCACAGGGGATAAATTCCTACTGGAAAAGGTGTCAGCCTTGAGGTTGTGAAGCGGGGGATCAGGTAGCAGGAGGTCACTCCACTGCTGGGGCCACTGACACACATTTTACTTTATTGGTCTTCTCCTGGGGTCTGATGAAAGGTTTCAGAGTGTGAAGTTAGCTAGATATTGATTCTCATAAATACAATGTATTACTTTACTAAGATCAATATGGGGGCGGAAGGAGTTGGGGGGGTGGGGAACAGTCGCCAAAAAACAAGGCAGCAGAAACTGGCTTTCACCTCGTCTTATTGCACCAGTAACGTAGCAATTCATTCTAGATCGTCTTACTGGCCTCACTGTTACTGTAGGAAGGAATCAAAGAGTGCTGGCATAACATGTGAAATCCCAGAAGCCCGATACATCCTTAAAGGGCTAACTCTCAGAGTAGCTCGCTTCCACTCTCCCCTTCCCCATTCTGTCTTCTCCTTTCCTGGGGCACAGTTTTTCAGCCCTTTTGTATCTCACTCCATTAAATCCGAGCCTACATTAAATCCAATCCTAGGAATAGAACAACCGGCACAATCTGTATTTATGCCACGCCTTTCACATAGCAAAACGCCCCATGACGCTTCACAGGAGCGATTATCAAATAAATTTGACACCGAACCAGAGAAGATGATGTTACCACAGACGAAAAGGGTGGTCATAGAGGTAGGTTTTGAGAAGCGTCTTAAAGGGAGAGAGAGAGAGGCAGAGAGGGTTTAGGGAGGGAATTCCAGAGTTCAGGGCCCAGGCAGCTGAAGGCACAGCCGCCAATGGCGGAGCGATTAACATCAGGGATGCACAAGAGATCACAACTGGGGGAGCGCAGAGATCTTGGAGGTTGTAAGGCTGGAGGAGGTTACAGAGATAGGGGAGGTCGAGGTCATGGAGGGATTTGAACACAAGGATGAGAACATAAGAATATATATAGGAGTAGCAGTAGGTCATATGGTGACTAGTGCCTGTGTCACCATTTAATGAGATCCTCACTGAACATTTACCTCAACTGCACAATCCCACCAGATCCCCATATCCCTCCATTCCCCTAAGGCCAAAAATTTATCGACTTCAATCTTGAATAGACTCAACGAGTGAGCATCCACAGCTCTCTGGGGTAGTGAATTTCAAAGATTCATAACCCTTTGAGAGTGAAAAAATTTCTACTCATCTCAGGCCTAAATATCCGACCCTTTATCCTGAGAATATGTCCCCAGTTCTAAACTCTCCAGACAGGGAAAACAGCCTCTCAGCAACAACCCTGTCAAACTCGCTAAAAATATTTTTATATGTTTTAATGAGATCACCTCTCATTCTTCTAAACTGTAGAGAGTTTAGGAGCAT
This sequence comes from Carcharodon carcharias, assembly GCF_017639515.1. Lineage (NCBI taxonomy): Eukaryota > Metazoa > Chordata > Chondrichthyes > Lamniformes > Lamnidae > Carcharodon > Carcharodon carcharias. The sequence goes on along the minus strand of NC_054477.1, from coordinate 4,929,375 downwards.
TCTATTCAAAGTCTCCTCACGGGATAGCCCTTGCCTGTCAAGAATCAATGCAGTGAACCTTCACTGCCCTCGCTCTGAGGCAAGTAGGTGTTCCTAAACCAGTAGTCAATGTTGGTCAGCGGGAGGCCATTCGACCCACTGAGCCTGTGCTGGCTCACAAAGAATTTAGTCCAATTCCCATTTTTAATTCCCTCTATTTCTATTTCAACGGTAGATATTGCATCATTTATAAAGTAATAATCTTATTCCTGTCCTACCTTCGTAACTGCCTCCAGCCCTATGACCCTCTGAGAGTTCTGCACTCCTCCAAATCTGGCTTCTTGCATATTCTTGATTTCCTATCATTGGTGACCATGCTTTCAGCTGTCTGGGCCCTAAGCTCAGAGAATTCCATTCCTAAACCTCTCAGCATCTTTCTCCTCCTTTAAGATGCTCCTTAAAACCTACCTCCTTGACCAAGTTTTTGGTAACCTGACTTGATGTCTCCTTATGGCCTGGGGTCCAATTTTGTTTGATAATTGCCACTGTGAAGTGACTTGGGCCCTGTTTACTATGCTAAAGGTTCTATATAACTTGTGAGTTGTTATGAAGAACGTTCTGAAGTCGTGAAAGGAGCCATACAAATACAAGCTTTTCTTTTCTTAATTTGTTACCCTCTCTCACCTCCTGCCATGCACCCTCCCTCTTCCCCATCGTACGTCACATTGAGATCTTTTTTGTGAAGGGGACAATATGAATATAACTTGTTGTGGGCCTGGTACTGAGTGATGGTTGTAGAAAACTTCATCTTGGCTTGTCAACAAGGGCCGAAAGATAAAAACAAAAAACTGTGGATGCTGGAAATCCAAAACAAAAACAGAATTACCTGAAAAAACTCAGCAGGTCTGGCAGCATCGGCGGAGAAGAAAAGAGTTGACGTTTCGAGTCCTCATGACCCTTCGAAGGGTCATGAGGCCTCAAAACGTCAACTCTTTTCTTCTCCGCCGATGCTGCCAGACCTGCTGAGTTTTTCCAGGTAATTCTGTTTTTGTTTAGGGCTGAAAGATCTGTCTCCTGGGCTCTGCAGCTAGTAACCCAAGAGATACATCCAGCTTTACCCCTTGTGGTTCAGGTCTTTGCACTTCCTTTGCCAAGGCACAAGCAGCTTCTTGGCTCTCCCAATGCCACTCATATCTGGATCTGGCCAAAACAGGCAAGCAAAGGCTCCCAATTATAGGGGAACTCCAACTGTTAAGAGGATTTGCAAAGTGTGGAGAAGCAACATGTTATCAAGACGTCACATGATCAAGCCTCCAGGGACATGTCCAATGACAGGTCCCATAGAATCTACAGCAGAGAAACATTTCAACAGAAGTAGTCTCCCCTGGCCTCTATTCCCCTCTGCCCACACATTAAGAATTGGCATCCCTAAACAAGGGGGAAAAGCGAACCATGTCACGTCCCAATACATCTTGATGAACAAATGAGGGATCGGTGGGAGACAGAAAAAAGAGTATTGTGCAGTTCAGGTTATGTGCAGACAAAGAGGCAGCTGTGTCTTTAAATGGTCGATACTGGCCTGCTTAAGGCAGAAAGCAAATTTCCCCCCAAATTTGATTAGTATCCTGCAGCTCTCCATAAACCCGCCCATCTAATGTGTACAGACACCACCTGTGTCAGATTTGTGCCCAGCCCATTCATCAAGCTTTAGCCAATTAGCACAGGCCTGATGGTTTGAACCATTTGCAGCTGGTTTTTGGAGGGGGGGTGAGTGGGAGTGGGAGTGGGGATGGGTGGTTGGGGTGCGCGGACACTGATTGATGGAGGGACCTGCACAAAATAGCAAATAAAATAACAGAAAGACAATAGAGAAAGGCAAGTACTGCCTGGCGACGCTGGGTGAGAGAGAGAGAGAGAGAGAGAGAGGGACTGGGACAGAGGAAATGTTCACAGGGGGTTTATCCATGTCACTTCAGACAGACCTCATCTGTCATGTGCCCCAGTCAAAATCTTATTAAGCAGAATGTGACCAGGCTCCTTCATTGTTACTGAACCAATTTGTCCTTGTAAGTAAACACTGGGGTGATGTGATGTTTCTGTCCCAACTCCTCGCTGCCATTTAGTTCAGAATTTGAATGACTTAAACTGAAGAGAACAGATGGAGTTAAAACTTCTTTTTAAAGTTTTACATTGAATTACACAGCACAGAAAGAGTCCATTCAGCCTAACAGATTCAAGCCAGAGTTTAAGCTCCACACACCTTATTTCATCGAGCTCTTATCTTTCTCTTCCTTTCTCCCTCACCTGCTTATCCAACTTCCCCTTAAATCCGTCTACGCTATACACCTCAGCCACTCCGGGTGGGAGTGAGTTCCACATTCTCCCCACTCTCTGGGTAAAAACGTTTCTCCTGAACATTGGATTTATTAGTAGAGAAATATGGATATATAGATGTGGAGAGACTAGAGAAGCTGTGTTGTCTTTACAGCGGTGAAGCCTAAGAGGATATTGAGTAGAGGTTTCCAACATTTCGAGGGGTTTTGGTAGAAAATGTTTATTAGTGACAGCGATGTTTATGGTAATTGATTTGGACTGCTGCACAAATGGAAACATTTTGTTGACACCTACCCTATCAAAGCCCTTCATCATTCTGAAGTCCTCGAAGTAATACTGTATTTTGTGCTCAGCACCTGTCTTTTCACCTCTTTATTCTCTGAAGGTGATAACTCTTATTGGGGTCCGGTTCCAAGGGGGCTGGTCATGCACATGTTTCCATCGGTCAGGCGGTGATCATTGGTGGGTTACCTACAATTGGACGAATGAGGAGCAGGAGAAGATCACTCGGCCCCTCGAGCCTGCTCTGCCATTCAATAAGATAATGGCCGATTTGTAACCTCAACCCCACGTTCCTGCCTACCCTCAATAACCTTGCACCCTTGGTTTCTCAAAAATCTATCTAGCTCTGCCTTAAAAATTATTCAAAAAGATTCTGCTTCCACCGTCTTTTGAGGACGAGAGTTCCAAAGACTCTCAACCCTCAGAGAAAAAATTTCTCCTCATCTCTGTCTTAAATGGGCGACCCCTTATTTTTAAAGAGTGATCCCTAGTTCTAGACTCTCCCACAAGGGGAAAAATCCTCTCCAGATCCACCCTGTCTAGACCCCTCAGGATCTTAAAGGTTTCAATCAGTTGGTTTTCACGCTGTGGTAGGCATCACAGGCAAACTGATGAGTGTTGGTAGTGGCTCAGCAGGTTCTTGCCTCTGAACCAGGAGGTTGAGAAGTCCCACCTCAGAGATTTGGTGCAGGATTTTACAGTGCACCACGTACCCCACCCCCACCGGCTAAAATGTTAGTCAGGAGCCCAGCCACGAAATAGCCTTATTAGGCTGGGTGGGGCATTAATTGGCTCGGGGGTGGGGAGGAGAATTCTGTCCCCATCAGGGTGGGGATGCCCCACCTTAGAGAGTGTAGTGCCAGCAACCCCTGAGCCGAGTGGTGGCCAATGCTGGGCCTACAGACCCCGCCGAGAGATGGAAGGGAGGGGGGGAGGGTTCAAGAGGCCGGGGTGGTGAGGCATAAGCTTGAAGGTGAATGCTTCCGAGGGGCACGGGGAGCTCCTCAAAGGAGGTTCAGCCTCGTTTTTGCCAAACACCAGCCACCCCAGCAGAAACTGCTGGGCTACCTGCTGACCTGGGCCTCCCCCTGCCGTGGGAAAACCGCGAGGGGAGTGGGAATGAAATGTGTCCAAGGATGAGTGGGCTGCTTGATGCCTCCAGCGCCCACTGTAAAAGGGGAGACAGGTTGGGGGTGGGCAGGAAGGCAGTAGGAAGGCCGCACTCTGGATCTTACGAGCGCCCCGGTCTTCAGACACACGGACAGAGGGCTGTGAAATGGAGCCGATGAACACAGAAACTGGACTGACACATCCCGGGCGGTACTGAGGGAGGGCTGCATTATCAGAATGTCAGTACAGGATCAGTATTGAGGGAGCGCTGCACTGTTGGAGGGGCATTACTGAGTGAACGCTGCACTGTCAAAGGGACAGTACAGAGAGAGTGTTGCAGTGTCAGAGGGGTAGTACTGTGGGAGTGCTGCACTGTCGGAGGGGCAGTACTGAGGGAGTGCTGTGTTGTCGGAAGGGTCAGTACTGAGAGAGTGCTGCACTGTCAGATAGTCAGTATTGAGGGAGTGCTGCACTGTCAGAGGGTCAGTATTGAGGGAGAGTTTCACTGTCAGAGGGTCAATACTGAGCAACAGCTGTCCTGTCGGAGGGGCAAAGCTGAGAGAGCACTGCACTGTCAGAGGGTCAGTACTGAGAGAGCGCTGCACTGTTGGAAGAGTCAGTACTGAGAGAGCGCTGCACTGTCGGAAGGGTCAATACTGAGCGAGTGCTTTACTGTCGGAGGGTCAGTACTGAGAGAGAGCTGCACTGTCAGAGGGTCAATACTGAGCGAGAGCTGCCCTGTCGGATGGTCAGTATTGAGAGAGCACTGCACTGTCAGAGGGTCAATACTGAGCGAGAGCTGCACTGTCGGAGGGTCAGTACTGAGAGAGCGCTGCACTGTTGGAAGGGTCAGTACTGAGAGAGCGCTGCACTGTCGGAAGGGTCAGAACTAAGAGAGCGCTGCACTGTCGGAAGGGTCAGTACTGAGAGAGCGCTGCACTGTCGGAAGGGTCAATTCTGAGCGAGTGCTTTACTGTCGGAGGGTCAGTACTGAGAGACAGCTGCACTGTCAGAGGGTCACTATTCAGGGAGAGCTGCACTGTCGGGAGGGACAATACTGAGTGAGAGCTGCACTATCGGAGGGTCAGTACTGAGAGAGAGCTGCACTGTCAGAGGGTCAATACTGAGCGAGAGCTGCACTGTCAGAGGGTCAGTATTGAGAGAGCACTGCACTGTCACAAGGGTGAGTACTGAGAGAGCGCTGCACTGTTGGAAGGGTCAGTACTGAGAGAGCACTGCACTGTCGGAAGGGTCAGAACTAAGAGAGCGCTGCACTGTCGGAAGGGTCAGTACTGAGAGAGCGCTGCACTGTTGGAAGAGTCAGTACTGAGAGAGCGCTGCACTTTCAGAGGGTCAGTACTGAGAGAGCGCTGCACTGTCGGAAGGGTCAGTAATGAGAGAGCGCTGCACTGTCAGAGGGTCAATACTGAGCGAGAGCTGCAATGTCAGCGGGTCAGTATTGAGGGAGAGTTTCACTGTTGGAGGCTCAATACTGAACAAGCGCTGCCCTGTAGGGTCAGTATTGAGAGAGCACTGCACTGTCACAAGGGTCAGTACTGAGGGAGCATTGCACTGTTGGAGGGCAGTACTGAGTGAGCACTGCACTGTCAGAGGATCAGTACTGAGAGACTGCTGCACAGTTGGAAGGGTAAGTACTGAGAGAGCACTGCACTTTCACAAGGGTTAGTACTGAGAGAGCGCTGCACTGTTAGAAGGGTCAGTACTGAGAGAGCGCTGCACTGTCGGAAGGATCACAACTAAGAGAGCGCTGCACTGTCGGAAGGGTCAGTACTGAGAGAGCGCTGCACTGTTGGAAGAGTGAGTACTGAGAGAGCGCTGCACTTTCAGAGGGTCAGCACTGAGAGAGCGCTGCACTGTCGGAAGGGTCAGTAATGAGAGAGCGCTGCACTGTCAGAGGGTCAATACTGAGCGAGAGCTGCACTGTTAGCGGGTCAGTATTGAGGGAGAGTTTCACTGTCGGACGCTCTATACTGAACAAGCGCTGCCCTGCAGGATCAGTATTGAGAGAGTGCTGCACTGTCAGAGTGTCAATACTGAGCGAGAGTTGCACTGTCAGATAGTCAGTATTGAGGGAGGGCTGCATTGTCAGAAGGTCAGTACTGAGAGAGCACTTCACTGTCAGAGGATCAGTACTGAGGGAGCATTGCACAACTGGAGGGGCGGTAATGAGTGAGCGCTGCACTGTCAGTGGGGCAGTACTGAGAGAGTGCTGCACTGTCAGAGGGTCAGTACTGAGGTAGTGCTGCACTGTCAGAGGGTCAGCACTGAGGAAGTGCTGCACTGTCGGAAGAGTCAGTACTGAGCGAGATCTGCACCATCGGAGGGACAGTATAGAGGGAGCGCTGCACTCAGAGAGTCAGTACTGAGGGAGTGCTGCGCTGTCAGAGGGGCGGTACTGAGTGCGCGCTGCACTGTCAGAGGGGCAGTACTGAGAGAGTGCTGTACTGTCAGAGGGGCAGTACTGAGAGAGTGCTGCACTTTCAGAGGGTCAGTACTGAGAGAGTGCTGCACTGTCGGAAGGGTCAATACTGGGAGAGCGCTGCACTGTCGGAAGGGTCAGTACTGAGGGAGCGCTGCACTGTCAGAGGGTCAGAACTGAGAGACTGCTGCACTGTCAGGGGGTCAGAACTGAGGGAGTGCTGCACTGTCAGAGGGGCAGTACTGAGGGAGCGCTGCACTGTCGGAAGGGTCAGTACTGAGCGAGATCTGCACCATCGGAGGGTCAGTATAGAGGGAGCGCTGCACTGTCAGATGGGCAGTACTGAGAGAGTGCTGCACTGTCAGAGGATCAGTACTGAGGGAGTGCTGCGCCGTCAGAAGGTAAGTGCTGAGGGAGTGCTGCACTGTCAGAGGGTCAGTACTGAGGGAGTGTTGCGCTGTCAGAGGGTAAGTAGAGGGAGTGCTGCGCTGTCAGAGGGTCAGTACTGAGGGAATGCTGCACTGTCAGAGGGTCAGTACTGAGGGAGCGCTGCACTGTCAGAGGGTCAGTACTGAGGGAGTGCTGCACTGTCAGAAGGGTCAGTACTGAGGGAGTGCTGCACTGTCAGAGGGTCAATACTGAGAGAGTGCTGTACTGTCAGAGGGGCGGTACTGAGAGAGTGCTGCACTTTCAGAGGGTCAGTACTGAGAGAGCGCTGCACTGTCGGAAGGGTCAGTACTGGGAGAGTGTTGCACTGTCGGAAGGGTCAGTACTGAGAGAGCGCTGCACTGTCGGAGGGTGAATACAGAGCAAGAGCTGCACTGTCACAGGGTCAGTATTGAGGGAGTGTTTCACTGTCGGAGGGACAATACTGAGCAAGAGCTGCACTGTCAGATAGGCAATATTGAGGGAGTGCTGCACTGTCGGAAGGGCAGTGCTGAGAGAGTGCTGCACTACCGGAAGGGTCACTACTGGGAGAGCGCTGCACCGTCCGAGGGTCAGTACTGAGAGAGCGCTGCACTGTCAGGGGGTCAGTACTGAGAGAGCGTTGCACTATTGGAGGGGCGGTACTGAGCGATCGCTGCACTGTCAGAGGGTCAGTACTGAGAGAGTGCTGCACTGTCAGGAGTCAGTACTGAGGGAGTGCTGCACTGTCAGAGGGTCAGTACTGAGGGAGTGCTGCACTGTCAGAGGGTCAGTACTGAGGCAGTGCTGCACTGTCAGAGGGTCAATACTGATCAAGAGCTGCACTGTCAGAGGGTCAGTATTGAGGGAGGGCTGCACTGTCAGAAGGTCAGTACTGAGAGAGCGCTGCACTGTCAGGGGGTCAGTACTGAGAGAGCGTTGCACTATTGGAGGGGCGGTACTGAGTGATCGCTGCACTGTCAGAGGGTCAGTACTGAGAGAGTGCTGCACTGTCAGGAGTCAGTACTGAGGGAGTGCTGCACTGTCGGAAGGGTCAGTACTGAGCGCGATCTGCACCATCAGTATTGCGGGGGCGCTGCACTGTCAGAGGGTAAGTACTGAGGGAGTGCTGCGCTGTCAGATGGTAAGTACTGAGGGAGTGCTGCGCTGTAAAAGGGTCAGTACTGAGGGAGTGCTGCACTGTCAGAGGGTCAGTACTGAGGGAGTGCTGCACTGTCAGAGGGTCAGTACTGAGAGAACGCTGCACTGTCGGAAGGGTCAGTACTGGGAGAGCGCTGGACTGTCGGAAGGGTCGCTACTGAGCGAGCGCTGCACTGTCAGAGGGTGAATACAGAGTGAGAGCTGCACTGTCACAGGGTCAGTATTGAGGGAATGTTTCACTGTCGGAGGGACAATACTGAGCAAGGGCTGCACTGACAGATAGGCAATACTGAGGGAGTGCTGCACTGTCAGAGGGTCAGTACTGAGGGAGTGCTGCACTGTCAGAGGGTCAGTACTGAGGCAGTGCTGCACTGTCAGAGGGTCAATACTGATCAAGAGCTGCACTGTCAGAGGGTCAGTATTGAGGGAGGGCTGCACTGTCAGAAGGTCAGTACTGAGAGAGTGCTGCACTGTCAGGGGGTCAGTACTGAGAGAGCGTTGCACTATTGGAGGGGCGGTACTGAGTGTTCGCTGCACTGTCAGAGGGTCAGTACTGAGAGAGTGCTGCACTGTCAGGAGTCAGTACTGAGGGAGTGCTGCACTGTCGGAAGGGTCAGTACTGAGCGCGATCTGCACCATTGGAGGGTCAGTATTGAGGGGGCGCTGCACTGTCAGAGGGTCAGTACTGAGGGAGTGCTGCGCTGTCAGAGGGTAAGTACTGAGGGAGTGCTGCGCTGTCAGATGGTAAGTACTGAGGGAGTGCTGCGCTGTAAAAGGGTCAGTACTGAGGGAGTGCTGCACTGTCAGAGGGCCAGTACTGAGGGAGTGCTGCACTGTCAGAGGGTCAGTACTGAGGGAGTGCTGCACTGTCAGAGGGTCAGTACTGAGAGAGTGCTGCACTTTCAGAGGGTCAGTACTGAGAGAACGCTGCACAGTCGGAAGGGTCAGTACTGGGAGAGCGCTGCACTGTCGGAAGGGTCGCTACTGAGAGAGCGCTGCACTGTCAGAGGGTGAATACAGAGTGAGAGCTTTACTGTCACAGGGTCAGTATTGAGGGAATGTTTCACTGTCGGACGGACAATACTGAGCAAGAGCTGCCCTGTCAGATAGTCAGTACTGAGGGAGTGCTGCACTCTCAGAGGGGCAGTGCTGAGAGAGTGCTGTACTGTCGGAAGGGTCAGTACTGAGGGAGCGCTGCACCGTCAGAGGGTCAGTACTGAGGGAGCGCTAGACTGTCAGAGGGGCAGTATTGAGAGACTGCTGCACAGTCGGAAGGGTCAGTACTGAGAGAGCACTGCACTGTTGGAAGGGTCAGCACTGAGAGAGCGCTGCACTGTTGGAAGGGTCAGTACTGAGAGAGTGCTGCACTGTCGGAGGGGTAGTACTGAGAGAGCGCTGCACCGTCAGAGGGGCAGTACTGAGTGAGCACTGGACTGTCAGAGGGGCAGTATTGAGAGAGCGTTGCACTGTCGGAAGGGTCAGTACTGAGAGAGTGCTGCATTGTTGGAAGGGTCAGTACTGAGAGAGCACCACTGTCGTAAGAGTCAATACAGAGCGAGAGCTGCACTGTCAGATAGTCTGCATCAAGGGAGGGCTGCACTGTCAGAAGGTCAGTACTGAGAGAGCGCAACACTGTCAGAGGATCAGTACTGAGGGAGCGTTGCACTATTTTAGGGGTGGTACTGAGAGAGCGCTGCACTGTCGGAGGGTCAGCACTGAGGGTCAATACTGAGCGAGAGCTGCACTGTCAGAGTGTCAGTATTGAGGGAGAGGTTCACTGTCAGAGGCTCAATACTGAGCAAAAGCTGCCCTGTCGGATGGTCAGTATTGAGAGAGCACTGCACTGTCAGTGGGTAAATACTGAGCGATAGCTGCACTGTCGGAGGGTCAGTACTGAGAGAGAGCCGCACTGTCGGAAGGGTCAGTACTGGGAGAGTGCTACGCTGTCGGAGGGTCAGTACTGAGGGTCAATACTGAGCGAGAGCTGCACTGTCAGAGGGTCAGCATTGAGGGACAGTTTCACTGATGGAGGCTCAATACTGAGCAAGAGCTGCCCTGTCGGGTGGTCAGTATTGAGAGAGCGCTGCACTGTCAGAGGGTCAATACTGAGCGAGAGCTGCACTGTCGGAGGGTCAGTACAGAGAGAGCGCGGCACTGTCAGACGGGCAATATTCAGAGAGTGCTGCACTGTCAGAGGGTCAGTGCTGAGGGAGTGCTGCACTGTCAGAGGGTCAGTGTTCAGGGAGTGCTGCACTGTCAGAGAGTCAGTACTGAGCAAGAGCTGCACTGTCAGATAGTCAGTATTGAGGGAGGGTTGCACCGTCAGAGGGTCAGTACTGAGAGACTGCTGTACAGTCGGAAGGGTGAGTACTGAGAGAGCACTGCACTGTCGCAAGGGTCAGTACTGAGAGAGCGCTGCACTGTCGGAAGGGTCAGTACTGAGAGAGCGCTGAACTGTCGGAAGGGTCAGTACTGAGAGAGCGCTGCACTGTTGGAAGAGTCAGTATTGAGAGGGCGCTGCACTTTCAGAGGGTCAGTACTGAGAGCGCTGCACTGTTGGAAGGGTCAGTACTGAGAGAGCGCTGCACTGTCAGAGGGTCATTACTGAGCGACAGCTGCACTGTCAGTGGGTCAGTATTGAGGGAGAGTTTCACTGTCGGAGGCTCAATACTGAACAAGCGCTGCCCTGTTGGATCGTCAAAATTGAGAGAGTGTTGCACTGTCAGAGATCAATACTGAGCGAGAGTTGCACTGTCAGATAGTCAGTATTGAGGGAGGGCTGCAATGTCAGAGGGTCAGTACTGAGAGACCACTACACTGTCAGAGGATCAGTACTGACGGAGCGTTGCACAGTTGGAGGGGCAGTACTGAGAGAGTGCTGCACTGTCAGAGGGTCAGTACTGAGGGAGTGCTGCGCTGTCAGAAGGTCAATACTGATCGAGAGCTGCACTGTCATATAGTCAGTATCGAGGGCGAGCTGCATTGTCAGAAAGTCAGTCCTGAGAGAGCGCTGCACTGTCAGGGGGTCAGTACTGAGGGAGCGTGGCACTATTGGAGGGGCAGTACTGAGTGAGCACTGCACTGTCAGAGGGTCAGTACTGAGGGAGCTTTGCACTACTGGAGGGGCGGTACTGAGTGAGCGCTGCACTGTCAGAGGGTCAGTACTGAGAGAGTTCTGCACTGTCAGGCGGTCAGTACTGAGGGAGTGCTGCACTGTCAGAGGGGCGGTACTGAGAGAGTGCTGCACGGTCGGAAGGGTCAGTACTGAGCAAGATCTGCACTGTCAGATAGTCTGTATCGAGGGAGGGCTGCATTGTCAGAAGGTCAGTACTGAGAGAGCGCAACACTGTCAGAGGATCAGTATTGAGGAAGCGTTGCACTATTGGAGGGGTGGTACTGAGAGAGCGCTGCACTGTCGGAAGGGTCAATACTGAGCGAGTGCTTTACTATCAGAGGGTGAGTACTGAGGGAGTGCTGCACTGTCAGAGGGTCAGTGCTGAGGGAGTGCTGCACTGACAGAGGGTCAATACTGAGGGAGTGCTGCACTGTCGGAAAGGTAAGTACTGAGAGAGCGCTGCACTGTCAGAAGGGTCAGTACTGAGAAAGCGCTGCACCATCAGAGGGTCAATACTGAGTGAGAGCTGCACTGTCAGAGGGTCAGTATTGAGGGAGAGTTTCACTGACGGAGACTCAATACTGAGCAAGAGCTGCCCTGTCGGATGGTCAGTATTGAGAGAGCGCTGCACTGTCAGTGGGTAAATACTGAGCAAGAGCTGCACTGTCAGGGGGTCAGTACTGAGAGAGTGCTGCACTGTCAGGCGGTCAGTGCTGAGGGAGAGCTGCACTGTCAGAGGGGCAGTACTGAGGGAGTGCTGCACTGTCGGAAGGGTCAGTACTGAGGGAGTGCTGCGCTGTCAGAGGGTCAGTACTGAGGGAGTGCTGCGCTGTCAGAGGGTCAGTACTGAGGAAATGCTGCACTGTCAGAGGGTCAGTACTGAGGGAGCGCTGCACTGTCAGAGGGTCAGTACTGAGGGAGCGCTACACTGTCAGAGGGTCAGTACTGAGGGAGCGCTGCACTGTCAGAGGATCAGTACTGAGAGAGCGCTGCACTGTCGAAAGGGTCAGTACTGGAAGAGGGCTGCACGGTCGGAAGGGTCAGTACTGAGAGGGCGCTGCACTGTCGGAAGGTGAATACAGAGTGAGAGCTGCACTGTCACAGGGTCAGTATTGAGGGAGTGTTTTACTGTCCGAGGGCAGTGCTGAGAGAGCGCTGGACCGTCAGAGGGTCAGTACTGAGTGAGCGCTGGATTTTCAGAGGGGCATTATTGAGAGACTGCTGCACAGTCAGAAGGGTCAGTACTGAGAGAGCACTGCACTGTCGGAAGGGTCAGTACTGAGAGAGCACTGCACTGTTGCAATGGTCAGCACTGAGAGAGCGCTGCACTGTTGGAAGGGTCAGTACTGAGGGAGCATTGCACTGTCGGAAGGGTCAGCACTGAGAGAGCGCTGCACTGTCAGAAGGGTCAGTACTGAGGGAGCGCTGCACTGTCGGAAGGGTCAGTACTGAGAGACCGCTGCACTATCGGAAGGTTCAATACTGAGATAGCGGTACATTGTCGGAAGGGTCAGTACTAAGAAAGAGCTGCACTGTCGGAGGGGTCAGTACTGAGAGAGCGCTGCACTGTCGGAAGGGTCAGTACTGAGAGAGCGCTGCACTGTCGGAAGGGTCAGTACTGAGAAAGCACTGCACTGCCGGAAGAGTTAGTACTGAGAGAGCGCTGCACTTTCAGAGGGTCAGTACTGAGAGAGCGCTGCATTGTCGGAAGGGTCAGTACTGCGAAAGCGCTGCACTGTCGGAAGGGTTAGTACTCCGAAAGCGCTGCACTGTCGGAAGGGTCAGTACTGAGAGAGCATTGCACTGATGGATGGGTCAGTACTGAGAGAGAGCGCTGCACTGTCAGAGGGTCAGTACCGAGAGAGCGCTGCACTGACAGAGGGTCATTACTGAGCGAGAGCTGCACTGTCAGAGGATCAGTATTGAGGGAGAGTTTCACTGTCGGAGGCTCAATACTGAGCAAGAGCTGACCTGTCGGATGGTCAGTTTTGAGAGAGCACTGCACTGTCAGAGGGTCAATACTGAGCGAGAGTTGCACTGTCAGATAGTCAGTATTGAGGGAGGGCTGCATTGTCAGAAGGTCAGTACTGAGAGACCACTACACTGTCAGAGGAGCAGTACTGAGGGAGCGTTGCACTGTTGGAAGGGTAGTACGGAGTGATCGCTGCACTGTTAGAGAGGCAGTACTGAGAGAGTGCTGCACTGTCAGAGGGTCAGTACTGAGAGAGTGCTGCACTGTCAGAGGGTCAGTACTGAGGGAGCGCTTCACTGTCACATAGTCAGTATTGAGGCAGTGCTGCACTGTCAGAGGGTCAATACTGATCGAGAGCTGAACTGTCAGATAGTCAGTACTGAGGCAGTGCTGCACTGTCAGAGGGTCAATACTGATCGAGAGCTGAACTGTCAGATAGTCAGTACTGAGGCAGTGCTGCACTGTCAGAGGGTCAATACTGATCGAGAACTGAACTGTCAGATAGTCAGTACTGAGGCAGTGCTGCACTGTCAGAGGGTCAATACTGATCGAGAGCTGAACTGTCAGATAGTCAGTACTGAGGCAGTGCTGCACTGTCAGAGGGTCAATACTGATCGAGAGCTGAACTGTCAGATAGTCAGTACTGAGGCAGTGCTGCACTGTCAGAGGGTCAATACTGATCGAGAACTGAACTGTCAGATAGTCAGTACTGAGGCAGTGCTGCACTGTCAGAGGGTCAATACTGATCGAGAGCTGAACTGTCAGATAGTCAGTACTGAGGCAGTGCTGCACTGTCAGAGGGTCAATACTGATCGAGAGCTGCACTGTCAGAGAGGTTGTACTGAGGGAGCGTTGCACTATTGGAGGGGTGGTACTGAGTGAGCGCTGCACTGTCAGAGGGTCAGTACTGAGAGAGTGCTGCACTGTCAGGGGGTCAATACTGAGAGAGTTCTGCACTGTCGGAAGGGTCAGTACTGAGTGAGATCTGCACCATCGGAGGGTCAGTATAGAGGGAGCGGTGCACTGTCAGAGGGTCAGTACTGAGGGAGTGCTGCGCTGTCAGAGGGTAAGTACTGAGGGAGCGCTGCGCTGACAGAGGGTCAGTACTGAGGGAGTGCTGTGCTGTCAGAGGGTAAGTACTGAGGGAGTGCTGCGTTGTCAGAGGGTCAGTACTGAGGGAGTGCTGCACTGTCAGAGGGTCAGTACTGAGGGAGTGCTGCACTGTCAGAGGGTCAGTACTGAGGGAGTGCTGCACTGTCAGAGGGTCAGTACTGAGGGAGCGCTACACTGTCAGAGGATCAGTACTGAGTGAGCGTTGCACTATTGGAGGGGCGGAACTGAGTGCGCGCTGCACTGTCAGTGGGGCAGTACTGAGAGAGTGCTGTACTGTCAGAGGGTCAGTACTGAGAGAGCGCTGCACTGTCGGAAGGGTCAGTACTGGGAGAGCGCTGCACTGTCGGAAGGGTCAGTACTGAGAGAGCGCTGCACTGTCGGAGGGTGAATACAGAACGAGAGCTGCACTGTCACAGGGTCAGTATTGAGGGAGTGTTTCAGTGTCGGAGGGACAATCCGGAGCAAGAGCTGCACTGTCAGATAGGCAGTACTGAGGGAGTGCTGCACTGTCAGAGTCTGTATCGAGGGAGGGCTGCATTGTCAGAAGGTCAGTACTAAGAGAGCACTACACTGTCAGAGGATCAGTACTGAGGGAGCGTTGCACAATTCGAGGGGCAGTACGGAGTGAGCGCTACACTGTTAGAGGGGCAGTACTGAGAGAGTGCTGCACTTTCAGAGGGTCAGTACTGAGAGAGCGCTGCAACGTCAGAGGGTGAGCACTGAGGGAGTGCTGCACTGTCAGAGGGTGAGCACTGAGGGAGCGCTGCACTGTCAGAGGGTCAGTACTGAGGGAGTGCTGCACTGTCAGAGGGTCAGTACTGAGGGAGTGCTGCACTGTCAGAGGGTCAGTACTGAGGCAGTGCTGCACTGTCACAGGGTCAGTACTGAGGCAGTGCTGCGCTGTCAGAGGGTAAGTACTGAGGGAGTGCTGCACTGTCAGAGGGTCAGTACTGAGGGAGTGCTGCACTGTCAGAGGGTCAGTACTGAGGGAGTGCTGCGCTGTCAGAGGGTAAGTACTGAGGGAGTGCTGCGCTGTCAGAGGGTAAGTACTGAGGGAGTGCTGCACTGTCAGATAGTAAGTACTGAGGGAGTGCTGCGCTGTAAGAGGGTCAGTACTGAGGGAGTGCTGCACTGTCAGAGGGTCAGTACTGAGGGAGTGCTGCACTGTCAGAGGGTCAGTACTGAGGGAGTGCTGCACTGTCAGAGGGTCAGTACTGAGAGAGTGCACTTTCAGAGGGTCAGTACTGAGAGAGCGCTGCACTGTTGGAAGGGTCAGTACTGGGAGAGCGCTGCACTGTCGGAAAGGTCGGTACTGAGAGAGCGCTGCACTGTCAGAGGGTGAATACAGAGTGAGAGCTGCACTGTCAGATAGTCTGCATCAAGGGAGGGCTGCATTGTCAGAAGGTCAGTACTGAGAGAGCGCAACACTGTCAGAGGATCAGTACTGAGGGAGCGTTGCACTATTGGAGGGGTGGTATTGAGCGAGAGCTGCACTGTCAGAGTGTCAGTATTGAGGGAGAGTTTCACTGTCAGAGGCTCAATACTGAGCAAGAGCTGCCCTGTCGGATGGTCAGTATTGAGAGAGCACTGCACTGTCAGTGGGTAAATACTGAGCGAGAGCCGCACTGTTGGAGGGTCAGTACTGAGAGAGCGTTGCACTGTCGGAAGGGTCAGTACTGGGAGAGCGCTGCACTGTCGGAAGGGTCAGTACTGAGAGTGCGCTGCACTGTCGGAGGGTGAATACAGAACGAGAGCTGCACTGTCACAGGGTCAGTATTGAGGGAGTGTTTCAGTGTCGGAGGGACAATCTGGAGCAAGAGCTGCACTGTCAGATAGGCAGTACTGAGGGAGTGCTGCACTGTCGGAGTGGCAGTGCTGAGAGAGCGCTGCACTATCGGAAAGGTCACTACTGAGAAAGCGCTGCACCGTCTGAGGGTTAGTACTGAGTGAGCGCTGGACTGTCAGGGGGCAGTATTGAGAGACTGCTGCACAGTCAGAAGGGTCAGTACTGAGAGAGCGCTGCACTGTCGGAAGGGTCAATACTGAGCGAGTGCTGCACTGTCAGAGTCTGTATCGAGGGAGGGCTGCATTGTCAGAAGGTCAGTACTAAGAGAGCACTACACTGTCAGTGGATCAGTACTGAGGGAGCGTTGCACAATTGGAGGGGCAGTACGGAGTGAACGCTACACTGTTAGAGGGGCAGTACTGAGAGAGTGCTGCACTGTCAGAGGATCAGTACTGAGAGAGCGCTGCAACGTCAGAGGGTGAGGACTGAGGGAGTGCTGCACTGTCAGAGGGTGAGCACTGAGGGAGCGCTGCACTGTCAGAGGGTCAGTACAGAGGGAGTGCTGCACTGTCAGAGGGTCAGTACCGAGGGAGTGCTGCACTGTCAGAGGGTCAGTACTGAGGCAGTGCTGCACTGTCACAGGGTCAGTATTGAGGCAGTGCTGCGCTGTCAGAGGGTAAGTACTGAGGGAGTGCTGCGCTGTCAGAGGGTAAGTACTGAGGGAGTGTTGCGCTGTCAGATAGTAATTACTGAGAGAGTGCTGCACTTTCAGAGGGTCAGTACTGAGAGAACGCTGCACTGTTGGAAGGGTCAGTACTGGGAGAGCGCTGCACTGTCAGAAAGGTCGGTACTGAGAGAGCGCTGCACTGTCAGAGGGTGAATACAGAGTGAGAGCTGCACTGTCAGATAGTCTGCATCAAGGGAGGGCTGCATTGTCAGGTCAGTACTGAGAGAGCGCAACACTGTCAGAGGATCAGTACTGAGGGAGCATTGCACTATTGGAGGGGTGGTATTGAGCGAGAGCTGCACTGTCAGAGTGTCAGTATTGAGGGAGAGTTTCACTGTCAGAGGCTCAATACTGAGCAAGAGCTGCCCTGTCGGATGGTCAGTATTGAGAGAGCACTGCACTGTCAGTGGGTAAATACTGAGCGAGAGCCGCACTGTCGGAGGGTCAGTACTGAGAGAGAGCTGCACTGTCGGAAGGTCAGTACTGAGAGAGTGCTACGCTATCGGAGGGTCAGTACTGAGGGTCAATACTGAGCGAGAGCTGCACTGTCAGAGGGTCAGCATTGAGGGACAGTTTCACTGATGGAGGCTCAATACTGAGCAAGAGCTGCCCTGTCGGGTGGTCAGTATTGAGAGAGTGCTGCACTGTCGGAGGGGTAGTACTGAGAGAGCGCTGCACCGTCAGAGGGGCAGTACTGAGTGAGCACTGGACTGTCAGAGGGGCAGTATTGAGAGACTGCTGCACAGTCGGAAGGGTCAGTACTGAGAGAGCGCTGCACTGTCAGAGGGTCAGTGCTGAGAGAGTGTTGCATTGTTGGAAGGGTCAGTACTGAGAGAGCGCTGCACTGTCGTAAGAGTCAATACAGAGCGAGAGCTGCACTGTCAGATAGTCTGCATCAAGGGAGGGCTGCATTGTCAGAAGGTCAGTACTGAGAGAGCGCAACACTGTCAGAGGAGCAGTACTGAGGGAGCGTTGCACTATTGGAGGGGTGGTACTGAGAGAGCGCTGCACTGTCGGAGGGTCAGTACTGAGGGTCAATACTGAGCGAGACCTGCACTGTAAGTGTGTCAGTATTGAGGGAGAGTTTCACTGTCAGAGGCTCAATACTGAGCAAGAGCTGGCCTGTCGGATGGTCAGTATTGAGAGAGCACTGCACTGTCAGTGGGTAAATACTGAGCGAGAGCTGCACTGTTGGAGGGTCAGTACTGAGAGAGAGCTGCACTGTCTGAGGGTCAGTACTGAGGGTCAATACTGAGCGAGAGCTGCACTGTCGGAGGGTCAGTACAGAGAAAGCGCGGCACTGTCAGACGGGCAATATTCAGAGAGTGCTGCACTGTCGGAGGGTCAGTGTTCAGGGAGTGCTGCACTGTCAGAGAGTCAGTACTGAGCAAGAGCTGCACTGTCAGATAGTCAGTATTGAGGGAGGGTTTCAGTGTCAGAGGGTCAGTACTGAGTGAACGCTGCACCGTCAGAGGGTCAGTACTGAGAGACTGCTGCACAGTCGGAAGGGTGAGTACTGACAGAGCACTGCACTGTCGCAAGGGTCAGTACTGAGAGAGCGCTGCACTGTCGGAAGGGTCAGTACTGAGAGAGCGCTGAACTGTCGGAAGGGTCAGTACTGAGAGAGCGCTGCACTGTTGGAAGAGTCAGTATTGAGAGGGCGCTGCACTTTCAGAGGGTCAGTACTGAGAGCGCTGCACTGTTGGAAGGGTCAGTACTGAGAGAGCGCTGCACTGTCAGAGGGTCATTACTGAGCGACAGCTGCACTGTCAGTGGGTCAGTATTGAGGGATAGTTCATTGTCGGAGGCTCAATACTGAACAAGCGCTGCCCTGTTGGATCGTCAAAATTGAGAGAGTGTTGCACTGTCAGAGATCAGTACTGAGCGAGAGTTGCACTGTCAGATAGTCAGTATTGAGGGAGTGCTGCACTGTCAGAAGGTCAGCACTGAGGGAGTGCTGCGCTGTCAGAGGGTGAGAACTGAGGGATTGCTGCACCGTCAGAGGGTCAGTACCGAGGGAGTGCTGCACTGTCAGAGGGTCAGTACTGAGGGAGTGCTGCACTGTCAGAGGGTCAATACTGATCGAGAGCTGCACTGTCATGTAGTCAGTATTGAGGGCGGGCTGCATTGTCAGAAGGTCAGTCCTGAGAGAGCGCTGCACTGTCAGAGGGTCAGTACTGAGGGAGTGTTGCACTGTCAGAGGGTCAGTACTGAGAGAGTTCTGCACTGTCAGGCGGTCAGTACTGAGGGAGTGCTGCACTGTCGGAAGGGTCAATACTGAGCGAGTGCTTTACTGTCGGATGGTCAGTACTGGGAGAGCGCTGCAGTGTCAGAGGGTCAGTACTGAGGGAGTGTTGCACTGTCAGAGGGTCAGTACTGAGAGAGTTCTGCACTGTCAGGCGGTCAGTACTGAGGGAGTGCTGCACTGTCGGAAGGGTCAATACTGAGCGAGTGCTTTACTGTCGGATGGTCAGTACTGGGAGAGCGCTGCAGTGTCAGAGGGTCAGTACTGAGAGACCACTATACTGTCAGAGGATCAGTACTGACGGAGAGTTGCACAGTTGGAGGGGCAGTACTGAGAGAGTGCTGCACTGTCAGAGGGTCAGTACTGAGGGAGTGCTGCACTGTCACAAGGTCAGCACTGAGGGAGTGCTGCGCTGTCAGAGGGTGAGCACTGAGGGATTGCTGCACCGTCAGAGGGTCAATACTGATCGAGAGCTGCACTGTTATATAGTCAGTATTGAGGGCGGTCTGCATTGTCAGAAGGTCAGTCCTGAGAGAGAGCTGCACTGTCAGGGGGTCAGTACTGAGGGAGCGTGGCACTATTAGAGGGGCGGTACTGAGTGAGCACAGATTGTCAGTACTGAGAGATGCTGCACTGTCAGAGGGTCAGTACTGAGGGAATGCTGCACTGTCAGAGGGTCAGTACTGAGGGAGTGCTGCACTGTCAGAGGGTCAGTACTGAGGGAGTGCTGCACTGTCAGAGGGTCAGTACTGAGGGAGTGCTGCACTGTCAGATGGGCGGAACTGAGTGAGCGCTGCACTGTCAGAGGGGCAGTACTGAGAGAGTGCTGCACTGTCAGAGGGGCAGTACTGAGAGAGTGCTGCACTTTCAGATGGTCAGTACAGAGCAAGAGCTGCCCTGTCGGAGGGGCAGTGTTGAGAGAGCGCTGCACTGTCAGAGGGGCAGTATTGAGAGACGTCTGTACTGTCGGAAGGGTCAGTACTGAGACATCGCTGCACTGTCGGAAGAGTCAGTACTGAGACATCGCTGCACTGTCGGAAGGGTCAGTACTGAGAGAGCGCTGCACTGTCGGAAGGGTCAGTACTGCGAGAGCGCTGCACTGTCGGCAGGCTCAGTACCGTGAGAGCGTTGCACTGTCAGAAGGTCAGTACTGAGAGAGCGCTGCACTGTCGGAAGCTTCAGTACTGAGATAGCGCTGCACTGTCGGAGGGTTAATACAGAACGAGAGCTGCACTGTCAGAGGGTCAGTATTGTGGGAGAGTTTCACTGTCGGAGGGTCAATACTGAAAGAACTGCCCTGTCGGAGGGGCAGTGTTGAGAGGGCGCTGCACTGTCAGAGGCTCAGTATTGAGAATGAGTTTCACTGTCGGAGGCTCAATACTGAGCAAGAGCTGCCTTGTCGGATGGTCAGTACTGCGAGACCGCTGCACTGTCGGAAGGGTCAGTACTGAGCAAGAGCTGCACTGTCTGAGGGTCACAATTGAGGGAGAGTTTCACTGTCGGAGGCTCAATACTGAGCAAGAGCTGCCCTGTCGGATGGTCAGTATTGAGAGAGCGCTGCACTGTCAGAGGGTCAATACTGAGCGAGAGCTGCACTGTCAGATAGTCAGTATCGAGGGAGGGTTGCATTGTCAGAAGGTCAGTACAGAGAGATCGCTACACTGTCAGAGGATCAGTACTGAAAGAGCGCAACACTGTCAGAGGATCAGTACTGAGGGAGTGCTGCACTGTTGGGGGTCAAGACTGATAGAGTGCTGCACTGTCAGAGGATCAGTACTGAGGGAGCGTTGCACTATTGGAGGGGCAGTACTGAGTGAGCGCTGCACTGTCAGAGGGGCAGTACTGAGAGAGTGCTACAGTTTCAGAGGGTCGGTACTGAGAGAGCGCTGCACAGTCGGAAGGGTCAGTACTGAGAGAGTGCTGCATTGTCGGAGGGTGAATACAGAGCGAGAGCTGCACTGTCACAGGGTCAGTATTGAAGGAGTGTTTCACTGTCAGAGGGACAATACTGAGCTTGTGCTGCCTTGTCAGAGAGTCAGTACTGAGAGAGCGCTGCATTATCGGAAGGGTCAGTACTGGGAGAGCGCTGCACTGTCGGAAGGGTCAGTACTGAGAGAGTGCTGCACGGTCGGAAGGGTCAGTATTGAGAGAGTGCTGCACTGTCAGAAGGGTCAGTTCTGAGAGAGCGCTGCACTTTCAAAGGGTCAGTAGTGAGAAAGCGCTGCACTGTCGGAAGGGTCAGTATTGAGAGAGTGCTGCACTGTCAGAAGGGTCAGTTCTGAGAGAGCGCTGCACTGTCGGAAGGGTCAGTATTGAGAGAGTGCTGCACTGTCAGAACGGCAGTACTGAAAGAGTGTTGCACTGTCAGAGGATCAGTACTGAGGCAGCGTTGCACTGTTGGAGGGGCAGTACTGAGTGTGATGCACTGTTAGAACAGCAGTACTGAAAGAGTGCTGCACTGTCAGAGGGTCAGTACTGAGGGAGTGCTGCACTGTCAGAGAGTCAGTACTGAGAGAGCGCTGCACTGTCAGAGGATCAATACTGATCAAGAGCTGCACTGTCAGATAGTCAGTATTGAGGGAGGGCTGCACTGTCAGAAGGTAAATACTGAGAGAGCGCTAAACTGTCAGAGGATCAGTACTGATGGACCGTTGCACGATTGGAGGGGTGTTACTGAGTGAGCGCTGCAGTGTCAGAGGGGCAGTACTGAGAGAGTGCTGCACTTTCAGAGGGTCAGTACTGAGAGACCGCTGCACTGTCGGAAGGATCATTACTGGGAGAGCGCTGCACGGTCGGAAGGGTCAGTACTGGGAGAGCACTGCACTGTCAGAGGATCAGTACTGAGGGAGCGTTGCAATATTGGAGGGGCGGTACTGAGTGAGCGCTGCACTGTCAGAGTGGCAGTACTGAGAGAGCGCTGCACTGTCAGAGTGGTAGTACTGTGAGAGTGCTGCACTTTCAAAGGATCAGTACTGAGAGATTGCTGCATTGTCGGAAGGGTCAGTACTGAGAGAGAGAGCGCTGCACTGTCGGAAGGGTCAGCACTGAGAGGGCGCTGCACTGTCGGAAGGGTCAGTGCTGAAGAGCGCTGCACTGTCGGAAGAGTCAGCACTGAGAGTAAGAGCGCTGCACTTTCGAAAACGTCAGTACTGAGAGAGCGCTGCACTGTTGTAAGGGTCAGTACTGAGAGAGCGCTGCAGTTTCGGAAGGTGAGTACTCAGAGAGTGCTGCACTGTCGGAAGGGTCAGTACTGAGAGAGCGCTGCACAGTCGGAGGGTTAATACAGAGCAAGTGCTGCACTGTCAGATAGTCAGTACTGAAGGAGTGCTGCCCTGTCGGAAGGGTCAGTACTGAGAGAGCGCTGCACTGTCGGAAGGGTCAGTACTGAGAGAGAGCGCTGCACTGTCATAGGGTCAGTACTGAGGGAGTGCTGCACTGTCAAAGGGTCAGTACTGAGAGAGCGCTGCACTGTCAGAGGGTCAGTATTGAGAAAGCGCTGCACTGTCGGAGGGTTAATACAGAGCGAGAGCTGCGCTGTCAGAGGGTCAGTATTGAGGGAGAGTTTCAATGTTGGAGGGTCAATACTGAAAGAGCTGCCCTGTCGGAGGGGCAGTGTTGAGAGAGCGCTGCACTGTCAGAGGGGCAGTATTGAGAGACCGCTGCACTGTAGGAAGGGTCAGTACTGAGGGTCAATACTGAGCGAGAGCTGCACTGTCAGAGGGTCAGTATTGAGGGATAGTTTCACTGTCGGAGGCTCAATACTGAGCAAGAGCTGCCCTGTCGGATGGTCAGTATTGAGAGAGCGCTGCACTGTCAGAGGGTCATTACTGAGCGAGAGCTGCACTGTCAGATAGTCAGTATTTAGGGAGTGCTGCATTGTCAGAAGGTCAGTACAGAGAGAGCGCTACACTGTCAGTGGATCAGTACTGAGGGAGCGTTGCACTGTTGGGGGGCAGCACAGAGTGAGCGCTGCACTGTCAGAGAGGCTGTACTGAGGGAGTGCTGTACTTTCAGAGGGTCAATACTGAGCGAGAGCTGCACTGTCAGACAGTCAGTATTTAGGGAGGGCTGCATTGTCAGAAGGTCAGTACTGAGAGAGTGCAACACTGTCAGAGGATCAGTACTGAGGGAGCGTTGCACTATTGGAGGGGCGGTACCAAGTGACCGCTGCACTGTCAGAGGGGCAGTACTGAGAGAGCGCTGCACTATCAGAAGGGTCAGTACTGAGAGAGTGCTGCATTGTGAGTGGGTGAATACAGAGTGAGAGCTGCACTGTCACAGTGTCAGTATTGAGGGAGAGTTTCACTGTCGGAGGGACAATACAGAGCTTGAGCTGCCCTGTCAGATAGTCAGTATTGAGGGAGGGCTGCATTGTCAGGAGGTCAGTACTGAAGGAGCGCTGCACTGTTAGAGGGGCAGTACTGAGGGAGTGCTGTACTGTCGGAAGTGTCAGTACTGAGAGAGCGCTGCACTGTCGGAAGGGTCAGTACTGAAGGAGCGCTGCACTGTTAGAGGGGCAGTACTGAGGGAGTGCTGTACTGTCGGAAGGGTCAGTACTGAGGGAGTCCTCCACTGTCAGAGGGTCAGTACTGAGCGAGAGCTGCATTGTCAGATAGTCAGTACTGAGAGAGCGCTACACTGTCAGAGGATCAGTACTGAGGAAGCGTTGCAATATTGGAGGGGCGGTACTGAGAGAGCGCTGCACTGTCAGAGAGGTAGTACTGAGAGAGTGCTACACTTGCAGCGGGTCAGTACTGAGAGAGCGCTTCACTGTCAGAGAGGTAGTACTGAGAGAGCGCTGCACTGTCAGAGAGGTAGTACTGAGAGAGCGCTGCACTGTCAGCGATAGTACTGAGAGAGTGCTACACTTGCAGCGGGTCAGTACTGAGAGAGCGCTGCACTGTCAGAGAGGTAGTACTGAGAGAGTGCTACACTTGCAGCGGGTCAGTACTGAGAGAGCGCTGCATTCTTGGAGGGGCAGGTTTGAGAGAGCGCTGCACCGTCAGAGGCTCAGTACTGAGGGGCAATACTGAGCAAGAGCTGCACTGTCATGGGGTCAGTATTGAGGGAGAGTTTCACTGTCGGAGGCTCAATACTGAGCAAGAGCTGCACTGTCAGATAGTCTGTATCGAGGGAGGGCTGCATTGTCAGAAGGTCAGTAATGAGAGAGCGCTACACTGTCAGAGGATCAGTACTGAGGGAGCGTTGCACTGTTGGGGGGCAGCACTGAGGGAGTGCTGCACTGTTAGAGGGGCAATACTGAGAGAGTGCTGCACTTTCAGAGGATCAGTACTGAGGGAGCGTTGCTCTATTGGAGGGGCGGTACTGAGTGAGCGCTGTACTGTCAGAGGGGTAGTACTGAGAGAGTGCTACACTTTCAGAGGGTCAATACTGAGCGAGAGCTGCACTGTCAGAGGGTCAGTATTTAGGGAGGGCTGCATTGTCAGAAGGTCAGTCCTGAGAGAGTGCTACACTGTCAGAGGATCAGTACTGAGGGAGCATTGCTCAACTGGAGGGGCGGTACTGAGTTAGCGCTGTACTGTCACAGGATCAGTACTGAGAGAGCGCTGCACTGTTGGAAGTGTCAGCACTGAAAGAGCGCAACACTGTCAGAGGATCAGTACTGAGGGAGCGTTGCACTATTGGAGGGGCAGTCCTGAGTGAGCGCAGCACTGTCAGAGTGGCAGTACTGAGAGAGTGCTACAATTTCAGAGGGTCAGTACTGAGAGAGCGCTGCACTGTCGGAAGGGTCAGTACTGAGAGAGCGCTGCACTGTCAGAAGGGTCAGTACTGAGAGAGCGCTGCCCTGTCAGAAGGGTCAGTACTGAGAGAGCGTTGCACTGTTAGAGGGTCAATACTGAGCGAGCGCTGCCCTATCAGAAGGGTCAGTACTGAGAGAGCGTTGCACTGTTAGAGGGTCAATACTGAGCGAGCGCTGCCCTATCAGAAGGGTCAGTACTGAGAGAGCGCTGCACTGTCGGATGGGTCAGTATTGAGAGAGTGCTGCCCTGTCCGAAGGGTCAGTACTGAGAGAGCGTTGCACTGTTAGAGGGTCAATACTGAGCGAGCGCTGCCCTATCAGAAGGGTCAGTACTGAGAGAGAGCTGCACTGTCGGACGGATCAGTATTGAGAGAGCGCTGCCCTGTCCGAAGGGTCAGTACTGAGAGAGCGCTGCACTGTCAGAAGTGGCAGTAATGAGAGAGTCCTGCACTTTCAGTGGGTCAGTACTGAGGGAGTGCTGCACTGTCGGAGGGTGAATACAGAGCGAGAGCTGCGCTGTCACAGGGTCAGTATTGAGGGAGTGTTTCACTGTCAGAGGGACAATACTGAGCTTGAGCTGCCCTGTCAGATAGTCAGTATTGAGGGAGGGCTGCATTGTCAGGAGGTCAGAACTGAGAGAGCGCTACACTGTCAGAGGATCAGTACTGAGGGAGCGTTGCAATATTGGAGGGGCGGTACTGAGAGAGCGCTGCACTGTCAGAGAGGTAGTACTGAGAGAGCGCTGCACTGTCAGAGAGGTAGTACTGAGAGAGCGCTGCACTGTCAGAGATAGTACTGAGAGAGTGCTACACTTGCAGCGGGTCAGTACTGAGAGAGCGCTGCATTCTTGGAGGAGCAGGTTTGAGAGAGCGCTGCACCGTCAGAGGCTCAGTACTGAGGGGCAATACTGAGTCAGAGCTGCACTGTCAGAGGGTCAGTACTGAGAGAATGCTGCCCTGTCAGAGGATTAATACTGATCAAGAGCTGCACTGTCAGATAGTCTGTATCGAGGGAGGGCTGCATTGTCAGAAGGTCAGTAATGAGAGAGTGCTACACTGTCAGAGGATCAGTACTGAGGGAGCGTTGCACTGTTGGGGGGGCAGCACTGAGGGAGTGCTGCACTGTTAGAGGGGCAATACTGAGAGAGTGCTGCACTTTCAGAGGGTCAATACTGAATGAGAGCTGCACTGTCAGACAGTCAGTATTTAGGGAGGGCTGCATTGTCAGAAGGTCAGTACTGAGAGAGTGCAACACTGTCAGAGGATCAGTACTGAGGGAGCGTTGCACTATTGGAGGGGCAGTCCTGAGTGAGCGCTGCACTGTCAGAGGGTCAGTACTGAGAGAGCGCTGCACTGTCAAAAGGCTCAGTATTGAGGGACAGTTTCACTGTCGGAGGTTCAATACTGAGCAAGATCTGCCCTGTCAGAGGGGCATCGCTGAGTGACGGCTGCTCTGTCAGAGCGGCACTATTCAGAGACAGCTGCACTGTCGGAAGGGTCATTACTGAGAAAGCGCTGCACTGTCTAAAGGATCAGTACTGAGAGAACGCTGCACTGTCAGAGGGTCAGTACTGAGGGAGTGCTGTAGTGTCAGAGGGTCGGTACTGAGCGAGAGCTGTACTGTCAGGTGGTCAGTATTGAGGCAGTGCTGCACTGTCAGAGGGTCAGTACTGAGGGCGTGCTGCACTTTCAGATAGTCAGTACTGAGAGAGTGCTGCACTGTCGGAGGGGCATTGCTGAGAGACCACAGCACTGTTGGAAGGGTCAGTACTGAGGGAGTGTTGCACTGTCAAGAGGCGCACTACTGAGGTAGTGCTGCACTGTCAAAGGGGCAGTACTGAGGGAGTGCTGCATTGTTGGACGGGCAGTACTGAATGAGCGCTGCACTGTCAGGGGTAGTATTGAGACACCGCTGCACTGTCGGAAGGGTCAGTACTGAGAGAGCGCTGCACTGTCAGAAGGGTCTGTCCTGAGAGAGCGCTGCACTGTCGGAAGGGTCAGTACTGAGGGAGCGCTGCACTGTCAGAAGGGTCAGTACTGAGAGAGTGCTGCACTGTCAGAAGGGTCTGTCCTGAGAGAGCGCTGCACTGTTGGAAGGGTCTGTCCTGAGAGAGCGCTGCACTGTCGGAAGGGTCAGTACTGAGGGAGCGCTGCACTGTCAGAAGGGTCAGTACTGAGAGAGTGCTGCACTGTCAGAAGGGTCTGTCCTGAGAGAGCGCTGCACTGTTGGAAGGGTCAGTACTGAGGGAGCGCTGCACTGTCAGAGGGTCAATACAGAGCGAGAGCTACACTGTCACAGGGTCAGTATTGAGGGAGAGTTTCACTGTCGGAGGGCATTACTGAGCTAGAGCTGACCTGTCAGATAGTTAGTACTGAGGGAGGGCTGCACTGTCAGAGGGGCAGTATTGAGAGAGCACTGCAATGTCGGAAGGGTCAGTACTGAGAGATCGCTGCACTGTTGGAAGGGTCAATACTGAGAGAGCGCTGCACTGTTAGAAGAGTCAGTACTGAGGGAGTGCTGCACTGTCAGAGGGTAAGTACTGAGGGAGTGCTGCACTGTCAGAGGGTAAGTACTGAGGGAGTGCTGCACTGTCAGAGGGTCAGTACTGAGGGAGCGCTGCACTGTCAGAGGGGCAGTATTGAGAGAGCACTGCACTGTCAGAGGATCAGTACTGAGTGAGCGTTACACTATTGGAGGGTCAGTACTGAGTGATCGCTGCACTGTCAGAGAGGCAGTACTGAGAGAGTGCTGCACTGTCAGAGGGTCAATACTGAGGGACTGCTGCACTTTCAGAGGGTCAGTACTGAGAGAGCGCTGCACTGTCAGAGGGTCAGTATTTTGAAAGCGCTGCACTGTCAGTGTCAGTATTGAGAGAGCTCTGCACTGTTGGAAGAGTCAGTACTGAGTGAGAGCTGCACTGTCAGATAGCCTGTATTGAGGGAGTGCTGCACTGTCAGAGGGGCAGCGCTGAGAGAGCGCTGCACTGTCAGAGGTTCAATACTGAACGAGAGCTGCACTGTCGGAGGGGCAGTACTGAGGGTGTGCTGCACTGTCAGAGGGTCACTACTGAGCGAGAGTGCACTGTCAGAGGGTCAGTACTGAGAGAGTGCTGCACTGTCGGAAGGCTCAGTACTGAGAGAGCGCTGCACTGTCGGAAGGGTCATTACTGAGAGAGTGCTGCACTGTCAGAAGGGTCAGTACTGAGAGAGCACTGCACTATCGGAAGGGTCAGTACTGAGAGAGCGCTGCACTGCTGTAAGGGTCAGTACTGAGAGAGTGCTGCACTGTTAGAATGGATCAGTACTGAGAGAGCGCTGCAATGTCGGTAGGGTCAGTACTGAGAGAGCGCTGCACTGTTAGAATGGATCAGTACTGAGAGAGCGCTGCAATGTCGGTAGGGTCAGTACTGAGAGAGTGCTGCACTGTCAGAAGGGTCAGTACTGAGAGAGCACTGCACTATCGGAAGGGTCAGTACTGAGAGAGCGCTGCACTGCTGTAAGGGTCAGTACTGAGAGAGTGCTGCACTGTTGGAAGGTCAATACTGAGCGAGAGCTGCACTGTCAGAGGGTCAGTACTGAGCGAGAGCTGCACTGTCATAGGGTCAGTAGTGAGCGAGAGCTGCACTGTCATAGGGTCAGTACTGAGCGAGAGCTGCACTGTCAGATAGTCATCATTGAGGGAGTGCTGCACTGTCATAGGGTCACTGCTGAGAAAGCACTGCACTGTCAGAGGTGCAGTACTGTGCAAGTGCTGCACTGTCATATGGGCAGCAGTGAGGAACCATTGCATTCTCAGAGGGGCTGCAATGATGAGGCAGTGTACCAAGGGTGGTACCATCTTTTGGATGAATCAAAATACCATTTTCCCTCCCAAGTGGATATAAAACGTCCCATGGGTGGAAGATGTTTCACAATGTGAGTTCATGAGGTTCATTCACCCACTCAGTGTCTGGGAGAAGCATGATTTGATTTCTGAAACGTGGAACCTCCAACACTGCAGCATTCCCACAGCACAGGCCCTGGGAGTGTCAGCGTGGATTGAGGGTCAATTCCTGATCAGTGGAAGGATTGTGGAAAAGCACTCAGCAGAACAGCGGATTGGACTGAATTCACAGCTTTCCAAATGCTACCAGTGTGTCAGGGTAGGTGAGTGCGTGAGAAAGAAAGAGGGAGAGAAATGAGGAAGACGACCTGCTAACTGTATATCTCTGAGAGCCAGTAACTTCATTCTTTGATGGGGTGCGGGCACTGCTGGCTAAAATGCCTTTGAACTGGGCGTCTTGCTCAGTCATTTCAGGGGGGCAGTTAAGAGTCAACCTCATTGCTGTGGGTCTGGAGTCACATGTAGACCAGACCAGGTAAGGACAGCAGATTTCCTTCCCTAAAGGGCATTAGTGAACCAGACGGGTTTTTACAACACCCGATGATAGTTTTATGGTCACCATTACTGGAACCAGCTTTCAATCCCAGATTTATTAATTGAATTTAAATTCCATCAGCTGTCAGAGTGGGATTTGAACCCATGTCCCCCAGAGTATTAGCCTGGGACCCTGGATTAATAGTCCATTGGCATTACCAATACACCTCGATCTCCCCCCGTCTATAGCAAAGGAAGGAGAGAAGTGTGTGAGCAATGATGGGCCAAAAGTAACTGAATTTTTTTTTGCAAAACCCAGAATGAAAGATTAGTTGAGAAACAAACAAAGACGTCTTATATTTTTGTGAACACTGTGTTTCAGGGCGATTGGAAAAGTGTTAACGTTGCTGGGACGCTGTCCCTGGTTTGACATGATTTGCGCTCATTCTGCTGACAAGGTGTGGGGCCTTGCAGTATTAATGATGATGGGCGCTGAGGGAAAACTGCAACCTCGGTGCAGTTCACAGCTCCAGCAGTAGGAGCTGCGAGGCTTGTGAGGCTGTCTAGTGACTCCAGTTGCTGATGGCCCTCAGTCAGACAGAAGTGGGATGCACTTCCATCATGTGTGGGCTAATGGGCGCCGCGGGAGGTTCGCAAAGCAGCATTCACTGACGGATCGCTTAGCTGTTGTTTCTAATATAGCTGTCCTTCAGGCCCCGCTCCCCTTTCTCTCCCCCCCCCCAATCCCGCCTCTGATCTCCGCAGCCTTTCAGAGCTACTTCACCTGAGGGTGTCTAAGTATACACGGGTGAAGAAGCTGCTGCAGATTAGACTATCTCAAAGTTGTTTTGTTTTATTTTTCCAAACAAGATACATGCAGTGAGCCGCTGCGTTTACATCTAATGCTATTTCATTTTTCATGCTCTCTGCTCAATCCCTACTATGCTCGCCTGCACTCTCCCAGGATCAGCCGCACTCCCTCGCTCTCCCATGCACTCTCTTCCTCTGCTGCACACATCTCCATTCTCCTATCCTCTTTCACGTTCCCTTGCACACTCACTTGCACTCTTGCTCTCCTAGGTTCATGCTCTCCCTCTCCCAGAACTGTCCGCACCTTGTGCGTGTGGCTTTGTTCTGCTTTTCCCACAGCGCTCTCTTCTTATGTTCACAAATGAGAATCGCCACAGTCGCTGTCACGAGGACGAGAATTTCAAAATCAAGACTTTGCTAAATGAGCGCAGGGTGAACAGGACTTGGTGCAAGTTTGGACAGTGAGTTTTGGATGACCTCAAGTTTACAGAGAGCAGAATGTAGAAGGTCAGCCAGGAGTGCATTGAAATAGTTGAGTCTAGAGGCAATAAAAGCAAGGATGAGGGTTTCAGCAGATGAGCTGAGGCAGTGGCGGAGGAGGGAGATGCTGCGGAGGAGGAAATTGAGTGTCTTAGTGATGGCGCAGACCTGTAGCTGGGAGCACAACTGCAAAGGCAACGCCACCTTTCAGGCCTCAGTGTTACAGACAGCCAGCAACACAGAGTGAGCGAGAGAGAGCATGCGAGCGAGTGAGCGCAACAGGGAGAGCGAGCACAAGAGCAACAGTGACAGCGTGGGTGACAGAGAGCGAGACAGAGCAAGAGAGCGAGAGGCAATTCAGTATCAAGCCAGGGCTGATAGGAAAACAACCTGTCTGGTTAACAGGTCAGAAAGGAATCAGCTCAGAGCACCTTTAACATCAAGTATTATTGGTAGAATCAGCCCTCGGATTTCAGCTCAAAACTTTATAAAGTATTATAATCAAGCCCCTCTCAAACTGAAAACACAAACTTTAACAGAACAGCACATGATAAATATTACTAAATTATTATTCCAGCCATGCCTGCCAGAGAGTTTTTTTTTCAAAACAGGAAAATACTTTTCTTCCTTCCTTTAAATTGACCTGGTGTCTAAATGAATTACTCTGAAACAACTTGTTCCATTTTCATCCGAACCGAGATAAAGAGCATGGAATAAGAGAAGGCTATGTGGCCATTGATCCTGCTGCTCAGGCTAAACCACACCCATCACCACTTATGCATAAAATTTTTGGGTAAGCTCTCCTCTCTGCAAACCCCCACTCCACACCCATAAATGCCAGAATCCTATAATACCTGTCTCATGTTCAGTTTGGAATTAAGTGTCGAATCAAACACTCCCAGGACAGGTACAGCACAGGGTTAGATACAGAGTAAAGCTCCCTCTACACTGTCCCCATCAAACACTCCCAGGGCAGGTACAGCACGGGGTTAGATACAGAGTAAAGCTCCCTCTACACTGTCCCCATCAAACACTCCCAGGACAGGTACAGCACGGGTTTAGATACAGAGTAAAGCTCCCTCTACACCGTCCCCATCAAACACTCCCAGGACAGGTAAAGCACGGGGTTAGATAAAGAGAAAAGCTCCCTCTACACTGTCCCCATCAAACACTCCCAGGACAGGTACAGCACGGGGTTAGATACAGAGTAAAGCTCCCTCTACACTGTCCCCATCAAACACTCCCAGGACAGGTACAGCACGGGGTTAGATAAAGAGAAATGCTCCCTCTACACTCACATCACACACTAAATTTTTGCCACAAGATTCGAAAAGGGGCATAGTTTTTCTCATACCAGCTGGCCTATGATCTCTCAGAGCCAGATTGCCTACCTGGTGCTAAACCAGGGTCAAGTGTCTGCTTTTGGGCTGAAACTTCCTGGGAGCTGGGCTAGGACTGGTCAAACTCGCTTCATGCCAAACTTCTACAGCCAGCAGGGAGAATTCTCGACTCCTGTGCCCAGGCTAGTTCTGAACCCAGCCGTTCATTAAAACTGGAGCACGAGGCTGAATATTCTCTGTGGTTTTGTCCTTTACACCGATCCACATAAAACCACGCACCCGCAGCTCAGGATGTTTGCACAGGAACTGACCAAAGGAGAGGCTCGCGATACTGGCTTGTTCAAACGTACAGGAGGGTTTCAGCAGAGTAACTGAGGACAAAGTTTGTTCTCCGGCAGGAGGCTCAGTAACCAGAGGAGATAGATTCAAGGTCACTGGCAAAAGAACCAGAGGGGAGAAGAGGAAAATCTTTCTTTACTGCAGCGAGTTGTTGTGCTCTGGAAGGCGCTGCCTGAAAGGGCGGTGGAAACGGCAGATTCAATAGTAATTTTCAAAAGGGGGTTTGATAAAAACTCTCAGGAGGAGGATGTTCAGGGCTAAGGGGAAAGAGTAGAGGGAGTGAGACTAATTGGATAACTCTTTCAAAAGGCCAGCACAGGCACGATGGGCCAAATGGCCTTCTTCTGTACTTTACGATTCTACTAGAGTGCAATTCCCTGATACTCCCTCGCTGTGGGCACAGAAAGTTGGAGTGTGGAACTTGCCCAATAAAATTACAGTTGCTGCTTTTAGCCCCAACTTAATGATTGACTTGCAGATGGTGGCTGTGCAAAATAGGGGTCCTGCGAACCCACAACTTGATGCCCATTGTTTGATGGTTTTGTACGTACCTGCTGCCACAGTTGCGATGGCAGTCTCCTGGCCAATGATGTGTTCTTTCAGTCTCTGCTCCAGCGGGAACCGTCTGCGCTCCTCAGCCTCTTGCTTCCTCTGCTGCTCCTGATACTACAAGTGAGACACACACAGACACAGAGGTTGGTCAGTGGGTTAACTTGTCCCTGTAATGATTTTAATACATTCAACAGCATTGCTGCAAGACCGGCATTTATCAACCATTCCTTACCTCCCTGACTTACGATGCAACTCAGTGACTTGCTAAACCACTTCAGAAGACTCTAAAATTATGAATGGAGTTGACATGGAGAAGATATTTTCACTTGTGAGGGAGAGTAGAGCTGAAGGTCATAAATATAAGATAATCAGTAGTAAATCCATCAGGCAACTCAGGAAAAACCTCTTTGCCCAGAGGACAGTGAGAATAAGGAATTCTCTACCACAGGGAGTGGCCGAGGTGCTTCCCTGCTAGCTTTTGGATTAGACGTTAAACCGAAGCCCTGTCTGCCCTCTCGGGTGAACATAAAAGATGCCACAGAACTATTTTGAAGAAGAGCCCGGGTGTTGTCCCTGGGGTTCTGGCCAACATTTATGCCTCAATCAGCATTAAAATGCACGATTTGGCTATTGATATCATTGCCATGGGAGCTTACCGTGCACAAATTGGCTGCTGTGTTTCCTACATTACAACAGTGACTACACTTCAAAAGTACTTCATTGACTGTAAAGTGCTTTTGGATGTCCTATGATCATGAAATGCCAATCTTTCTTTCTTTCTAACTGTGCTTCCAAGCAATTGTTTGAGTAAGTGAATGACCTGTCAGGGCATTTCTGAGAGGAAATGAGGAATAAAGCACATTGGTGTGGGGGCTGGAGTCACACTTAGATCCGGACAGGATATTAATGAACTGGTTGAGTTTTTAAGATAATTTGGCAGCTTTCAAATGTCACTGTTCAGGTGCCAGCTCACAATGTGCAGGATTATGAGCGAGAAAAGAGAAATGGGACTAATTGGATATTGTTTTCAAAAAGCTAGCATAAGCATAATGGGTCGAATGGCCTTTATTTGTGCTGTAGAATTATATGGAAGTAGCAGGTTTATTGGCTTCACTTTTACAAGTTTGGAGTCCCAATTTCTCGGTTGTTAGTTGGTTACCCGATGCCTCAAACTGAGGGAAATTTATTGAGCTCAATCAATCCAATGCCCCCAATCCCACTTGTCAGTCCCCTCCCAAAGTGTCTGAGTGAGAGTGAGTGTGAATGTCTGGGAGTGAGCACGAGTGTGTGGGAATGAATGTGACTGAGCGGGTGGGGAGTGAGAGTGTGACAAAACGTGTGAGCGAGTGTGTGAAAGTTCAGGCACAGCTTTATTATGTCACAGAGTGGAACAGTCTGTCCAATCTCACTTTAATGAATGGGCACTTTTTCTTTCTTATATTCTTTCATGAGATGCAGGCGTCGCTGGCTAACCTTTGTTGCCCATCCCTAATTGTCCTTGCACCGAATGGCTTGCTAGGTCATTTCAGGGGGCAGTTAAGAGTCAACCCCATTGCTGTGGGTCTGGAGTCACATGTAGGCCAGACCAGATAAAGATGGCAGATTTCAGATGCCAGATGGGTTTCTATTTTTTTTACAACAATTGATGATAGTCACTCTTACTGAGACTAGCTTTCAATCCCAGATTTATTAATTGGATTTAAATTCCACCAGCTGCCGTGATGGATTTGAATCCCTGTCCCCAGGGCATTAACCTGGACCTGTGGATTACTAATTCCGTGACATTACCACTACGGCACCATCTCACCATGAGCCCCACTTGGGTAAGATACCAGCGGGTGGTCAGTGTCTGTGGGCCTGATCTCCCATCAGAGAGTTAGCACCTTCGAGGGAGGAGAGGAGGGCGGAAAAGCAGAATTGTACAGCAAATAATAATGCTTTTTTTTATGGATTTTTAAAGGGTAGAATGAAACTGCCTTACTTATTTCATATTCTCTGATTAAATTATTCAAAATACCTCCAGCTTTACTACTCCATTTTTTTGAAAGTTTTTGAATATGTATTAAAAGCAGCAAAGCTGTCTGTTAAATATTGGAACACTTAAATCTATTTGTTATTTAGTGGTGCACATTAAAGGATAAGAGTTTGTGTCTGTGAGCGCTATGGAGGTCAGATGCAAATATGTGAATACCAAACATTAGGCAAATTAAAGAGCTGTGCCCCAATCAGTGTTTTTTATATACATATCGATATCTGTGTGTTTTGAGAGGTGTTTGAATGATGCATCTTCCGCCAGAAGGACCTGCAGTTTTAGCCTGGCTCAGGTTCAGCATAAGCTGTGTTGTGAGTGTTCCTTTCACAGGGGAGCTGTCACACAGTTATTGCCCCATCTGAAACCCTGAGAATGATGGATTCCAGCAGTTTATCGTGTGTTTGTTTTGCGACTGCATCCATTTTTTTTATATAAGAAATTTCATTTTGGGCAATTTATCATCAGTCACTTTCTAAAGCATAATGAGAAAAACTGCTACAGAATGAGTAGACTCTGTGTGTGCGCATGTGTGTGTGTGTGTGTATATATGTGTATGTGCACGAGTGAGTGAGTCTATGTGCGTGTGTGTGTGCACGAGTGAGTGAGTGTGTGTGTGTGTATATATATGTGTATGTGCACGAGTGAGTGAGTGCATGTGCGTGTGTGTGTGTGTGTGCACGAGTGAGTGAGTGTGTGTGTATATATGTGTATGTGCACGAGTGAATGAGTGCATGTGCGTATGTATGTGCACGAGTGAGTGTGTGTGTGTATATATGTGTATGTGCACGAGTGAGTGAGTGCGTGTGCATATGTGTGTGTGCACAAGTGAGAGTGTGTGTGTGTGTATGTGTGTGTATATGTGTATGTGCACGAGTGAGTGTGTGTGTGAGAGAGAGAGAGAGAGTGAGTGAGTGAGTGTGGGTGAGTGAGTGAGTATGGGCGCCATACTTGAGGAAGGGTGTGGAGGCATTAGAGTACAGAGGATATTCACAACAATGATTCCAGGGATAAAGAACTGTAGCTGTGAGGAAAGGCTGGAGAGGTTGGGACTCTTTTTCTTGGGAGAAAAGGAGGCTGAGAGGAGACTTGATAGAGGTGTTCAAGATCCTGAGGGGTATGGACATGGTAAATAGTGACAAACTGTCCCGACTCAAGAAAGCGTCAAGAACTTAAGGGCACAGATTCAAAATAATTGGCAAAAGGAGTAAATGTAATGTGCGGAAAAGTTTTTTCATCCAAAGGGTATTTGGAGTCTGGAACAAACTTCCTGAAAGGGTGGTGGAGGAAGGTTCGATTGAGGTATTCTAAAGGGAATTGGATTGCTACCTGAAAAGAAATAATGTGCAGGGTTACGGAGATAAGGCAGGAGATTGGGACTAGGTGTAACGCTCTTTTAGAGAGCCAGTGCAGACTTGATGAACCGAATGGCCTCCTTCTGCACTGTAAATATTCTGTGATTGTGTGTGTGTGTGTCAGAGAGTGAATGAGTGACAGTGCGTGCATGTGTGCGAGAGAGAGTACATGTGCGAGTGAGTGACAGCATGTATATGCATGTTGTGTGCGTGTGTGTGCATGAGAGTGTGTGTGAGTGTGTCTGTGTGTGTGTGTGTGTGTGAGTGAGAGAGAGTGCGTGCACGTGAGTGAGTGCGTGCACGTGAGTGAGTGCATGCACGTGAGTGCGTCTGTGTATGTGCATGTGTGTCCATAAAACTTTTCTTCACTCCTCCTGTCTGCAGATTGTAAGCTATTAAATTTCAGTCGTGTGTTTGGTGGATGTGCAGTTCCATGTGATTCAATGAAGGTTCCAGGTTTTAGATGGGAAGTGAACTAGGCCCAGCTGCTCTCAGCCGATGTGGAACTGAGCTCCGCACAGACAGCAGTAAGATCCCAGATTGGATGCCTGGCCCAAACTGGTTTCAAAGAGATTTGCATTTATATAGTGCTTTTCACCACCACCAGATGTCTCAAAGTGCTTTACAGCTGATGAAGTGCTTTTTGAAATATAGTCACTGTTGCAATGTAGAAAATGTGGCAGCCAATTTGTGCACAACAAGATCCCGCAAACAGCACTGTGATAATAGCCAGATAACCTGTTTTCTGTGATGTTGATTGAGGGCTAAATATTGGCCCAGGACACCGGGGAGAACTCTCCTGCTCTTCTTTGAAATAGCGCCATGGGATCTTTTACATTTACCCAAGTAGGCAGATGCATTTAATGTCTCATCTGAAAGACGGCACCTACTGACAGTGCAGCACTACACTGGAGTGTCAGCCTTGATTTTTTTTTGTGCTGAAGCAGAACTTGAAGCCAGAAACGTGAGACTCAGGGGCAAGAGCACTAGTCACTGAACCACAGCTGGCACTCCAGCAGAGTTGATCCCACTCAGAGCAGCTGGCCTCAGGACCTGTGGTTGAGGGGATGTAATTTAAAAGAAAAATATTCATTCATGGGATGTAGGCTTCTCTGGCTGCGCCAGCAGTTATTGCCCATCCCTAATTACCCTTGAGAAGGTGGTGGTGAGCTGCCTTCTTGAACTGCTGCAGTCCATGTGGTGTAGGTACACCCACAGTGCTGTTCGGAAGGGAGTTCCAGCTTTGACCTAGCGACAGTGAAGGACACTGACACATTGCTGGAGTGGGCAGGTAGGTGGCAGATGAAGTTGAATGCGGAGAAATGTGAGATGATGCACTTTGGTACAAAGAACATGGAGAAACAGTATAAAATAAAGCATACTATTCTAAAGGGCGTGCAGGAGCAGAGAGACTTGGGTGTATGTATACATAAGTCATTAAAGGTGGCAGGACAGGTAGAGAGAGCTGCTTCTGAAGCAGACAGTATTCTAGGCTTCATTAATACGGGCATAGAGTACAAGAGCAGAGAGGTTATGATGAACTTATATAAGGCACTGGTTAGACCTCAGCTGGAGTATTGTGTACAGTTCTGGGCGCCACACTATAGAAGGATGTGAACACATTGGAGAGAGTACAGAAGAGGTTTACAAGAATGGTTCCAGGGATGAGACACTTCAGTTATGAGGAAAGATTGGAAAAGTTGGGACTGTTTCCATTGGAGAGGAGAAGGCTGAGGGGAGACTTGATAGAAGTTTTAAAAATCATGAGGGATCAGGGCAGAGTAGATAGGGAGAAACTGTTCCTGCATCTTATGGATGGTACACACTGCTGCTATTGTGCGACGGTGGTGGAGGGAGTGACTGTTTGTGGATGTGGTGCCAATCAAGCAGACTGCTTTGTCCTGGATGGTGTCGAGCTTCTTGAGTGTTGTGGGAGCTGCACTCATCCAGGTAAGTGGGGAGTATTCCATCACACTCCTGACTTGTGACTTGTTGATTATGGACAGGCTTTGGGGAGTCAGGAGGTGAGTTACTCACTACAGGATTCCTAGCCTCTGTCCTGCTCTTGTAGCCACAGTATTTATATGGCTGGTCCAGTTCAGTTTCTGGTCAATGGTAACCCCCAGGATGTTGATAGTGGGGGATTCAGTGATGGGAATGCCATTGAATGTCAAGTTAGATTCTCCCTTCTTGGAGATGGTCATTGCCTGACACTTGTGTGGCACGAATGTTATTTCCCACTTGTCAACACAAGCCTGGATATTGTCCAGGTCTTGCTGCACTTGGGCATGGGCTGCTTCAGTATCTGAGGAGTTGCGAATTGTGCAATCATCAGCTAACATCCCCATTTCTAACCTTATAATGGAGAGAAGGTCATTGATGAAGCAGCTGGAAATGTTTGGGCCTAGGACACTACCCTGAGGAACTCCTGCAGTGATGTCCTGGAGCTGAGATGATTGACCTCCAACAACCACAACCATCTTCCTTTGTGCTAGGTATGATTCCAACCAGTGGAGAGTTTTCCCCCTGATTCTCACTGACTCCAGTTTTGCTAGGGCTCCTTGATGCCACACTCGGTCAAAAGCGGCCTTGATGTCAAGGGCAGTCACTCTCACCTCACCTCGGGAATTCAGCTCTTTTGTCCATGTTTGAACCAGGACTGTAATGAGGTCAGGAGCTGAGTAGCCCAGGTGGACCCCAAACTGAGCATCAGTGAGCAGGTTATTGCTGAGTAAGTTGCCGCTTGATGGTACTGCTGATGATCCCTTCCATCACTTAACTGATGGAGAATAGACTGATGGGGCGTAATTGGCCGGGTTGGATTTGTCCTCCTTTTTGTGTACAGGACATACCTGAGCGTGGCAAGTTCTGCAGCACAAGTCTTCAGTACTACTGTCGGAATACTGTCAGGGCCCATAGTATCCAGTGCCTTCAGCTGTTTCTTGATATCACGTGGAATGAAATGAATTGGCTAAGGACTGGCATCTGTGATGCTGGGGACCTCCAGAAGAGGCTGAGATGGATCATCTACTTGGCACTTCTGGCTGATGTTTGTTGCAATTGCTTCAGCCTTATCTTTTGCACTGATGTGCTGGGCTCCTCCATCTTTATTGAACAGGGTTGATCCCTTGGCTTGGTGGTAATAGTACATTAGTGGATATGCTGTGCCATAAGGTTACAGATTGTGTTTGAGTACAATTCTGCTGCTGCTGATGGCCCACAGTGCCTTGTGGCTAGCCAGTCTCGAGTTGCTAGATCTGTTTGAAATCCATCCCTTTTAGCACGGTGGTAGTGCCACACAAGATGGTGGAGGGTATCCTCAATGTGAAGATGGGACTTTGTCTCCACAAGGACTGTGCGGTGGTCACTCCTACCGATACTGTCATGGACAGATGCATCTGCGGCAAGCAGGTTGGTGAGGACGAGTTCAAGTATGTTCTCACTCTTGTTGGTTCTGTCACCACCTGCCGCTGACCCAGTCTAGCAGCTATGTCCTTTAGATGCAGATTGAAGCTCACCGATTAGGTAAGGAATGGGTAGATTTTATTTTTATTCATTCACGGGATGTGGGCTTCGCTGGCTGGGCCAGCATTTATTGCCCATCCCTAGTTGCCCTTGAGAAGGTGGTGGTGAGCTGCCTTCTTGAACCGCTGCAGTCCATGTGGTGTAGGTACACCCACAGTGCTGTTAGGGAGGGAGTTCCAGGATTTTTACCCAGTGACAGTGAAGGAACGGCCGATATATTTCCAAGTCAGGATGGTGAATGATTTGGAGGGGAACTTCCAGGTGGTGGTGTTCCCATCTATCTGCTGCCCTTGTCTTTTAGATGGTAGTGGTTGTGTGTTTGGAAGGTGCTGTCTAAGGAGTTTTGGTAAATTCCTGCAGTGCATCTTGATGATACACACTGCTGCTACTGTGCGTCAGTGATGAAGCAAGTGGGGAATATTCCATCAAACCCCTGATTTCTGCCTTGTAGATGGTGGACAGGCTTTGGGGAGTCAAGAGGTGAGTAATTCGGTGCAGGATTCCCAGCCTCTGACCTCTGCTCTTGTAGCCACCGTATTTATATGGCTAGTCCAGTTCAGTTTCTGGTCAATGGTAACCCCCAGGATGTTGATAGTGGGGGATTCAGTGATGATAATGCCATTGTTCATCAAGCGGCGATGGTTAGATGGGAGTAAAGTTTCATATGCATCATGACTTGAAAGTTTTGTTGTGTCTGCAGGTCAATAGAGTCTTTGGGGACCACAAGCAAAGTTCAAATCCTCATTGCTTTCAATTTGCAGATGTTCAGACTAATAATATTAGCAGATGCTTTGACCTGGGGATAAATTAATTCAACACGGACAAAAGCCCTTTCCCTAAACATCCAGAACTTTAAAAGGACACTGGGCAATCAGGTTGTCTGGCAGCGCAATAGCCCGAGCAGTACCAGGTTCAAGCAGTGGCCACTGCTGAGACTAAAGCCAGTCCCCAAAGAAGAGGCAGTTATAGAGGCCAGACTTTATGCAAGTCTGGGGTCTTGGCAGGGCCTGGTGAGGGGGCACGGTTAAAGCGGGGGTATGATATTGTGGTGCCACAAACCCCCACTGCTTGCTCGACACCAGCTCGCCCAGTGAAAGCTGATGGGCTACCCACCTGGGCGTGGGTAAAATAGCAGTGGCGGCAGAAGGAGGCACTTTAAGTGGCCATTAACTGGCCAGTGAAGTGTCCCGATAGGCCCAACATCGGGCAGGCCTGATGCCTTCACCGCCCCTCACAAAATGGGGGAGAGGTCGGGGGGGGGGGGGGTAGGTAGGTGGCTGGTAGGCCACCTGCTGCATTGTATGAACACCCCCCACCCCCCCACCCCCACAACCACCGCCCATGTTTTCAAACACACTGTAAAATTCAGCCCATTGACTATATATAGCTGCTGGAACAACATTTAACATTAAATACATCACATTATTGCACCCCCACCCCCGACTCCCCGGCCTTTCAAACTTGTCTTTAAAAGCACCGACTGACAAGTGCTTCGATTGCAGTCCTTTCTCTGCCTTGCTGGAGAATGTTGCCTGGGGCAGACTATTTGACACCAACTTTGGTTTCACTGTGAGCCCTATCCAAAGTCCAATGCAGAACAAGTTAGAAACGGAAGAAAGTTCCTCTGCAACAATGAGGTGTAATGCAGTAAAACATCCCAAAGCTTCAGAGGCGTGATCATCATGAAAAATGTCACCATATAAGGAGATATTAGGGCAGATGAACAAAAGCTTGATCAAAGAGGTAGGTTTTAAGGAGCATCTTAAAGCAGGAGAGAGAGAGAGAGAGGTGGGGACATTTAGGGAGGGAAGTTCAGAGCTCTCAGATCCAGGCAGCTGAAGGCACGGCCACCAATGGTGCAGCAATTAAAATTGGGGATGCGTAAGTGGCCAGAGTCGGAGGAGCGCAGAGATCTCGCAGGGTTGTGGGGCTGGAGGAGGTTATGTGGGGCGGGGGGGGGGTGCGAGACCATTATGGGATCTGAATGCAAGGATCAGAATTTTAAATTCGAAGCAATGTCCAGACTGAGAGCCAATGTAGAGTCAGAAAGATAAATCCTGGCAAGAAAACTGGTCAGAACTCTGCTGCTCTTCTTTGAAATAGTCATACTGGATCTTTCATACTCACCTGAGAGGGCCTTCATTTAAGGCTTCACCTGAAAACAGTGCCTCTGACAGTGCAGCACTCCTTAGTACTTCACTGGCCTACCTGATGTGTGAGGCTGTGTCAAGCATTGCCTTTTCCAATGATTAGTTAGAGGTCAAATTCATTCTCAATAGTTTGAGAAACAATAAGTAATGTGGCAGTATCTGCTGGAGGACAGTGGGACCCTCATCCTAAAAGCTGAGGATGCTGCACTCACCTTCACTTCAGCCTCTTTCAATAGCTTTTTGACTTCCCCCTCCCTGGCGTAGTCGACTGGTGTGTGTCCCATATCATTGCGCAGTAAGGGATTGGCACCTGAGGAGGAGAATAGTGGAAATTCAACAAGATGGCCCCCACCAAAAGCTTCAACTCCCTAACAAGCCTCTCATAACTCATCATCTCTGCAACCTCCCAACCCAACCATCTCCCCGCGCTGACCCACCCACCCCTCCCCACCCCACACCGCACCCCTGACCCGCTCCACACCCCTGAACCGCCCCACACCCCTGACCCACCCCACATCCCTGCCCCCACCCACCCCACCTCCCCGACCCACCCACCCCACACCCCTGAACCACCCCACCTCCCCGACCCACCTACCCTACACCACTGAACCACCCCACCTCCCCGACCCACCCACCCCTCCCCACCCCACACCGCACCCCTGAACCGCCCCACACCCCTGAACCACCCCACCTCCCCGACCCACCCACCCTACACCCCTGAACCACCCCACCTCCCCGACCCACCCACCCCACCTCCCCGACCCACCCACCCCTCCCCACCCCACACCGCACCCCTGACCCGCTCCACACCCCTGAACCGCCCCACACCCCTGACCCACCCCACATCCCTGCCCCCACCCACCCCACCTCCCCGACCCACCCACCCCACACCCCTGAACCACCCCACCTCCCCGACCCACCCACCCTACACCACTGAACCACCCCACCTCCCCGACCCACCCACCCCTCCCCACCCCACACCGCACCCCTGAACCGCCCCACACCCCTGAACCACCCCACCTCCCCGACCCACCCACCCTACACCACTGAACCACCCCACCTCCCCGACCCACCCACCCCACCTCCCCGACCCACCCACCCCACATCCCTGAACCACCCCACACCCCTGAACAACCCCACACCCCTGACCCACCCCACACCCCTGAACCACCCCACATCCCCGCCCCCACCCACCCACAACCCACCCCACATCCCTGCCCCCACCCACCCCACCCCACATCCCCACCCCGACATCCCCACCTACCCACCCAACAACCCTGACCCACCCCACCTCCCCGAACCATCCCACATCTCCGCCCCAACTCACCCATCCACCCCACGCCCCCCTCAACCCACCCCACACCCCTGACCCACCCCACATCCCTGCCCTGACCCACCCACCCACCCCTCACCCCCTCGACCCATGCCCCTGACCCCGACCCCACCCCACCGACCCACCCCACATTCCCGTCCCCCAACCCACCCCACCCACCCAACACCTCAACACCGACCCAACCCCCATCCCAATCCTGACCCACCTCCCACCCCGACCCAACCCCCATCCCGACCCAGCCCCCACCCCCGACCCACCCCCTCACCCCACACACCTGACCAACCCTGCCGCGCTCCTGCCAACCATCCACTCACAGCCCCAACCCACCCATACCCCTGCCCCCGACACACACACGCTCCCGCCCCCAACCCACACACACCCCTGCCCCCGACACACCCAGGCTCCTGCCCCCAACCCACCCACACCCCTGCCCCCGACACACCCACGCTCCCGCCCCCAACCCACACACACTCCTGCCCCCGACACACCCACGCTCTCGCCCCCAACCCACCCACACCCCTGCCCCCGACACACCCACGCTCTCGCCCCCAACCCACCCACACCCCTGCCCCCGACACACCCACGCTCTCGCCCCCAACCCACCCACCCACACCCCTGCCCCCGACACACCCACGCTCCCGCCCCCAACCCACCCACACCCCTGCCCCCGACACACACACACTCCCGCCCCCAACCCACCCACACCCCTGCCCCCGACACACCCACGCTCCCGCCCCCAACCCACCCACACCCCTGCCCCCGACACACCCACACTCCCGCCCCCAACCCACCCATACCCCTGCCCCCGACACACACACGCTCCCGCCCCCAACCCACCCACACCCCTGCCCCCGACACACCCATACCCCTGCCCCCGACACATCCATACCCCTGCCACCGACACACGCATGCTCCCGCCCCCAACCCACCCACACCCCTGCCCCCGACACACCCATACCCCTGCCCCCGACACCCACACGCCTGCCCCTGACACACCCACGCTCCCGCCCCCAACCCACACACACCCCTGCCCCCAACCCACCCACACCCCTGCCCCCGACACACACACGCTCCCGCCCCCAACCCACCCACACCCCTGCCCCCGACACACCCATACCCCTGCCCCCGACACACCCATACCCCTGCCCCCGACACACACACGCTCCCGCCCCCAACCCACCCACACCCCTGCCCCCGACACACGCACGCTCCCGCCCCCAACCCACCCACACCCCTGCCCCCGACACACCCATACCCCTGCCCCTATCCCACACACACTCCTGCCCCCGACACACCCACGCTCCCGCCCCCCAACCCACACACACCCCTGCCCCCGACACACCCACGCTCCTGCCCCCAACCCACACACACTCCTGCCCCCGACACACCCATACCCCTGCCCCCAACCCACACACACTCCTGCCCCTGACACACCCATACTCCTGCCCCTGACACACCCATACCCCTGCCCCCAACCCACACACACTCCTGCCCCCGACACACTCATACCCCTGCCCCCAACCCACACACACTCCTGCCCCTGACACACCCATACCCCTGCCCCCAACCCACACACACTCCTGCGCCTGACACACCCATACCCCTGCCCCCAACCCACACACACTCCTGCCCCCGACACACCCATACCCCTGCCCCCAACCCACACACACTCCTGCCCGACACACCCATATCCCTGCCCCCAACCCACACACACTCCTGCCCCTGACACACCCATACCCCTGCCCCCAATTCACACACACTCCTGCCCCCGACACACCCATACCCCTGCCCCCAACCCACACACACTCCTGCCCCTGACACACCCATACCCCTGCCCCCAACCCACACACACTCCTGCCCCCGACACACCCATACCCCTGCCCCCAACCCACACACACTCCTGCCCCCGACACACTCATACACCTGCCCCCAACCCACACACACTCCTGCCCCCAACACACCCATACCCCTGCCCCCAACCCACACACACTCCTGCCCCTGACACACCCATACCCCTGTCCCCAACCCACACACGCTCCTGCCCCTGACACACGCATACCCCTGCCCCCAACCCACACACACTCCTGCCCCCGACACACCCATACCCCTGCCCCCAACCCACACACACTCCTGCCCCCGACACACTCATACACCTGCCCCCAACCCACACACACT
This sequence comes from Carcharodon carcharias, assembly GCF_017639515.1. NCBI lineage: Eukaryota > Metazoa > Chordata > Chondrichthyes > Lamniformes > Lamnidae > Carcharodon > Carcharodon carcharias. The sequence continues at coordinate 4,884,501 of NC_054477.1, read as the reverse complement.
CCTGCCCCCAACACACCCATACCCCTGCCCCCAACCCACACACACTCCTGCCCCTGACACACCCATACCCCTGTCCCCAACCCACACACACTCCTGCCCCTGACACACCCATACCCCTGCCCCCAACCCACACACACTCCTGCCTCCAACACACCCATACCCCTGCCCCCAACCCACACACACTCCTGCCCCCGACACACCCACGCTCCTGCTCCCGGCTCACTACCCTGTCATCGTCAATGCACCAGACTTTCCATTCACTCAAGTGCCACCCTCAACACACAAACAGTCTCCTGCACAAAGCTGTTAACATAGTGAAACTTCCCCGAAGGCTTCACAACTTGGGGCTTCAATCTGAGCAGGAGCAGGGATAAGAGTTGGGCAAAACTGGAGGTTTTTGAAGGTCACATTTTGAAGGGGAAAGATGTGCCAAGGGTTAAGGAGAGAGTCCCAAGTACAAGGGAGTATGTTAGCTGAAGGCACAGCCACCAATGGTAAACTGGGAATGAGATGCAGAGGAGGCTGGGATTAGGAGAGGCCTGTGGATATGAGTTGGGACAAGTGGCTGGAGGAGAGGTAGAGAGGGAGTGAAGCTGTGGAATGGATTTGCAAACAAGGAGAAATTCGAGATACACTCAGACACATCCCAACCAGCCTCTTGCAGAACTTTCCATTATCCCATCCTGAAAATATATAAATGATGCATCGGCAAACTAAACACAGATAAAAGGCAACGTAGATCTTTGACAAGCAGCCGGGTGTTTTTTTTTTTACAAGATTACAGCCTGGGTGAATGTCCGTTCTCTGGGAGATATGTGGTGTGCCCCTGAGCATGTCTGCTGCAGTGAAGGATTTACACTCTGCTCTTTGCAATATTGATTGTTGCTGTGCTGAGGCACTCCTAAGGGTGGCATTGCGATTGCTTGCTCACACGCAATCAATTCCAGAGTTTTATGATTACTTAAAAAATCATATGATATACTGGATCGCCACCCCTGGCAGTGCTTGTGGGTAGTTCAGGGCGTTGGAATGTGGTATGCTGCATATGCCACCTGGAGCTGAGCTAATCTTACTGCTTCATTTCTCAACTGCTGCCTCGAGGGTTTCATAGAACGATACAGCATGAAAGCAAGCCATTTGGTTCTTCTCGCCCATGTCTGCTCTTTGAAAGAGCTATCCGATTAGCCCGCTCCCCCTCACCGATTATTCCCCATAGCCCTGCAAATGATTCCCTATCATGGGGTTTCCTGTTTGAATGGGCTCAAGCACAAAAATTCCAGGCCGATGCTCCCAGTGCAGAACTGAGGGAGTGCTGCACTGTCAGACTCATAGGGTACGTTTGCCCCCTCAGGTGGATGTAAAACAACCCATGACACTATTTTGAAGAACAGCAGAAAAGTTCTCCTCTGTGTCCTGGCCAATTTTTAACCCTGAACCAACATCCACAAAATCACAACATCACAGATTATCTGGTTAATTTCGTATTGCTGTTTGTGGGAGCTTGCTGTGTGCAAACTGACTGCTGCATTTCCTGCATTACATCAGTAACTACACCCAGGAAGTACTACATTGGCTGTAAAGTGCTTAGAGATGTCCTGTGGCCGTGAAAGGATCTATATAAATGCAAGTCTCTGTTTTTCTTTTTCATTCACCAGTGCGTTTGCCAGTTATCTTCAATCTGTCCTCTGATTGCTGTCCCTCCTGCCACTGGAAACAGATTCTCTTTATTTATGCTATCAAAACCATTCATGACTTTGAACACCTGTATTAAATTTTCCCCAGAATTCCCCCGCTCGAAGGAGAACAATCCCAGCTTCCTCAGTCTCTCCACATTAACCACGTCCCTGCTATCATACCGGTAAATCTCCCCCTGCACCCTTTCCGAAGCCTTGTCATCATTGCTATAGTGTGGTGAACACAACTGGGCACAGTTATCCAGCTGAATCCTAACCACTGATTTATTTAGCATAACACTCTTGCTAACTTCTCTGTTAATTGTGAGGTAGGCCCACTTCCGTCGTATTATTCTCTTTCATAAGGCGTGGCAGTGAGAGAGGTAAATATTTGGGTTTAGGGGGACGCTTCACTGTGGAACATGTTCCCCTCATGATGATGCCTTGGCAAGCATGGCTGCAACATGAGGTCTCACGGTGCATGGATGCTCCACTTTGTCTTTTGCCCACTGTCTTCGCATTCACGTCCTTCTCTCTGTGTGCCACTTTCTTTCTGCGTCCCTATTACTTTCTCTCATTCTGCTGGCTACGCTCTACTGCCTTTCTGTTACTTTTTTTTAAACTGTGTTTGTCACTCTCTCCTCTCCATGTTTCTCCTTGTCGCAACCCTGTAACTGCTCCCTCCTGCGCTCGGTACTGGGGCTGGATGGGACTGTGTATGAGGGGGAGCACAGTGAACTGGGTGAGACTGAGGGACAGAGCAGAACGAGTCTCGTGAAGCTAGGTGCAAGGCTCTGGGGCTCTTTGTTTAAGGCTGGAACTGTCCCTTTCATACTTGCTCTCAATTAGTTTCCCCTTTCATCAATAATGGAATTTGCCTAATCAGTAAGGGATGACACAGTAATCAGACAATCAATGAGAATAGAAAAATGACTGCAATATAATACTGTAGTAGCTCAGACCATAAATTACTGAGGGAACAATTAAGGAATCATTATTTAAAGGTGTAGAGGAGGCAAGGCATTTAAAAATAAAACCCCCCAACTGCACAGAGAGGAGGAAGTTTGCCACTGCTGGTCAGGCTGTACCTTTGGGACATCTGAACTATCCTCTCAGTAAATTTCAAACGCTGGAAATCCGGCACAAAAATAGTAAAGTTGCCCGTATCCTAACTTGCACCAACTTCCGTTCACCCACCAGCTGCTATGTTCGCTGACCTACATTGGCCTGTCAGGTCTGTCAGCACCTCAATTTTGGTTTTCAAATCCCTCCATGGCCTCTCACCACCCCCCCCATCTCTGTAATCTCCTCCAGCCCCACAACGCTCCGAGATCGCTGCGCTCCCCCAATACCGGCCTCCCCGAGCTTAATCACTCCAGCTGACGGTGCCTTTAGCTGCCTGGGCCCTAAGCTGTGGAATTCCCTCCCTGAACCTCTCCACATTTATCTCTTCCCCCTTTAAAAGGTGCTCCTTAAAACTTCCGACCACTTTGACTAAGCTTTTGGTCGTCTGACCTAATGGGCGGGATTTTCCGCACCCTCCAGCTTCGGGTCCCGCCGCAAATCAATGGGCTTCTTTCTGGCTGGGGCGCCACCTCCCCCATAAGACACAGGAGCAGAGATTAGGCCATTCGGCCCATCGAGTCTGCTCCGCCATTCAATCATGGCTGATAAGTTTCTCAACCCCATTCTCCTGCCTTCGCCCCGTAACCTTTGATCCCCTTACCAATCAAGAACCTATCTATCTCGGTCTTAAATACACTCAATGACCTGGCCTCCACAGCCTTCTGTGGCAATGAATTCCATAGATTCACCACTCTCTGGCTAAAGAAGTTTCTCCTCATCTCTGTTCTAAAAGGCCTTCCCTTTACTCTGAGGCTGTGCCCTCGGGTCCTAGTCTCTCCTACTAATGGAAACATCTTCCCCACGTCCACTCTATCCAGGTCTTTCAATATTCTGTAAGTTTCAATCAGATCCCCCCTCATCCTTCTAAACTCCATCGAGTATAGACCCAGAGTCCTCAAACGTTCCTCATATGTTAAGACTTTCATTCCTGGGATCGTTCTCGTGAACCTCCTCTGGACCCTCTCCAAGGCCAGCACATCCTTCCTGAGATACAGGGCCCAAAATTGCTCACAATATTCTAAATATGGTCTGACCAGAGCCTTATAAAGCCTCAGCAGCACATCCCTGCTTTTATATTCTAGTCCTCTCGAAATAAATGCCAACATTGCATTCGGCTTCCTAACTACTGACTCAACCTGCAAGTTAACCTTAAGAGAATCCTGGACTAGGACTCCCAAGTCCCTTTGCATTCCAGATTTCTGAATTCTCTCCCCATTTAGAAAATAGTCTATGCCTCTATTCCTTCCTACCAAAGTGTATGACCTCACACTTCCCCACGTTGTATTCCATCTGCTACTTCTTTGCCCATTCTCCTAACCTGTCCAAATCCTTCTGCAGCCTCCCCACCTCCTCAATACTACCTGTCCCTCCACCTATCTTTGTATCATCTGCAAACTTAGCCTGGATGCCCTCAGTTCCTTCATCTAGATCATTAATGTATAAAATGAAAAGTTGTGGTCCCAACACTGACCCCTGCGGAACTCCACTAATCACCGGCTGCCATCCTGAGAAGGACCCCCTTATCCCCATTCTCTGCCTCCTGCCAGACAGCCAATCTTCTATCCATGCTAGTACCTTGCCTCTAACACCATGGGCTCTTACCCTACTGAGTAGCCTCCTGTGCGGCACCTTTTCAAAGACCTTCTGGAAGTCCAAGTAGATAACATCCATTGGCTCTCCTTTGTCTAACCTACTCGTTACCTCCTCAAAGAATTCTAACAGATTTGTCAGGCATGACCTCCCCTTGATGAAACCATGCTGACTTTGCCCTATTTTACCACGCACTTCCAAGTATTCTGAAATCTCATCCTTAATAATGGATTCTAAAATATTACCAACAACCGAGGTCAGGCTAATCGGCCTGTAATTTCCCATCTTTTGCCTCACTCCTTTCTTAAACAGGGGGGGTTACATTAGCGATTTTCCAGTCCTCTGGGACCCTCCCTGATCCAGTGGTTCCTGAAAGATCACCACTAACGCCTCCACTATCTCTTCAGCTATCTCCTTCAGAACTCTGGGGTGTAATCCATCTGGCCCAGGTGATTTATCCACCTTCAGACCTTTCAGTTTTCCTAGCACCTTCTCCTTGGTAATGGCCACCATACTCACCTCTGCCCCCCGACTCTCTTGAACTTTGGGGATGTTACTCGTGTCTTCCACCGTGAAGACTGACGCAAAGTACCTATTCAGTTCCTCCGCCATTTCGTTGTTCCCCACTACTACTTCTCCAATGTCATTTTCCAGTGGCCCAATGTCTACTTTTGCCTCTCTCTTAGCCTTTACATATTTAAAAAAAACTCTTGCAATCTTCTTTTATATTACTGGCTAGTTTATCCTCATATTTAATCTTCTCCCTCCTTATTTCTTTTTTAGTTGTCCTCTGTTGGTCTTTGTAGGCTTCCCAATCCCTTGGTTTCCCACTGCTCTTCGCCGCATTGTATGCTTTCTCTTTAACTTTTATGCTGTCCCTGACTTCCCTTGTCAGCCATGGTTGCCTCGTCCTCCCTTTAGTATGCTTCCTCTTCCTAGGGATGAATTTTTGCTGTGTCTCTCAAATTACTCCCAGAAACTCCTGCCATTGCTGTTCCACTGTCTTTCCTGCTAGGCTCATCTCCCAGTCAATTCTGGCCAGCTCCTCCCTCATGCCTCTGTAGTTGCCTTTATTCAACTGTAATACCGTTACATCTGATTCCAGCTTTTTCCTCTCAAATTGCAGGGTAAATTCTATCATATTATGGTCACTTCCTCCTAAGGGTTCCTTCACCTTAAGCTCCCTTATCAAATCTGCCTCATTACACATCACTAAATCTAGAATTGCCTGTTCCCTAGTGGGCTCCACCACAAGCTGCTCCAAAAAGCCATCTCGTAGACATTCCACAAATTCCTTTTCTTGGGATCCACTACCAACCTGATTTTCCCAGTCTACCTGCATATTGAAATCCCCCATGATCACTGTAACCTTGCCTTTCTTACACGCCTTTTCTACCTCCTGGTGTATCTTGTGCCCCACATCCTGACTCGTGTTCGGAGGCCTGTACATAACTCCCATTATGGTTTTTTTACCTTTGCGGTTCCTCAATTGTACTCACCCAGATTCTACATCATCTGACCCTACGTCATTTCTTGCTAACAAAGCAACCCCACCCCCTCTGCCAACCTGCCGATCTAATCTCCCCTGCGGTGGGTCCCACCCGAGACGGGGCCAAAAAATCCTGGCCAATTTCTCCTCACGTGGGTCGGCGTCAAATTTTGTTTGATGATGCTCCAGTGAAGCACTCTGGGATGTTTTACTGGGTTAAAGGCCCTGTACACATGCAGATTGTTTTTCTGCCCCTGCAGGTGGAAAGGCAGGGTAGGTAAGGCTATTTAAAAATAACACACAGGATCCAGGGCTTCAGAAAACAGAACATGGAGCGCAAAAAACAAGAACATAATACTAATCCTTTACAGGTCACAGGCTAGCCCTCAACTGGTGTCCAATTCTGGACACACACTTTAGGGAGGGTTGCTAAGGAGGGGTGCAGAGGAGATTTACCAGGATAGTTAGGAACGAGGGATTCCAGTTATCTGGAAAAGCCGGAGGAGCTTGCAATTGTTCTGCTTTGAGCAGACAAGGTTTAGAGGAGATTTGGAAGAGGTGTTGAAAATAGTGAAGCGTTTGGATACAATAATTAAAGAGAAGCTGCTTCCAGTGGGAAAGAATCAATAAACAGAGGACACAGGAACAAAGAAAAGAAAGACTAACCTTTACATAGTGCTTTTCACGATCACTGGACATTTCAAAGTGCCTTACAGCCAATGAAGAACTTTTTGACCTGCATTTATTCAGTAAGGTGGGCAAACCCTCAACCTCTCCCTCCCAGAAGGACAAGGGCAGCAGATACACAGGAACACCACCCCCTGCAAGTTCCACTCCAAGCCACATACCATCCTGACTTGGAACTACATCGCCGTTCCTTCACAATCGCTGGGTCAAAATTATCCCTAACAGCACTGTGGGTGTACCTACACCACAGGGACTACAGTGGTTCAAGGCATCAGCTCACCACCACCTTCTCAAGGATAATTAGGGTAGACAATAATTGTTGGTCTAGCCCACATCCCATGAGCGAACAAAAAAAAAAGTGGCAGCCAATTTGTGTACAGCAAACTTCCATAAACAGCATGATGATAATGACCAGATAATCTGTTTTTGTGACATTGATTGAGGGATAAGTTTTGGCCAGAACTTGAAAGGACCATAAGATGTAGGAGCAGAAGTAGACCATTCAGCCCATCACGTCTGCTCCACCATTCAGTGAGATCATGGCTGATCTGATAATCCTTAACTCCGCTTTCCTGCCTTTTCCCCATAACCCTTGATTCCCTTACTGATTAAAAATCTGTCTATCTCAGCCTTGATAAGACCATAAGACATAGCAGCATAAGTAACTCTCCTGCTCTTCTCCAAAATCGTGGCATGGGATCTTTTGCATCCACCCGAGCAGGCAGACGGGGGCATCGGTTTAATGTCTCATCTGAAAGATGGCACCTCTAACAAGGCAGCAGTGCTGTACTGGAGCATCAGCCGTGACTTCTGTGCTCAAGAGTGGGACGTGAACCCAGAACATTGGGCCTCAGAGGCCAGAGTACTGCCCAGTGAACCACAGCTGACACAGATTTATGACGAATAGCAAAAGAACCAAAGGCAAAACTGAGGAAGGTTTTTTTAATGCAATGAGTGGTTAGGATTTGGAATACACTGCGTGATGGGCATTTGCCACAGATAGTAGTTTTCAAAAGAGAATTGGACAAATCCATGTAGGAGAGAATAATTGCAGGGATACGGGAAGGAATGGGATTAACAGATTGCCCTTTGAAATAGCTGGTGCAGAATCAATGGGCCATTCTGTACTATTCTATGAATACAACTGTAGGCTAGAATACTGGAGAGAACTTCTTCAGAGTAGTGCAAAGGGGATCTTTTATATCTACCTTAATAGGGCAGACAGAGCCTCGGGTTAACGGCTCATCCAAAAGACGGCAGTGCAACGCTCCCTCTGTACTGCAATGGGGCGGGGGGGGGGGGGTGTCAGCCTGGATTGTCAGGTCAAATCCCTGGACAGTAAACATATATATCCACCTAGTAAAAGGGAAGAGGCTTCTCGGTGTCATGGTTAATGCTCCCAGACCAAAAAATGGCCGTTCACCTTATTGACGCTGGTGGGATTCTTGCTGTGCGTAAGTGTGACACCCCACTACCCACCACCCAGTTTTGCTTGCATTGGCAGTCACTGCCCTTCAAAGTAATTCACTGTATGCGTATAGTGCTTTGAGGCATTTCTGAGAGATGTGATAAGACTCGGCACATATGCAAAGCTCTCTCTACTCAGTACTGCCTGTGAATGGAGTGCACGCCTGGACAATTTAAAATGTTTACAAAATAGAGCATCAGTTGTCACAGCTGGGGTTGGAAGAAGAGAAGATAATACTCTGACCTTAGCAATGTACAAGATTACAGGATGTGAAATGGATTCCACTTCTGCTAATAAGGAAGATGGAGATCGCGATCATTTGACAAGGCTGGGTTTCACATTTTCCAGACTGCTCATCTGCCCACAACTCACCCCAACCCACTCATCATTGTCCTGTACCATAAAAAACCTCTCCCAGTCTCTCAGAACAATACAGCACAGGAGACCATTCAGCCCATTGTGGCTGTGCTGGCTCTTTGAAAAGTTCCAAGTGCTCTTTCCCCATAGCCAGCAAATTTTCTCTTTTCAAGTATTTGCCGAATTCTCTTTTGAGAGTTATTCCAGGATCTGTCCTTTTCAGGTAGCATGTTTCAGAACACAACAACTCACTGAGTAGATAAAGTCTCATCTCTACTCTGTTTCTTTATATTTTAATACATTCAGAGGGTGTGAGCAAGTCCAGCATTTGTTGCCCATTTCTACTTGCCCTTGAGAAGGTGGTGGTGAGCCACCTCCTTGAACTGCTGCAGGTACACCCAATTATTTCAAATCGGCGTCCTCTGCTTACCAGTGTGCAGAGTTTCCATCGATCTTGTGCATACTGAGGACGTCAAGGAATATGACATAATGCAGGAAAACGAAGTTGAAGTAGAAGATCAGCAATGTAATGTGGGCAAATGCCCAATTGTCCATTTTGACAGGAAGAATGAAAAAGAAGCTTATTATCTAAATGGGGGGAGCTTGCAGAGCTCTGAGTTTCAGAGGGATCTGGGTGTCCTAGTGCATGAATCACAAAAGGCTAGCATGCAGGTACAGCAGGTAATTAGGGAAGCTAATAGAATGTTATCATTTATTGCGAGAGGAACTGGATACAAAAGGAGGGAGGTTATACTTCAGTTGTACAGGGCATTGGTGAGACCACATCTGGAGTATTGTGTACAGTATTGGTCTCCTTATTTAAGGAAAGATGTAAATGCATTAGAAGCAGTTCAGGAGTGATTTACTAGACTAATAACAGGGATGGGTTGGGTTGTCTTATGAGAAAAGGTTGGTCAGGTTAGGCTTATATCCACTGGAGTTCAGAAGAGTAAGAGGCAACTTGATTGAAGCTTTTAATATCTTGAGGGGACTTGACAGGGTGGATGTGGAGAGGATGTTTCCTCTTGTGACAGAATCTAGAACTAGGGGTCACGGTTTAAAATTAAGGGGTCGCCCATTTAAGACAGAGATGAGGAGAAATTTTTTCTCTCAGAGGGTCTTGAGTCTTTGGAACTCTCTTCCTCAAAAGGTAGTGGAAGCAGAGTCTTTGAATATCTTTAAGGCAGAGCTAGATGGATTCTTGATTAATAAAGGGGTGGAAGGTTATCAGAGGTAGGCAGGAATGTGGGATTGAGGTTACATTCAGATCAGCCATGATCTTATTGAATGGGGGAGCAGGCTCGAGGGGCCGAGTGGCCTACTCCTGCTCCCTGATTCATATGTTCGTATGACCTTAGCAACGGCGGAGCAGGCTTGAAGGGCTCAAAGGCCTACTCCAGCTCCTATTTATGTCCTTATGTTCTTGCTCTATCCTTTGTGACTTTAAACACCTCTTTTAAGACTCTCTACAACCTTTTCTCCTCTAAGGAGAACAACGTCAGCTTCCCCAGACTCTCCACGTAATTGAAGCCCCTCAGCCGTGACACCATGCTAGTAATTCTCCTCTCCAAAGTCGTGACATATTTCTTAAAGTATAGTGCCCAGAACTGGACTCAATGGCCCAGCTCCGTCCCAACCAGTAACTTATAAATCATCTTAATATAGCATTGCTTGACCCTGCCCTTTTCTCTGATATAGTCCCGCCTTCACTCTCTTAATTTATGATCTTCGCACACAACTGGTAATTGGGTAGTTCATAGCCAGAGTTGACATCAGTCTGTCAACTATTACTCTGCTTTACTCTCTTACAACCACTCATATTTAGATGGCACCTTCAGTATCTCAAAATGCTTCACTGGACTGTAAATGTGCGACGCTGAGCCAAAGCAGGAGAATTTAGATTGGATGACCAAAGGCTTGGTCAAGTATGTAGGTTCTAAGAAACACCTTAAAGGAAGATAGGTAGAGAGGCAGAGAGGTTTAGGGAGGGAATTATAGGCCTTTGGGCCCAGGCAGCAAAAGGCACAACCAAGGACAGCGGAGCGATTAAAATCAGGGAGGGGGGAAAGGCCAGAATTGGAGAGGTCCAGAGATCTTGGAAGGTTGTGAGGTTTGGGGAGATTACAGAAACTGGGAGGGGGTGAGGCCATGGAGGGATTTGCAAACAAAGATACCGAGTTTTGAAACTGAGGTGTTGCCAGATTGGGAGCCAATGATATTCAGTGATGGGTGAATGGGACTTGGCACGTGTTAGAACGCAGGCAGCAGATCTTTGGCGGCACAGTGGTGTCATGGTCACAAGGTGGCATAACACTGAGATAGGAAAGTGGTGATGATGTATATGTCATTTTGGTATAGCTGCAGGTTTGGATGCAAGTACATCAAACTCCCACTTGTGGAGGATAAAGGTTTCCCTGCAAGAAAAGTGGAGTGGGTCAGCAGTGAATTACCCCAAAAACACTGTACTTCAATACCACTTAAAACTAGCCAAGCAAAGTTTAGAACATGGTGTACCATACTTGGCAGTACGGTGCACATTTCTGATTGGCATGCTACAAAATGGATACAGAAGCACTGGCATGTTGCAAAGCAGATTTATAGTGTTGATATCAGATGTGATAGGTTTAACTATCAGGAGATATGGAATAGGCAAGGACTCTTTTCTCTCGAAACGGGTGACCTGAAAGAGGTCTTTAAGATCATGAAGGGGTTTGATAGGTCAGATGTATAGGAGAGAACGTTTTCACTTGGACAGGAGGTCAAAACTAGGGGAACATAAACATGATAGTCACTGATAAATCCATTAGGGAACTCAAGAGGAACTGCTTTATCCAGAGGGTGGTGGGAATGTGGAACTCGCTGTCATAAGAGTTAGTTGTGGCAAATGGCAAAGATTAAGGGGAAGCTAAATAAGTGCATATGGGAGAAATGAATAGAGGGATATGCTTAGAGGGTGAGGTGAAGAGGGTTGGGAAGAGGCTCGTGTGGAGCATAAACACCAGCAGGGACCAGTTGGGCCAAATGGTCTGTTTCTGTGCTGTAAATTCCATATAATTCTAAGAGCGGATAAATAAATGCCATCTCAATAAATACAACTGACGGTGATCGGTTAAAAAGAAAACTGCTGTTCTTGGCTTTATAGATAGGGGCATTGATTACAATTACAGCAAAGTCATGCTAAACCTTTACAAATCACTGGTTAGGTCTCAGCTAGAATATTGTGTATAATTCTGGGCACTACAGTTAGGAAGGATGTCGAGGTGGTCCTCCAGGGGGGGCGCAGAGGAGGTTTACCAGAGATAATACAAAGGCAAAACACTGGGGATAGTTCTGATGAGAGAACGTTGACCTGAAATTTTAATTCTGTTTCTCCCTCCGCAGATACGGCCTGACCCGCTGAGTATTTCCAGCATTTTCTGTCTTTAGTCCAGGGTTGAGGGACTTCAGTTGCACAGAGAGACTGGAGAAGCGGGATTGTTCCCCTCACAGCAGAGAAGATTAAGGGGAGATTTGATAGAGATGTTCAAAACTAGGGATGGTTTAGATAGATCAAGCAGGGAGGAACTGTTTCCTCTGGCAAGTAGGCTGGTAACCAGAGGGACCACAGATTGAAAATAATTGAGAAAGGAACTAGAGGGGAAAGGAGGAGATAATTCTTCAGCATGTTGTTAAGATTTAGAACGTACTTCCTGTAACAGACATAGAATCAGATCCCATAAGAACTTTCAAAAAGCAACTGGCTAGTATGCAGGTACAGCAAGTTATTGGGGAAGATAACAGAATATTATCATTTACTGTGAGGGGGATTGATTACAGCATCATGGGAGGTTATGCTTCAGCTGTACAGGGCACTGGTGAGACCACATCTGGAGTATTGTGTATAGTACTGGGTCTCCTTATTTAAGGAAAGATGTAAATATGTTGGAAGCAGTTCAGAGGAGGTTTACAAGTCTATACCAAGAATGGGCGGGTTGTCTTATAAGAAAAGGGTGGATGGGTTAGGCTTGTATCCACTGGAATTTAGAAGAGAGGTGACTTGATTGAAGCCTTTAAGATCCTGAGGAGACTTGATGGGGTGGACGTGGAGAGGATGTTTCCTCTTGTGGGAGAATCTAGAACTAGGGGTCATTGTATAAAAATAAGGGGTCGCCCATTTAAGACAGAGATGAGGAGGAAATTTTTCTCTCAGAGGGTCGTGAGTCTTTGGAACTCTCTTCCTCAAAAGGTGGTGGAAGAAGGGTATTTGAATATCTTTAAGGCAGAGGTGGATAGATTCTTGATTAACAAGGGGGTGAAAGCTTATTGAGGGTGGGCAGGTATGAGGAGTGGAAGTTACAGTCAGATCAGCCATGGTCTTATTGAATGGCAGATCAGGCTCAAGGGGTCAAATGGCCTACTCCTGCTCCTGGTTCTTACGTTTGTATGAGGGTTGTGGGGAAAGAACTGAGTTCTAAATTGGATAACCGTTTCAAAGAGCCAGAATGGATACAAGAGGTCGAATGGCTCCTGCGCTGAAAGATTCTATCGTAATACTTTTGAAGCTGCGGTGGGATTTAAACTGATGATCCATTAGTTACTAGTCCAGTGCCATGACTATTAGGTGATCTAGCAGTATACTAGGCAGCCTAATAGTTGTAGACAATATAGTAGCATACAGGGGTAAGCGATGGTGGAGAGGTATTGTCGCTGAGACCCAGGGTAATGCTCTGGGGGCCCGGGTTCGAATCCCACCATAGCAGACGGTAGAATATTAACTCAATAAAAATCTAGAATTAAAGTCCAATGAAACCACTGTCGATTGTTGTAAAAGCCCATCTCAGTCACTGATGCCCTTACCTGAAGTCTCATGGCATCAGCCCAAACATGGATAAGGAAACCTCCTGCTGATTACCAAGTACCACCCTCCCTCAGCTGATGAATCAGTGCTCCTCCATGTTGTAAACCACTTGGAGGAAGCACTGAGGATGGCAAGGGTGCAGAATGTACTCTGGCTGTCCATCACCAAGAGTGGCTCAGCAGCACCAAGCTGACCTGACTGCGGTAGGTGGTGAGGGAACCAACAAGAGGTAAAAATATACTTGACCTTATCCTCACCAACCTGCCTGCCGCAGACGCATCTGCCCATGACAGTATCGGTAGGAGTGACCAATGCAGAGATGAAGTCCTGCCTCCATCGTGTTGTGTGGCACTACCACTGTGCTAAGTGGGATAGATTTCAAGCAGATCTAGCAATTTAAGAGTGGGCAGCTACGAGGTGCCATCAGCAGCAACTGTAGTCGAACACAATCTGATAGCTCATGGCCGGGCATATCCCCATTCTACCACCAAGTCAGGGGATCAACACTGGTTCATTATGAGTGCAGAAGGGCATGCCAGGAGCAGCACCAGGCACACCTAAAAATGAGGGGTCAACCTGGTGAAGCTATAACACAGGACTACTTGTGTGTCAAACCGCATAAGCAGCAAGTGATAGACGGGGCTAAGCAATTCTACAAACAATGTATCAGATCTAAGCTCTGCAGTCCTGTCACATCCAGTCGTGAAAGGTGGTGGACAATTAAACAACTCACTGGAGGAGGAGGCTCCACAAATATCCCCATCCTCAATGATGGAAGAGCCCAGCACATCAGTGCAACAGATAAGGATGAGGCATTTGCTACAATCTGCAGCCAGATGTGGGTGATCCATCTCAGCCTCTCCAGAGGTCCCCAGCATCACAGGTGCCAGTCTTCAGCCAATTCGATTCACTCCACGTGATATCAAAAAACAGCTGAAAGCACTGAATAGTGCAATGGCTGTGGGCCCTGACAATATTCTGGCAATAGTACTAAAGACTTGTGTTCCAGAACTTGCTGCGCCCCTAGCCAAGCTGTTCCAGTACAGCTACAACACTGGCATCCACCCGACAATGTGGAAAGTTGTCCAGGTATGTCCTGTACACAAAAAGCAGGACAAATCCAACCCGGCAAATTACTGCCCCATCAGCCTACTCTCCATCATCAGTAAAGTAATGGAAGAGGTCATCAACAGTGCTATCAAGCGGCACTTGCTTAGCAATAACCTGCTCACTGATGCCCAGTTTGCATTCTGTCAAGGTCATTCAGCTCCCAACCTCATTACAGCCTGGGTTAAAACATGGACAAAAGAGCTGAACTCCAGAGGTGAGGTGAGAGTGACTACCCTTGACATCAAGGCAGCATTTGACCGAGTGTGGCATCAAGGAGCCCCAACAAAACTGGAGTCAATGGAAATCAGGGGGAAAACTCTCCACTGGTTGGGAGTCATACCTAGCACAAAGGAAGATGGTTGTGGTTGTTGGAGTTCAGTCATCTCAGCTCCAGGACATCACTGCAGGAGTTCCTCAGGGTACTGTCCAAGGCCCAACCATCTTCAGCGATTCAACAATGACCTTCCTTCCATCATAAGGTCAGAAGTGGGGATGTTTGCTGATGATTGCACAATGTTCAGCACCATTCATTCCTTCTCAGATACTGAAGCAGTCCATGTCCAAATGCTGCAAGACCTGGACAATATCCAGGCATGGGCTGACAAGTGGCAAGTAATATTCGTGCCACACAAGTGCCAGGTAATGACCATCTCCAACAAGAGAGAATCTAACCATCACCCCATGACGTTCAATGGCATTACCATCACTGAATACCCCACTATTAACTTCCTAGAGGTTACCATTGGCCAGAAACTGAACTGGACTAGCCATATAAATACTGTGGCTACAAAATCAGGTCAGACACTAGGAATCCTGCGATGAGTAACTCACCTCCTGACTCCCCAGAGCTTTTCCACCATCTACAAGGCACAAGTCAGGAGTGTGATGGAATACTCCCCACTTGTCTGGATGAGTGCAGCTCCCACAACACGCAAGAAGCTTGACACCATCCAGGACAAAGCAGCCCTCTTGATTGGCACCACATCCACAACATTCACTCCCTTCACCACTGATGCACAGTAGCAGCAGCATGTACCATCTACAAGATGCAATGCAGGAATTCACCAAGGCAGGACCTTCCAAACCCATGACCACTACCATCTAGAAGGACAAGGGCAGCAGATAGATGGGAACACCACCATCTGGAAGTTCCCCTCCAAGTCAGTCACCATCCTGACTTGGAAATATATCGACATTCCTTCACTGTCGTTGGGTCAAAATCCTGGAACTCCCTCCCTAACAGAACTGTGGGTGTACCTATGCCACATGGACTGGAGCAGTTCAAGAAGGCAGCTAACCACCACCTTCTCTAGGGCAACTAGGGATGGGCAATAAATGCTGGTCCAGCCAGCGAAGCCCACATCCTGTGAATGAATTAAAAAAAAAGAAAAGAACTTGATTTATACATATGGTAAATGGAATAGGGAGTGACAAAACAATACAGTGCGGAATTTTGTACCAAGTTAGTTGATCATTGTTGGCTCAATCCTGGATAAGGGAAAGGGTAAAGAGAAGGAAAATCAGCCAGGGCTCCTTAGCCCATTTGCTACCTGGTAATGAGCCACTACACCAAGGAAAAGTGTGGAGAACAGCTCGACTCAACTCTCTACGGGCGGATAGTCCGCAGTTACTCATCGGTGAAGTACCAGCTTGCATTTATAGAGCAACCTTGGAACGTCCCAAAGCGCTTTACAGCCAACGCAATACTTTTTGAAATGTATTCATTGTTGTAATGTAGGATACTTGGCAGCCAATTTGTGCACAGCAAGATCCCACAAACAGCAATGGGATAATGATCAGATAATTTGCTTTCTTGTGATGCTGATTGAGGGATAGGATGTAGGGGAACAAATCTGCAGGGAAATGACAGAGGGGTGAAAACATTGTAGAGTAATTATAATGGGGACCTTAATTATCTGAATGTAGACTGGGAAAGTGGTAGTGTAAAGGGCAGAGAAGGGCAAGAGTCCCTAGATTGTGTTCAAGGGAATTTTCGACAGGAGTATGTGTCCAGTCCAACAAGAGAGGAGCCGCTGCTAGAGCTGGTTCCTGGAAATGAGGTGGGCCAAGTAGATCCACAGTCAGTAGGAGAACATTTAGGAAACAGTGATCTTTGTATCATAAGGTTTAGGATGACCGTAGAAAAGGACAATGGGCAACCCAGAGTAAGAATAATTAACTGGGGGAGAGCGAACTTCAATGGAGCAAAACGGAGCTGGGCCGGATAGACTGGAACCAAAGGGAAAAACTGTAGCTGAACAATGGGCTACCTTCAAAGAAAAAATGGTTTGGGCACAGCCAAGGTATATTGCCTCAAAAGGGAAAGGCAGGGCAAACAAATCCAGAGCTCCCTGGATGAAAAAGGGGATAAAAATTAAGTTAAAGAAGAAAAAGTGTGATGACAGGTGCCAGGTAGAAAATACGCTCAAGAGCCAAGATGAATACAGAAGGTTCAGAGGCGATGTGAAAGAGCAAAAAAGGGAAACAAAGAGGGATTATGAGAAAAGACCAGCAGCCAACATAAAGGGAAATCCCAAAATCTTCTATAGGCACATGAATAGTAAGAAGGTGGTAAAAGGAGGAGTAGGGCTGATTAGGGACCAAAAAGGGGATTTACACATGGAAGCAGGGGGCATGGCTGAGATGTTAAATGAATACTTTGCATCTGTCTTTACCAAGGAAGCAGATGCTACCCAGGCCATAGTGACAGACGAGGAAACTCCATCATTAGAAGGATTCAAAATCGATAAGGAGAAGGTTTTAGATAAACTATCAGTACTTAAAGTTGACAAGACAACGGGACCAGATGAGAAGCATCTAAGGACATTGAAGGAAGTGAGTGGAAAGTGCAGGGGCCATAATCTTTCAGTCTTCCCTAGACTTAGGGGAGATGCTGGAGGACTGAGAATTGCAAACATTACGCCCTTGTTCAAAAAAAGGCTGTAAGGATAAGCCCAGCAATAACAGAGCAGTCAGTTTAATTTCGGTGGTCGGGAGGCTTCTAGAAAAAATTATTCGGATAAAATTAATAGTCACATGGAAAAATGTAGGTGGATTAGGAAGAGCCAGCATGGATATCTTAAGGGAAAAATCGTGTTTAACTAACTTGCTGGACTTTTTTGAAGAGGTAACAGAGAGGGTTGATGAGGGTAATGCTGTTGATGCGGTGTACATGGACTTCCAAAAGGCATTCAATATAGTGCTGCACAACAGACTTGTAAGAAAAGTTACAGCTCATGGAATAAGAGGGACAGTAGCAACATGGATACAAAATCAGATGAGTAATAGGAAAGAGCAAGTAATGGTTAATGGATATTTTTCGGGCTAGAGAAAGGTTTGTAGTGGAGTTCCCCAGTGATCGGTATTGGGACCCTCGCTTTTCCTAATATATATTAATGATCTAGATCTTGGTGTGCAGGGGACAATTTCAAAGTTTGCAGATGATTCAAAACATAGAAACATTGTAAACTGTGAGGAGGACAGTGTAGAACTTCAAAAGGGCATGAACAAGTTGGTGAAGTAGGCATATAGGTGACAGATGAAGTTCAATGCAGAGAAGTATAAGGTGGGAAAAACATGGAGAGACAATATAAAATAAGGGATACAACTCTAAAGGGTGTTGTTAGAATCATATCTCTCAAGACTGAAGTTTTCTTTCACAAAACGTAAGGATTTGTCATGATCTGGACATATGGATGATAACCTGGGATTTTTTTAAAAAAGGTCATAAGTTCACCTTGGAACTATAAACAAGCAGGCCTCTTCCAAGAAATCACCTGACCTATATGGTACTTGAGAAGGAGTTGTTTGTGCTGAACTGCAAAGCACTTTAATTAATAAAGTTGGGAGGCAAAAAGGCAACCCCATGGGAGAGGGAGGAAAAACTTGAGTTGTGAACCTGCTTGTTTGGAAGGGAGTCTTGATGGAGAACAAGCTGAGGAAAGAAAGCTACCTTGACTGGCTCCTTCTCTCTACCTTGTCTAAAATTGTGTGTGGCTACCAACCTGCAGCCAGAGAACCCTCATCTGAGTGAAACCAGTCTGCATTTGGACCTGCAAAGCTGAGACCAGTGGTGGGAACTTCCAGGCATCCATCGGGACCAGTAGCATGTCTGCACACGAGAGAACCCTAGGTCGACAGTGTCGAGACTCTGCTTTTATTTTATAACGCTTTTATTTGATAAAGCCCATCCTCTAAAGCCCATCCCTGCAGAGACTCTATTATCTGTTTGTCCCTTGTCTGTGTGTGTGCGTGTGTATGTTGGGGGAATTCTTTAGGAAGAGATAGATAGTTATACTTTCTGATTACAATTGTGTTAACCAGTACTTGCAATTTGTTAAAAGAAGTTTTGTTTTATAATAAACTAATCATTCTGAGTTTTGAAAGAAGCCTGGTCAGAGTCTCGTCTTCTGGGTGGTAGAGGTACAGGTAAACAATTGGCAATTTCGGTGAGAAAACCAAACATGTAATTAATGTTATGGCCTGTGGAGTAGTGGGGCTTGATAATTCGCACACTCCTACCATCCCGGTTGTAACAATGTGCAGGAGCAGAGGGATCTGGGGGTATATTTGCATAAGTCATTGAAGTAGGGAGGTCATGTTGGAGTTGTATAGAACCTTGGTGAGGCCACAGCTGGAGTACTGTGTGCAGTTCTGGTCGCAACATTATAGGAAGGTTGCACTGGAGGGGGTGCAGAGGAGATTCACCAGGATGTTGCCTGGGATGAAACATTTAAGTTATGAAGAGAGGTTGGACAGACTTGGGTTGTTTTCGTTGGAGCAGAGAAGACTGAGGGGGCGACCTGATCGAGGTGTACAAGATTATGAGGGGCATGGACAGGGCGGATAGGGAGCAGCTGTTCCCCTTAGTTAAGGGATCAGTCACAAGGGGACTCAAGTTCAAGGTGAAGGGCAGGATGTGAGGTAAAACATTTTTACCCAGAGGGTGGTGACGGTCTGGAATGCGCTGCCTGGGAGGGTGGTGGAGGCGGGTTGCCTCACATTCTTTAAAAAGTACCTGGATGAGCACTTGGCACATCATAACATTCAAGGCTATGGGCCAAGTGCTTGTAAATGGGATTAGGTAGGTAGGTCAGGTGTTTCTCACATGTCGGTGCAGACTCGATGGGCTGAAAGGCCTCTTCTACACTGTGTGATTCTGTGAAGGTGGCAGAACAGGTGGAGAGAGCAGCTAATTAAGTATACAGTATCCTAGGCTTTATTAATAGGGGCATGGAGTACAAAGAGATTTTGCTGAACTTGTTTTGGACACTAGTTAGAACTCAGCTGGAGTATTGTGTGCAGTTCTGGGCGCCACACTTTAGGAAGGATGTGAACCCATTGGAGAGAGTGCAGAAGAGGTTTACAAAAATGGTTCCAGGGATGAGAAACTTCAACTATAAGGATAGATTGGAGAGGTTGGGACTGTTCTCCTTAGAGAGGAGAAGGATAAGAGGAGATTTGATAGGGCGTTCAAAATCATGAGAGGGCTGGACAGAGCAGATAGGGAGAAACTGTTCCCGCTCTTAAGAGGATCGAGAAAGAGAAGGCACAGGCTTAAAGTGATTTGCAAAAGAAGCAAATGTGATGTGAGAAAATACTTTTCCACATAGCGAGTGGTCCGGGCCTGGAAGTGTGGTGGGAGCAGGTTCAAATGAGGCATTCAACAAGACATTAGACGATTATTTAAATAGAAACAATGTGCAGGGTTACGGGAAAAGGGCAGGAGATTGGCACTGAATCATAATGCTCATTCGGAGAGCCGGAGCAGACACGATGGGCCGAATGGCCTCCTTTTGCACCGTAATAATTTTGTGATTCTGGGTCAATATTGGCCAGGACAATGGGGCTGAACTCCACGGCTGCTCTTTGAAATAGTGGGCAGAATATTACACAGTGGCTGGGCCAGCATTTATTGCCCATCCCTAATTGCCCCTTGAGAAGGTGGTGGTGAGCTGCCTTCTTAAACCGCTGCAGCCCATGTGGTGTAGGTACACCCACAGTGCTGTTAGGGAGGGAGTTCCAGGATTTTGAACCAGCGACGCTGAATCTGTATTTTATCGAGCAGTCGGGTAGGAAGTGGTTGGGTTGGGGGGTGGGAGTACTCTCTTAGGGGGCTGTCCCCTCAATCCACAATGGGCACCCAGTGAAGACGGTGCCCCTGCTTCCTTCCTGCCCTTTGAAAAAAGGCTTTTTCTGGCATGGGCAGTGTATTATTGGTGTCCACTGGCTTCTTAAAACGCCTAATTCACCCTTGATTCTTTATTTAAATAAGGTGGGCAGTGTCTTTGGAGTGCAGAGCGCCTCAGTTTAATGTCATATCTGAAATATGGCACCTCCCATAGTGCGGGGCTCCCTCAGTGCCACACTGGGTGTGTCAGCCTAAGGTTTTGAGCTCAGGTCACTGGAGTGGGACTTGAATCACAAGCGTCAGACTCTGGGGTAACAGTGCAACCCACGGAGACACAGCCGAAGATCGGTTACCCAGGGGGTGTTGGGGGACTGAGGGCAGAAATAGAGGAGACAACCTTCGGAGTTGCACCCCTGGTGGGGTGCAGCTTATACCTCAAGGACCAAAAAAAGGTGGCTGGAAAAGGAGAGAAGTGACAGATTTTATTCCATGTGCAACAACTGCTTTCTCCATGCTGGGAGGCTCGATCACTGACACAAAACAGACTCTACTCTCTGCACCTGTCCCCTAGCAGTATCCTGTTACCCCTGCTACACATCTCCACAAACTGCAGTGTCCTCGGGGCAAACCATTAAACTACAGCTTCTACCCGCCCCCCTCTCCACCAGCTCCCTGTTTTCCCTCCTCTCTCCTCCATTCCTAAAGCCTGTTGTTAAACAAGTGCAGAGTTAATAAATGTTCTTCAGACGAGACATCCTGCTGCGTTCTGCTCTCTGTCTCACTTGACCTGGTCGAGACCTCTTGTCTCTTCCACGTGCCCTGGGTTTTGGATCCTACTCATACCTCCAGGCAAGGGAAGCTGTGACATTTGTCTGCACTGCTTTCTGGAAGCTAACAGATGCTTTGTGTCTGTTTGCTGGGATCTCCCTTTTCTTTCCTCCCTTCCGCCTCCTCTTGCAGCCCCCACCCCCCTCCCCACCCCCCGACCAATCCCTCCCCTTCTTCGGAAAGCTGACTCCCAACGGCTATGGAGAAGTGTAATCGTTCAAAAACAGGGGGGGTGGGGGTCTAGAACAATAGGGAAACAGAGAACACTCCAGCTTTGACCTGTCGCAGGAGAATGGGACAGAAACAGCTGGACATAACTCTACAGACGCGTGTGGTGTGTCAGTGAGACTGTGCCTTTTGTGTGGCACTGGGTGTCATTCACTAGAGGTGAAAGGGCAACTTTCAAAACTGTTTATAGTCTCTCAGAGTAAATCACTGTTTACCAGACTGAAGTAACCAGTCTGATTTTGAAACTTAACCTGGCCTGATATTGGTGCTGTGGAAACTATTATCTGTCTGTCTTTCTATTTCTCGCTCACTTTCTCAGCATATATGTATCTGCCTCTCTGTGATTATGTGCCTACATATATCTGTGTGCGTGTGCGTGTGTTTCTGTGTGCGTGTGTATTTGTGTGCGTGTGTGTTTCTGTGTGCATGTTTCCATGTGTGCGTGTTTCCGTGTGTGTTTCCGTGTGAGTGTGCATGTGTTTCTGTGTGTGTGTCTGTGTGAGTCTGCATGTGTTTCCGTGTGTGTTTCCGTGTGAGTGTGCACGTGTTTCCGTGTGTGTTTCCGTGTGAGTGTGCACGTGTTTCCGTGTGTGTTTCCGTGTGAGTGTGCGTGTGTTTCCGTGTGTTTCCATGTGCATGTGTATTTCTGTGTGCGTGTGTGTCTCTGTGTGCGTGTGTCTCTGTGTGCGTGTTTCTGTGTGCATGTTTCCGTGTGCATGTTTCCGTGTGCATGTGCGTGTGTATTTCTGTATGCGTGTGTGACTCTGTGTGCGTGTGTCTCTGTGTGCGTGTTTCTGTGTGCATGTTTCCGTGTGCATGTGCGTGTGTATTTCTGTATGCGTGTGCGACTCTGTGTGCGTGTGTGCATCTCTGTGTGCGTGTGCATCTCTGTGTGCGTGTGCATCTCTGTGTGCGTGTGCATCTCTGTGCGTGTGTTTCCGTGTGTGCGTGTTTCCGTGTGTGCGTGTTTCCGTGTGCGTGTGTGTCCTCCTCTCAGGACACAACGAAGCTGCATATTTGTGTGTGTGTAAAACTCTCAATATTCAGCAAAATGTGTGGGCTGGGAACCATTTGTACTCTTTCTACAGAATGAAGTGCAGGACTGTTAATAACACCAATAACTTGCTTCTATAGAGTGCTCTTAATGTAGAAAAACACCGCAAGGCGCTGTAAAAAGCATAAACATGCATTTCTATAGCACCTCAGATGTCCTTTGCATGTCCCAAAGTACTTCAAAGCCAGTTTGGAAATTCAGTCACTTTTGTAAAACAGGAAACATAACAGCCAATTTGAGCACAGCAAGCTCCCATGCACAGCAACATGATAATGTCCAGGTCATCTGTTTTTAGTGACATTGTTTAGGGATAGGTACTACACTGAAGTGTCAGCCAAAAGTGCAATCAGACACAATTCAGCACAGAGGCACATATGCAGCTATTAAAATAGCTGGCTAAAATCTTGATCAAAGAGGTAAGTTTTAAGGGAGGGTTTTAAAGAAGGAGAAAGGTGGAGAGGCCGAGAGTTTTAGGGAACTCTGTGGAAGGGTCATGAGGACTCGAAACGTCAACTCTTTTCTTCTCTGCCGATGCTGCCAGGCCTGCTGAGTTTTTCCAGGTAATTCTGTTTTTCTTTTGGATTTCCAGCATCCGCAGTTTTTTTGTTTTTATCTTTATTATTATTAAAGCACTAGAATCGTCAAGTCCAGAAGACTTCCCACGTCCTGAGAGCACAGACGAGTGTTCCAGCAACAGGTGAGCTAAGACAATCTTCAGGAGCTGGTCAGGAAATGTTTTGTTAGGTATGGATAAGAAGCTAAGGTGGAGAAATGAAGTACAGATCGGCCACGTTCTAACTGAATGTCAGGGAAGGCCGAAGGGGCTAGATGACCTCCTCCCATTCCTATGGGCAGAGAAGGAACTACTCTCAGATCGCTGCCTGACCTGGAAGGGTTAAATGATTAAAAAAAAAGACGCTGTGCCACTTATTGTACTGTTCTTTTATTATGACACCTATTGATTTTTGAATTACTCATCCCGCCCCTCCCCCCGCTCCCCAGTAAAGTTCCAATTCCAATAGAGCTGCCGGAAAAAAAAAAAACAAGCCAAAGTCAGTGAACTTTGCACCTTAGAAAGTCAGGCCCATCATTTACTGGGCTTACTTCACACCAGTGACGGATAGATTTCCCCACAGATGATGGGATCGATCTCAGTTTGGAGCATCTCCGTATCCAGCTCACACAGGGGCGAGGGAATAAAAAAAACCGGCACGCATCAGGGTGGGGGCGAGCGTGGAGGTTATTAATCAAATATTATAAGGCGAGGCCTCTAAACGCGCCTGCACCAGCTCTGCGGTGTCACCCAGCTGTTGACCTGCAGATAAAGACGGGCTGGAGGGTGGCGACTAATTGCTCAAAGGGTTCGGGGCCTGGAGGTCGTGGCCCTCGCTGGGAGCCTGACAAGGGGGAAATGCTTTGACACTGCAGAAGGCAACAAGACGTTACAAGGGCAGGCCCAGCTGCCTGTTCTCCATAAAGAAAGCCAAGGCAGTGGCAGGGGGGGCGGGGGGGGGAGGAGGAGGAGGAGGAGGAGGAGGTTGGCCAGGCAGATCTTTATGAACCACCCTGGTTCAAAGGCCAGAGGTCCGAGGAAGTGAAAGGGGAAAAATGATGCTTTTCATTATTAAAGTGTAATATTTTATTGCTTGTTGAAATGCTCTGATCGATCGGGTTGTGAGTCAACGGGCCTATCAATTATTGAAGTACTTAGTCAAATAGTCAGGTACATTAAAGGGTCGAGCTGGGGTTGGGGGGGGGGGGGGGCGGGAAATGACACACACAGTAATATTGGGCATACAACTGTAAATAGAGTCGCTGTCCACTCCTGAACCAAAAAAGAAAAGGCTTCTTAATATCTCTTTCTTCCCCCCCCACCCCTTCAACCAGGTTAACAAAGCAAACATTAAAAAGTGAAACAAAGCAGTGAGGCTCATTTCTGGAGGAACAGAATTAAAAAGCAGGGAAGTTACGTTAAACTTGTATCGAAACATAGTTAGACCACACTTGGAGTTACTGTGAACAGTTCTTGTCTGTGTATCATTAAAAAAAAGGGGGGCATTGAGGCACCAGAGGAGGTGCAAGTAAAAGATGTATATCAACGATACCAGAACCGAGAGGTTGAAGTATCAGGAATGACTGAATATTTTGGAGGGGTGAGGGGTGCACCTCTTTTCTCTAGAAAAGGGAAGGATCAATTAGGAAATTCAGGAGAAACTTCTTTACCCAGAGTGGTGTGAACATAGAACTCACTACCAGAGGGAGTGGTTTAGGTGAATAGTACAGAAGCATTTAGTGGGAAGCTAGATAATGAGGGAGAATCACTGTTTAGGCTGAAGCTGGAGTGTTGTATACAAATTCTGTGCATCACACTTTAGGAAGAACGTCAAACTCCTGGGGAGGGAGGGTGTGTACTGTATGCAATTCATCCAAAAAAGGGAAGTAAGAGTGGAAACTTGCACAGATTCTAGCCACAATCTTCCAACCCTCATTGGGCATTGGAATGGCAAATGTCACACCAACCCCCCCTCCCCCCCCCCTTCCAAAACAAGAGTGGGGATAAAGCTGGTAATCACAGGCCAATCATTCCAACATTAGCTGTTTGGGAAATTTTTACAGCCGTTAATCTTTTACAGAAATTACTACACTTGGAAAAATATGGGTTAATAAATGAAAGCCAGCATGAATTTGTTAAAGGCAAAACATGTCTGATTAGCTTGACTGAGTTCTTCGATGAAGTAACGGATGAGGGTGGTGCAGTTAATATTGTGTATATTGTCTTACAGAAGTATTGTGTATTAGACTTGTTAGCAAAATTGAAGCTCTTGGGGTCAATGGGGCATTGGCTGCATGGATATGAAATTGGCTGAGGGACAGAAAACAGAGTACTGGTTGTCTTTCAGACTGGAGGGAAATATATAGAGAAATTCCCCCCAATCAGTATTGAACCCACTGCTCTTTTTGATCTATGTTAATGACCCAGACTTGGGTCTACAGGGCATCACTTCAAAGTTTGCAGAAGATACAAAGCTTGGAAATGGAGTAAACAATTAATACATTAGTCGCAGACTTCAGGTGAACTGGGCAGACACATGGAGAATGAAATTTAACACAGAGCAAGTGTGAGATGGTTCGTTTTGGCAGCAAGAATGAGGAGGTGCCATATAAGCTGAACAGTAGAGTTTTAAACTGGGTGCAGAACAGATGGATCTGGGTATAAACAAACCTTTGAAGGTGGCAGGACTAGTTGAGAAGACTGTTAAAAAGGCAGAGGGGATCCTGGGCTTTATCTCTGGAGGCATACAGTGCAAAAACAAGGAAGTTATAAAACACTGGTTAGGCCTCAGCTGGAGTATTGTTTCCAATTCTCAACAGCTCACTTTAAGGACAGTGCAGATTTATGCCTGGGTACCAGAGACGAAATATTTCATAATGAGATATGAGAATTTTTTTTTTATATTGTTCATGGGATGTGGGCTTCGCTGGCTGGGCCAGCATTTATTGCCCATCCCTAGTTGCCCTTGAGATGGTGGTGGTGAGCCGCTTACTTGAACCGCTGCAGTCCCTGAGGTGTAGGTACATCCACAGTGCTGTTAGGAAGGGAGTTCCAGGATTTTGACAGCGACAGTGATACATTTTAAGTCAGGATGGTGTGTGGCTTGCAGCACTGGTGTTCCCAGGGTGTTGTTCTCCTTAGAGCATGAAGGTTTAGGGGAAGTTTGATAGAGATGCTTTTTAAAAAAATTCTTCCATGGGTTGTGGGCTTCGCTGGCTGGGCCCAGCATTTATTGCCCATCTCTATTTGCCCTTGAGAAGGTGGTGGTGAGCTGCCTTCTTGAACCGCTGCAGTCCACGTGGTGTAGGTACACCCACAGTGCTGTTAGGGAGGGAGTTCCAGGATTTTGACCCAGCGACAGTGAAGGAATGGTGATATATTTCCAAGTCATGATGGTGAGTGACTTGGAGGGGAACTTCCAGGTGGTGGTGTTCCCATCTATCTGCTGCCCTTGTCCTTCTAGATGGTAGTGGTTGTGGGTTTGGAAGGTACTGTCGAAGGAACCTTGATGAGTCCCTGCAGTGCATCTTGTAGATGGTACACACTGCTGTTACTGTGCGTCAGTGGTGGGGGGAATGAATGTTTGTGGAAAGGGTGCCAATCAAACTGTCTGCTATGTCCTGGATGGTGTCAAGCTTCTTGAACGTTGTTGGAGCTGCACTCATCCAGGCAAGCGGAGAGTGTTCCATCACACTCCTGACTTGTGCCTTGTAGATGGTGGACAGGCTTTGGGGAGTCAGGAGGTGAGTTACTTGCTGCAGGTTTCACATAACTCAAAATCATGAAATGTTCCGATAGAGCAAATAAAAAAAAAACTGTTTCCAGTGGCAGGAGGGTCCATCAGCAGAGGGACACAGGTATGAAGATAATTGGAAAAATTCCAGAGGCAACATGAGGAAAATAAATTTTAGCTGTGAATTGTTGTGATTTGGAATGCGCTGCCTGAAAGCGGGATGGAAACAGATTAGATAACATTCAAAAGGGAATTGGAGAGGAGATATTTGCTAGCCTAGGGGAAAGAATGGGATAATTGGACAGTTCTTTCAAAGAGCCAATACAAGCTTGACGGGTCAAATGGCTTCCTCTGTACTGTATCGTTCTATTGTTCCATTACGATGAGACTGCCAGTGACTGACATTACATCCCATTACAGTTAGACTGCCTTTGACTGACGTTACATCCCATTACAGCGGGATTACTAGTGAATGACATTACATCCCATTATGATGGGACTGTGAGTGATGACATTACATCTCATTACAGTGAGACTGTCAGTGACTGACATTACATCCCATTACAGTAACGGTGAGACTGCCAGTGACTGACATTACATCCCATTACAGACTAGTGAATGACATTACGTCCCATTATATGGTGGGACTGTGAGTGATGACATTACATCCCATTTCAGTGGGGCTGTCAGTGACAGACATTACATCCCCTTGTGGTGAGACTGCCAGTGACTGACATTACATCCCATTACAGTGGGATTGCCAGTGACTGACGTTACATCCCATTACAGTGAGACTGTTAGGGACTGGCATTACTTCTTAATGATTTCCACCAATAACCTGCAGGAAAGGACATGTATGGTTCTTAGGTGCCCATAGGCTCAGGATCAACTCTGCAGTTGAACAACATTTACTTTCCAGTACAAGACTTGAGAAAGAAATTGCATTTATATAACTCCTTTCATGACCTTGGACGTCCCAAATTGCTTCACAGTGAAAAATGTACTCTGAATTGTGGTCACTGTTATAATGTAGGAAATGCAGCAGCTAATTTCACTACATCTTAAGGTCAGAAGTGGGGATGTTCGCTGATCATTGCACCATTCGAGACTCCTCAGATACTGAAGCAGTCCATGTGCAAATGCAGCAAGACCTGGACAATATCCAGGCTTGGGCTGACAAGTGGCAAGTAACATTCACGACACACAAGTGCCAGGCAATGATCATCTCCAACAAGAGAGAATCTAAACATCGCCCTCTGACATTCAATAGTATTACCATTGCTGAATCCCCCATTATCAACATCCTGGGGGTTACCATTAACCAGAAACTGAACTGGACTAGCCATATAAATACTGTGGCTACAAGAGCAGGTCAGAGGCTAGGAATCCTGCAACGAGTAGCTCACCTCCTGACTCCTCAAAGCCTGTTCACCATCTATAAGACACAAGTCAGGAGTGTGATGGAATACTCCCCACTTATCTGGATGAGTGCAACTACAACAATACTCAAGAAGCTTGACAACATCCAGAACAAAGCAGTCCGCTTGACTGGCACCCCATCCACAAATATTCACTCCTTCCACCACCAACACACAGTAGCAGCAGTGTGTACCATCTTCAAGATGCACTGCAGGAATTCATCAAGGCTCCTCAGACAGCACCTTCCAAATCCACAACCACTACCATCTAGAAGGACAAGGGCAGCAGATAGATGGGAACACCACCACCTGGAAGTTCCCCTCCATTGCACTCACCATGCTGACTTGGAAATATATCACTGTTCCTTCACTGTCGCTGGGTCAAAATCCTGGAACTTCCTCCCTAACAGCACTGTGGGTGTACCTACACCACATGGACAGCAGCGATTCAAGAAGGCAGCTCACCACCAACTTCTCTAGGGCAACTAGGGATGGGCAATAAATGCTGACCCAGCCAGCGATGCCCACATCCTGTGAATGAATAAAAAAAGCAAGATCCCACAAGCAACAAAGTGATAATCTATTTTAGTGATGCTGTTTGAATGATAAATATTGATCCCAGAGAACTCGGGTGACCTGCTTGTTTTTTCAATAGAGCTGTGGGATCTTAGAAGGGCAGATAGAGAGAACCTACTCACACTGATGGAAGGATTGAGGAGAGGGCTCAGATTAAGCTGATTGGCAAAAGAAGCAACGGCGACATGAGAAACAACTTTGTGTTTTACACAGTGATTTTTAAAAATTCTTTCATGGGATGTGGGCTTCATTGGCTGGACCAGCATTTATTGCCCATCCCTAGTTGCCCTTGAAAAGGTGGTGGTGAGCTGCCTTTTTGAACTGCTGCAGATCATGTGGTGTAGGTACATCCATAGTGCTGTTAGGGAGGGAGTTCCAGGATTTTGACCCAGCGACAGTGAAGGAACGGTGATATATTTCCAAGTCAGGATGGTGAGTGGCTTGGAGGGGAACTTCCAGGTGGTGGTGTTCCCATCTATCTGCTGCCCTTGTCCTTCTAGATAGTATTGGTCATGGGTTTGGAAGGTGCTGTCTAAGGAGCCTTGGTGAATTCCTGCAGTGCATCTTGTAGATGGCACACACACTGCTGCTACTGTACGTCGGTGGTGGAGGGAGTGCATGTTTAAGGTGATGGATGGGGTGCCAATCAACCGCGCATGATCTGGAATGCACTGCCTGAGAACGTGGTGGAGAGAGGTTCGATCGTGGCTTTCAGAAGAGAACTGGATCATGATCTGAAGATGAAAAATTTGCATGGCTACAGGAAAGGGCGGGGGGAGTGGAACTAGTTGATTTGCTCTTGCACAGAGCTGGTATGGACACACAGGCCAAATGGCCTCCTTCTGTGCTTTAACCTTTCCACGATTCTAGTTGCTGGAGTGGGACTTGAAGCCACAACGTTCTAACTCAGTGGCCAAAGTACTGTCCACTCAGACACCCATACATATATATTATATATACTACAGACTGTAACGTGATGTCATTCCAACTTTAAGGCAACTTTGACCATTTGGAGATAAGTGTCAACGTTGTTTGGTTTGACTGAGAGAAGTAGGGTTTTTCACAGTGAGATTGGAAGTTGTCACTGTCAACCTAACAGAGCAAATGGAAGACAGGACTCAAAATAGATCAAGCGTCACTTACTGCTACTGTTGTTTGCACATGAACTGAAGGTAGAAGATACATTTCTTTTGATCCAGGTGAGCTGAATGCATTAGAAATTTAGCTACAAGTCTGGGACCATCTTGAAAATTAGAGCCAAGCCGTTGAGGGGAGAAGTCAGGAAGCACTTCTGCACTCAAAGAGGGTAAAAAGCAGCTGTAGTTGGGGCTCAATTGCACAGGTCAAAACTGACACTGATGGATTTTTGTTAGCTAAGGTTTACAAAACCAAAGTGGGTAGATGGAGTTAAGACACAGATTAGCCATGATCTTATTGGATGGCTGGACAGGCTTGAGGTGCTGAATGGAGGAATGGGCTTGAGGGGCTGAAAGGCCTCCTCCTGTTCCTATGTTCATTCAGTGACTGTCTCCAAGAAGTGCAACAGCTGGAAGAGTTCTATCAAGGGGACAGCACAAGCACAGTGAGTTGAATGGCCTCCTTTCAAATTTGCATGTGGCGGATATGAGAAAATTTCTTACCAGCATCAAGCAGCAATTGGGTTGTCTGGTAGTCGTCAGCCAGTACGGCGTAGTGCAGAGCAGTGCAACCACGGAAACTAGCACGCGTGTTCAACCGGTTGCTAAACTCATCTTCTCTCGTCACCAGCACTGTGGTGAGAAAATGCGACAAAAGTCATTATAAATATTCCTCTATGCGCTTTCTAACAATAGTCATGGAGAAAGCTTGAGCAGAATATCCAGGCTGGCACTGTCAGTGCAGTACTGAGGGAGCACCGCTTTGTTGGAGAGTCAGTACTGAGGTATAGCTGCACTGTCAGAGAGTCAGTACTGTAGTATAGCTGCACTTTCAGAGAGTCAGTGCTGAGGGAGTGCCGCACCGTCAGAGGGTCAATATTGAGGGAGTGCCGCACAGTAAGAGGGTCAGTACTGAGTGATTGCCGCCCCGTCAGCAGGTCAGTACTGAGGGAATGCCGCACCGTCAGAGAGTCAGTACTGAGGGAGTGCTGCACTGTCGGAGGGTCAGTACTGAGGGAGTGCTGCACTGTCAGAGAGTCAGTACTGAGGGAGTGCCGCACCGTAAGAGGGTCAGTACTGAGGGAATGCCACACCGTCAGAGGGTCAGTACTGAGGGAATGCTGCACTGTCGGAGGGTCAGTACTGAGGGAGTGCTGCACTGTCAGAAAGTCAGTACTGAGGGAGTGCTGCACCGTCAGACAGTCAGTATTGAGGGAGTGCAGCACTGTCGGAGGGTCAGTACTGAGGGAGCACCACACTATTGCTGGGTCAGTACTGAGGGAGTGCTGCACTATAGGATGGTCAGTATTGAGGGGGTGCTGCACTGTTGGAGGGTCAGTACTGAGGGGGTATTGCATTGTTGGAGGGTCAGTACTGAGGGGGTATTGCATTGTCCGAGAGTCAGTACTGAGGGAGTGCCGCACCGTCAGAGAGTCAGTACCGAGGAAGTGCTGCACCGTCAGACAGTCAGTACTGAGGGAGTGCTGCACTGTCGGAGGGTCAGTACCGAGGGAGTGCTGCACCGTCAGACAGTCAGTATTGAGGGAGTGCAGCACTGTCGGAGGGTCAGTACTGAGGGAGCACCACACTATTGCTGGGTCAGTACTGAGGGAGTGCTGCACTATAGGATGGTCAGTATTGAGGGGGTGCTGCACTGTTGGAGGGTCAGTACTGAGGGGGTATTGCATTGTTGGAGGGTCAGTACTGAGGGGGTATTGCATTGTCCGAGGGTCAGTACTGAGGGAATGCCGCACCGTCAGAGGGTCAGTACTGAGGGAGCGCTGCACTGTCGGAGGGTCATTACTGAGAGAGCGCTGCACTGTCAGAGGTGCCATAAATTAGGTGAAGTATTAAACCAAGGTCTTGTGTGCCATCTCAGGTTGATAAATAGATTCCACGGCCACTATGTGAAGAAAGCAGCCATGATCTTAATGAATGGCAGGGCAGGCTTGAAGAGCCGACTGGCCTACTTCTGCTCCTATTTCTTATGTTTGTATGTGCTGGAAATACAACCAAAAGCACTACAAAAAAAGTGACATGAAGTTCAGGAGCTTGCTGTGCACA
This sequence comes from Carcharodon carcharias, assembly GCF_017639515.1. Lineage (NCBI taxonomy): Eukaryota > Metazoa > Chordata > Chondrichthyes > Lamniformes > Lamnidae > Carcharodon > Carcharodon carcharias. The sequence goes on along the minus strand of NC_054477.1, from coordinate 4,852,445 downwards.
TAACAGCCGCCTACATCACATTCCTACATTACAAAACTGAACACACTTCAATGGTTCTCTGTTGACTGTAAAGTGCTTTGGGATGCCCTGAAGTCATGAAAGGAGCTATAGAAATACAAGTCTTTCTCTTCCATTAACTCACTCTTCTCCAAGGATCATTATCCTAACACCTGCAGTCTTTCCACCATAACCCAAATCTTTTAGCCCTGTTAGCATCTGAGGACATCTCCTCTGTTATCGTCTCCCAAAGCGCTGACATTCTAAAATCAAAAGGAGGAAACAGTTGCTTTGGGTTAGGAGGGAGGGTAAAGGTGCAATGACACCTTGCCAAGGTTTCACTGGTCCACCTTTCCCCGCGTAGGCTACGGGTTCCAATCTTTGTGCGTTTGCCTTTGAGCATTTTGTGTTGAGAAGTAACACCTGGAAACAGATAGCCCAACACGATACCTGGCAAACGCAGGTCTGATCTGCGTACGTGGGTGCGTACATGGGTGTGGTAGGGTGGGGGGGGGCGGGGGGGAAGTATGTGCTTTCTTAAAAATCATTTGCTGGGCAGAGACCCCCTTTTATTTCAGGCATGGAAAGTGTAACGAACAGCAGTTGCCACGGAAGATGAATATCAGATACTAGCAACCTCCGCTATAAAAAGATTAAAACGTTATTGTTGTTTTCCCCCATGGTTCGACGTGACAGAGCAGTCATCATTTGTAAAAAATGTCTGTGCATGAGATAACTACAGAAAACTCAATAAAGTGTCAGCTGGAGACTCTTCCACTATCCATCACCAGGGCTGGCTGGAAAATTTCACCTCTTTGTCTCTGCAGGCACTGAAACAGATGCTGGTAATATTTCCGTAACATTTGTACATTAAAAAACAAAACAAAAGGGAGAGGGGGAGGAGGGGAGAGAGAGAGTGATAGATGGACAGCAAGAGATGGGCAGATAGAGATAGAGAGATCAGACAGTGGAAGAGACGGAAATAAATTTAAAAAACGGTAAACACGAATAGAATAACTCTTCTCTGATTTCATTTGCTTATTGAAAGCAGATTTGGAGAAATGATTGATTTTCTTATGGTTTGTGGATTTGAACCCAGCTTTTGTTTCAAAATCAAAAACTGGAAGCGCCTTCTCCTAAACTAAACTAAAAGGCTTGCGCATGCACAATGGGCTGAATGGCCCCTCCTTTGCTGTATGATTCTATATCGAGCCTGGTCACACCCATCACTTAGAAAAAGTTACTTTGAGGTGCTGCGTTGGAACCTTTGACAGCCATTTTGTGCATGGCAAGATGCCACAAAGGAGGGTCTCTGCAAATCTGGTTATTTTGCATTTTTTTTTGATTGAGAGGTTAATGTGGAGACCACAGTCTCTGATAACAGTCTACTTCCAGTCTGTGCCAAAGTAGCTCACCTCACGATCCCCACCAGGTGAAACAGTCAGACAGTTGGGTTCAACAGGATTATTGGCTGGCTGTGGGTGGGTGGGTGGGAGGGGGTTGTTGGGGCAGTGGGTAGCAAAGTCAACCAGAACCCCTGGTCACGGGCAATGTCCAGTGGGTATTGAGTGAAGACAGGATCATTTTGCTTGTGTTTGCCCCGCTCCCAATGTTGCATCATCCCTCCTCCACTGGGAAACACGATAGCCCAGAATTTCTTGGAGTGAGGCAGCTCATGACATGACCCATTAATTAGGCTTCATCATCCTTCAGCTCAAAAATACTTTGCGCTGTAACTTGCTGGGAATGAACGCGGTAACGGGGTGGTGCAGGCAAGGGGGGTGCGGTTCTGGGACCTCAGGTGAATGAAGGGACCAACAGCTTGTCTCCTTAACCAATGAGTCTTAAGGAATGAGAAAAGGAAAGTAGAACGATGGAGAATGAAATCGGGTGAATTAGAGTGAAATAAAGTACAGAATGAGATATAAAAGCCTGGATTTTAGCCTGGAGGCAAGTTCAATGTGGGCACTAGGAAACCTGGAAAAGTGGATTTCTTGAATGCCTTACAGGCTTTGACTGCAGGGCTCCTATAAGTGGGGTCCCTACCCAGAGGCAGGATAGAGGCCTTTTGTTTATTTGTTACTGGGATGTTAGCATCACTCCATTCCCCATCCCTAATATCCCTGGAGCCAATTGGCCCTGGTGGAACCCAAACTGAGTGTCAGTGAGCAGGTTATTGTTGAGTCAGTGCCGCTTGATAGCACTGTCGGTGACATCTTCCATCACTTTGCTGATGATGGAGAGTAGACTGATGGGGCAGTAATTTGGCTAGACTGGATTTGTCCTTTTTGTGAACAGGACATAACTTGGCAATTTTCCACATTGTGGAGTAGTGTTGTAATGGTACTGCTTGGCTAGAGGCATGGTTAGTAGTGGAACACAAGTCTTCAGCACTACAGCCAGGATATTGTTGGGGATCTTGGCCTCTGCTGCACCCAGTATGTACAGCTATCTCTTGACATCATGTGGAATAAATCAAATTGGCTGAAAACTAGCAATTGTGAAGATTGGGACCCCAGGTGGAGGTTGAGATGGATCACCCACTTGGGTCTTTCTGGCTGAAGATGGTTTCAACTGTTTGAGCCTTGTCTTTTGGTCATCTTCACCATCACTGATGATCAGGGTGTTCACGATGTTCCTGTTATTGTTTAATAAGAGCATAAGAGATTGGAGCAAGGGTAGACCATATGCCACCTTGAGCCTGCTCTGCCATTTAACATAATCATGGCTGATCTTCTGCCTCAAGTCTACTTTCCTGCACACTCCCCTTATCCCTTGATTCCCTGGGAGATCAAAAATCTGTTCATCTCACTTATGAATATACTCAAAGTTGGAGAACCTACAACCCTCAAGGATAGACAATTTTAAAGATTCACAACTCTCTGAGTGAAGAAATTTCTCTTGCTCTCAGCCCTAAATGATCAGCTCCTTAGCCTGAGGCCATTTACCACGTTTTAGATTCTCCAGCCAGGGAAAACAATCCGTGTCCAACCTGCCAAAGCCTCTTCAGCATCTTGTATGTCTCAAGAAGATCACCCTTTATTCTTACAAACTCCAGAGAGTATTGTCCACCACCACTCATGACCAGATGTGGCAGGACTATAGAGCTTTGAGCCGATCTATAGGCTAAGGGATTGCTTAGCCCAGTCTACTGCATGCTGCTTCCGTGGTTTAACATGCAAGCAGTCCTGTGTTGTAGCTACACCAGGTTGGTACCTCAAAGCACTTTAAAGCCAATGAAATACTTTTGAAGTGTAGCCAAAGCTATAATCTAGGAAACGTGGCAGCCAGTTTGCGCAAGCCAAGGTCCCCGAAACAGCACTCTGATAATGACCAGATCATCTGTTTTGGTGATGTTGATTGAGCGATCAGTATTGGTCAGGACACTGAGGAGAAGACCCCTGTGCTCTTCTTCGAAATAGTGTCGTGAGGTCTTTTTGGTCCACTTGGACTCTAAAGGTGTCAAAGGGTATGGGGAGAGCACAGGAGTACGGTATTGAGATAGAGGGTCAGCCATGATCATATTGAATGGCAGAGCAGGCTCGAAGGGCCAAATGACCTACTCCTGCTCCTATTTTCTATGTTAAAGGACCACGATTTATCATCTCATGTGAAAGACGGCTCCTCTGAGAGTGTGGTGGAGGCAGGTTCAACCAAGGCGTTCAAAAGGGAGCTAGACTGTTATCTGAAAGGGAAAAATGCGCAGGACTCTGGGGAGAAGGCAGGGAAACTAGGCACCAGGCGAATTGCTCATTTGGAGAGCCAGCACAGACACGATAGGCCGAATAGCCTCCTTCTGCTCTGTAACCATTCTGCGATTCTGTGACAACGTAGCACCCCCTCAGTACTGAGCTGGATTTTTTTGCTCAAGCCTGTGAAGTGGGTTTGAAGTAGTGGTATCACTGAGCCGTGGCTGACACACACTTGAGGCAACACTTATCTACACAGCAGTTGATTGAATTCCAAGCTTCGCAGGATCCAGCAGCTGAAGCAAACATATGATTTTTTTTTAGGATAAATTTGAAAACTCAGAACAAGCAATAATAATAATAATTTGCATTTATATAGCACCTTCAATAAGGTAAAACGTCCTAAGGTGCTTCACAGCGGCGTGGTTAGACAAAATTTGACACTTGAGCCACATAAGAAGAGAGGCGGAGTGGTAATGTCACTGGACTAGTAATCCAGAGGTCCAGGCTCATACTGTAGGGACAGGGTTCAAATTCCACCATGGCAGCTGGTGGAATTTAAATTCAGTTCATAAATCTGGAATGTAAAGGCTAGTCTCAGTAATGGTGACCATGAAACTATCATCGATTGTTGTAAAAACCCATCTTCAATAATGCCCCTTAGGGAAGGAAATCTGCCACCCTTACCTGGTCTGGCCTACAAGTGACTCCAGTCCCACAGCAATGTACTCTCTGAAATGGCCCAGCAAGCCGCTCAGTTCAGGGCAATAAGGGATGGGCAATAAATGCTGGCCTTGTGGCCTTGCAAATGACGGAGATATTAGGAGATATTAGGACCATTGACCAAAAGCTTGGTCAAAGAAGTGTGTTTTAGGGAGAGGTTTAAGAAGCTCGGCCTCAAGAATTTAGATCCTGGCAGCTGTAGACACGGCCATCATGGTGGAGTGAGCAAAAGCGGTAATGGTCAAGAGGCCAGAATTAGAGGAGCAGAAGCCTTGGAAGGTTATATGCCTGGAGATTAGGAGGTGGACCATGGAGGGATTTGAAAACAAGAATGAGAATTTAAAAATTGAGGTGTTCCCGGTCTGGGAGTCAATGCAGATCAGCGAGCACAGGGGCGATAGGGGAACAGGATCTGGTACAATTTAGGATACGGGCAGTCTGACATCGTTTTGTTGTGCAAATGAGGTCAAACTACATACCTTCTAAAGAATGAACGTGTTTCTCCCTTGACGTCTCATACACATTGCTGAATCCATCGCCGAGGTTGGGATCTGCACCAGCCGCTAACAGGACCTTCACCGCACTACGAAAAAACAAACCAGGCATGGGGGGCATTGATCAGCAACTCGTATTTATATCACACCATTCATATAGTAAAATGTCCCAAAGCGTGTCAGACAAATTGTGTCACCAAGTCACATAAGGAAATGATAGGACAGGTGACTAAAGAGGTAGGTTTTAGAGAGTGTCTTCAGGGGAGGTGGCGAGTCGGAGTTTAGGAAGGGAACTAGAGGCCTAGGTATGGCCCAAAGGCCAGGTTTGGAGCAACCCAGAGAACTCTGAGGGTTCGAGGGGTGCAGGGGATTACAGAGATAGGGAAGGGGCGAGGCCAAGGAGAGATTTGAAATCATGAATAAAAATTTTAAAATTGAGATGTTGCCAGGGTGGGAGCTAATGTGGGTCAGCGAGTACAGGGAAGTAGGCCACTCGGCCCCTCCAGCCTGCTCCACCATTTAATAAGATCACGGCTGATCTGATTGTAACCTTAACCCCACATTCCTGCCCACCCCCGATAACCTTTTACCCCCTTGTTTATCAAAAATCTGTCTAGCTCTGCCTTAAAAATATTCAAAAATATTCCACTGCCTTTTGAGGAAGAGAGTTCCAAAGACTCACGACCCTCTGAGAGAAAAAAATTTCTCCTCAACTATGTCTTAAATGAGTGATCCCTTATTTTTAAACAATGACCCCTAGTTCTAGATTCTCCCACAGGAGGAAACATCCCCTCCACATCCACCTTGTCAAGACCCCTCAGAATCATAAAGGTTTCAAAAGTTGCCTCCTACTCTTCTAAACTCCAGTGGATACAAGCCTAACCTGTCCAACCTTTCCTCAAAAGACAACCCACCCGTTCCAGGTATTAGTCTAGTAAACGTTCTCTGAACTGCTTCTAACACATTTTACACCCTTCCCTAAATAAGGAGACCAATACCGTACACTACTCCAGATGTGGTCTCACCAGTGTCCTGTATAACTGAATCATAACCTCCTTATTTTTGTAATCAGTTCCCCTCAAAATAAACTATAACATTCTATTAGCTTTCCTAATTACTTGCTTTACCTGCATACTAACCTTTTGTGATTCATGCACTAGGACAACCAGATCCCTCTGCACGTCAGAGCTCTGTAATCTCTCACCATTTAGATAATAAGCTTCTTTTTATTCTTCCTGCCGAAATGGACAATTTCACATTTGCCCACATTATACTCCATTTGCCCGACCTTTGCCCACTCACTTAACCTATCGCTGTCACTTTGCAGCCTCCTTATGTCCTCTTCACAACTTACTTTCCTACCTATCTTTGTGTCATCAGCAAATTTAGCCACCATTCCTTCAATCCCTTTATTCAAGTCATTGATATGAATTGTAAAAAGTTGAGGCCCCAGCACTGATCCCTGTGGCACACCACTCATCACATCCTGCCAACCAGAAAAAGACCCATTCATGGTTACCCTCTAAGTTTCCTGTTAGCCAGAAAATCTTCTATCCATGCCAATATATTACCCTGTACACCATGAGCTTTTATTTTCCACAATGAACTTTGATATGGCACCTTATCAAATGCCTTCTGAAAATCCAAGTACAGCACATCCACCAGTTCCCCTTTATCCACAGCACATGTGGCTCCTTCAAAGTGCTCCAATAAATTGGTTAAATATGATTTCCCTTTCACAAAACCATGTTGACTCTGAGTGATTACATTAAAAATTTCTAAGTGCCCAGCTATAACATCTTTAACAATAGCTTCAAACATTTTCCCTGTGACAGATGTTAGACTAACTGGCCCGTAGTTTCCTTTCTGTCCCCCTCCCTTTTTGAACAAAGGGGGTTACATTTGCTATTTTTTTCCAATCTACTGAACTTTCTCAGAATCCAGGGAGTTTTGGAAAGTTAAAACCAACCATCAACTATCTCACTAGCCACTTCTTTCAAGATCCGAGGATGAAGTCCAGCACGATGCTGGAATTTGTCAGCCCGCAGCTCCAACAATTTACTCCGTACCACTTCCCCGGTGATTGGTAATTTTCCTGAGTTCCTCCCTCTCGTCCAATTCCCGATTTACAGCTATTTCTGTGATGTTACTTGTATCCTCTATAGTGAAGACCGATGCAAGCTACCTGTTCAATTCATCTGCCGTCTCCTTGCTTTCCATTATTTGTTCCCCACACTCACTTTCTGCAGGACCAACATTCACTTTTTAAAAAAACGCTTTCCCTAGTTAAATCTCCATAGAAACCCTTACTATGTCTTTACGTTTCGAGCTAGCTTCCTTTCATGCTCTAATTTTTCCCTCATTAATCTTTTTGCCATCCTTTGCTGTTCTTAATATTCTATCCAATCTTCTGGCCTACCAGCCATCTTTGCCCAATAATATGCTTTTTCTTTAAGTCTGATGCTGTCTTTAACTCTTTTAGTTACCCACGGACGGTGGATCCTCCCCTTGGAAGGTTTCTTTCTCATTGGAACGTATGTCCTGTGTCGATTCTGAAATATCCCTTTAAAAGCTTGCTACTGCAGTGCTATTGACCTACCCCTTAACCTCATTTGCCAGCTCACTTTAGCGGGCTCCGCTTTCATGCCCTCATAATCGCCCTTATCTAAGTTTGAAATATTAGTATCGGACCCACTCTTCTCTCCCTCAAACTGAATGTAAAATTCAATCGTATTCCGATCGCTGCCACCTAGGGATGCATTCACTATGATCCTACCTCATTGCACAATAATAGGTCCAGCATTGCCTGCTTTCTGGTTTGGCTCCAGGACATGCTGTTCTAAGAAACTATCCCAAAAACCTCTATGAACTCCTCATCCAAGCTAGCTTTGCCTACCTGATTTTTCTAGTCTATATGTAGATTAAAATCCCCCACGATTATCACTGTACCTTTCTGACAAGCGCTTAGTATTTCTTCCTTTATACTCCGTCCTACCATGTAGTTACAATTAGGAGGCCTGTACACCACTCCCACAATTGACTTCTTGCCTTTATCATTACTCACCTCAGCCCAAACCACTTCTACAGCCTGGTTTCCTGGTTTTTAGTTCATCCCTCCCTAATGTGTTAATATCATCATTAATTAACAGAGCCACCCCTCTGCCTTTTCCTAGTTTCTTGTCCTTCCTAAATGTCACATACCCTTCAATATTCAGGCTCCAATGTATGTCATCCTGCAGCTATGTCTCTGTAATGGCTATCAGACTGTACTTATTTATTTCTATTTGCGCTATCAGTTCATCTGTTTTGTTTCGAATGCTATGTGTGTTTAGATGCAGAGCCTTAAGTTTTGTCTTTTTATTATTTTTGTAATATCTAACCTTATCTGCTGATTTACTCTTAGATTTGTACTCTCTGCCCCTTCCTGTCACACTCTGTTTATCATTTCCCACAGTAACAGCTTTCTCTCTCGCCTTGTCTCTACTCTTTGGTTTACCACATCTTCCCAAATTTTATTCCTTGTCCCCATTATTTAGTTAAAAGCCCCCTCTACTTCCCTAGTTAGGTGGCTCACCAGAACACCAACCCCAGCATGTTTCAGGTGTGGACCGCCCCAATGGTACAGCCCCACCACCCCCATCACCACCAACGCCCCCTTCCCACACCCACTCCACCACCACCACCAACCCCACTGCACCACCAACTCCCCCTTCCTACCTCCCACTGTCCCCGTCCCCAAGAACCTGCTCCCTAAAGCCTTTCCACAAGTCAGTCAGCGGAATGTGTTGTGGGACTGGAGCCACGAGACTGGGTAAAGGTGGCAAGTTTTCAGCCATGAAGTGTCAAGGACGAGCCAGTTGGATTTTTATGACAATCTGACATCTTCTGGCGAGATTACTTTTTAATTTCCAGATTTTCTTAAAAATTGAGTTCAAGTGCTCAAATTGTCGTGTAGGGATCCTGAACTCATGCGAACATAAGAATTTAAGAAATAGGAGCAGGAGTAGGCCATCCCGCTCCTGTTGCCTGCTCTGTCATTCAATAAGATCATGGTTGATCTGATTGTGGCCTCAACTCAACGTTCCTGCCTGTCCCCACTCCCTTGCCAAAAATCTGTCTAACTCAGCCTGGAATATATTCAGTGACCCAGCCTCCGCTGCTCACTGGGGAAGAGGATTCCAAAGGCCAATGACCCTCTGAGAGAAAAAAAATTCTCCTAATCTCCGTCTTAAATGGGAGACCTCTTATTTTGATACTGTGCCCCCTAGATTCTCCCATGAGGGGAACCATCCTCAAGGCATTGGATGGAGATTTTTATAGGGTGTGTGCTGAATTATTCACCTCTACTGCAACAGTCTTGAATTTATTAGTTGAAAGCTGCACATTACCAGTCCAGTAACATAACCGTTAAACTACTGTATGTACACCATAGTTCACAAATCATTAAAAGCTAAGTCTTTTACTCTGAAGGCTAGGCAACTGCAGAGGTCTTACTAGATGGCGGAGCAGGGACAAAGGGCAACACTGCCTACACCTGCTCTTATGTTCTTACCATTATCAGGAAATTATTCATCAAACAGAGAGCAATCAATAATCATAAAACAAGAGTAGTGGAAGCAAAGCCTGGAATTGCTTAAGAAACAACCAGATGTTGCAATGTGTTGATGTTGGGATTTCTCTTAGGATGTGTGGTTAACAGGGGCTGAAAGGCCTTCCTCATCTGTGATAAATTAATGAGGCGGACACAGCATGATAATTTCACTGAGCCACCATCACCCTGAAGCCCTGGATGGAGCTCACAGTGTTGAAGCACCAAGCTAAAATACTGCAGGTGAACAAGAGGTTAAAGAACGATGATTTACATCAGATCTGACAGAGGCGTTTCCCCCACCCTCCCATCTAAAGCAAGGGTGCTGAGCAATCCTACATGAGGCACAACAGAGGCAGGGAGCGAGAGAGCCGGCGGGAGGGTGGGAGGGTGGGAGCGAGCGAGATTGCGAGAGCGAGCAAGGCAGCGAGAGAAACAGTGAGATAATGAGGGTGAGAGAGCGACCGAAGGAGAGCGAGAGACCGAGGGTGAGCGAGAGACCGAGGGCGAGCGAGAGACCGAGGGACAGCGAGAGACTGAGGGACAGCGAGAGAGACTGTTAGAGGAAGAGTGAGAGCAAGAGAGTCACAGAATTGTTACAGTGTAGAAGACCACCATTCAGCCCATCGTGTTTGCATCAGCTCTCCGAGCATTTTAACTCAGTGCCAATCTCCTGCCTTTTCTGCGTAACCCTGCACATTGTTTCTATTTAGATAATCATCCAATGCCCTCTTGACTGCCTAAGTTGAATCTGCCTCCACCACACTTCCAGGCAGTGCATTCCAAACCCTACCTGCTTGCTGTGTGAAAAAGCTTTTCCTCACTTCACATTTGCTTCTTTTGCAAAACATTTGAAAACTGTGCCCTCAGGTTCTCGATCTGTTTATGAGCGGGAACAGTTTATCCCTTTCTTCTCTATCTATTCCAATTTCCACCCCTCCATCATTTTCACATGGTCCATCTCTGACACTTCCCTTCCCTTCCTTGACCTCACTGTCTCAATTTCTGGTCCTTTTGATAGACTGTCCACCAATATTCATTACAAGCCTACCGACTCCCACAGCTACCTCGACTACAGCTCCTCACACCCCGCTTCTTGTAAGGACTCCATCCCATTCTCTCAGTTCCTTCACCTCCATTGCATCTGTTCTGATGATGCTACCTTCAAAAACAGTTCCTCTGACATGTCTTCCTTCTTCCTTAACCGAGGTTTTCCACCCACGGTGGCTGACAGGGCCCTCAACCATGTCTGGCTCATCTCCCATGCGTCCGCCCTCACACCTTCCTCTCCCTCCAAGAACCATGATAGGGTCCCCCTTGTCCTCACTTATCACCCCATCAGCCTCCGCACTCAAAGGATCATCCTCTGCCATTTCCGCCAACTCCAGCATGATGCCACCACCAAACACATCTTCCCTTCACCCCCCCCGGCGGCATTCCTCAGGGATCGTTCCCTCCAGGACACCCTGGTCCATTCCTCCATCACCCCCTACTCCTCAACCCCCTCCCACGGCACCTTCCCATGCAACCGCAGAAGGTGCAACACCTGTCCCTTTACTTCCCCCCTCCTCACCGTCCAAGGTCCCAAACACTCCTTTCAAGTGAAGCAGCATTTCACTTGCACTTCCCTCAATTTAGTCTACTGCATTCGCTGCTCCCAATATGGTTTCCTCTACATTGGAGAGATCAAATGCAGACTGGGTGACCGCTTTGCGGAACACCTTCGGGCTGTCCGCAAGCATGATCCAGACCTCCCTGTCGCTTGCCATTTCAACACACCACCCTGCTCTCATGCCCACATGTCTGTCCTTGGCCTGCTGCATTGTTCCAGTGAAGCTCAACGCAAACTGGAAGAACAGCACCTCATCTTCTGACTAGGCACTTTACAGCCTTCCGGACTGAATACTGAGTTCAACAACTTCAGATCATGAACTCTCTCCTCCATCCCCACCCCCCTTCCAATCCCCTTTATCTTTTTTAAATACATTTTTCTTTTCTCACCTATTTTTAAATTTATTTCGATCTACCATTTTATCGCCACCTTTTATCCCATTTCGATCCCTTCCCCCCACCCCACCCCCACTAGGGCTATCTGCCACTTGTTTGTCCTGATTTCTACCTTTAATGTTCCCGTTAGCACATTCCCTAACTAATATCACCACCGTCAACACCCCTTTGTCCTTTTGTCTATGACATCTTTGGCAATCTCTTCTTTGCCTCCATCTATCACTGACCCTCTATCCAGCTCTACTTGTCCCATCCCCCCTCTACCAGCTTATATTTCACCTCATTTCTATATTTCTTTAGTTCTGATGAAGAGTCATTCAGACTCGAAATGTTAACTGTCTTTCTCTCCGCAGATGCTGTCAGACCTGCTGAGTTTTTCCAGCTATTTTTGTTTTTGTCCCAATCCCGACCCCTGGGGAACTCCACTATATGTTTCCCCAACCACTGACGTTAAACTGACTGGTCTGTAATTGCAGGGCAGATCTGTACAATCTTTTTTGAACAAGGGCGTAATGTTTGCAATTCTCCAGTTCTCCGGCACCTCCCCCGAATCCAGGGAAGATTGAAAGATTATTGCCAGTGCCTCTGCAATTTCCACTCTCACTTCCTTCAATATTCTCCGATGCATCTCATCCGGTCCCAGTGCCTTATCAACTTTAAGTACCAACAACTTATCCAATATCTCCTCCTCATCAATTTTAAACCCTTCTAGTGACTGAGTTCCCTCCTCTGTCACCATGGTCTGTGCAGCATCTGCCTCATAGGTAAAGACAGATGCAAAGTCTTCATTTAACACTTCAGCCATGCCTCTTGTCTCTATGTGTAAATCCCCTTTTTGGTCCCTGATTGGCCCTACTCCTCCTTTTACCACCCTTTTACTATTGATGTGTTTATAGAATACTTTGGGATTTCCTTTTATGTTAGCTGCTAGTCTTTTTTCATAATCCCTCTTTGCTTCTCATGCTTGCTTTTTCACATCCCTTCTGAACCTCCTATATTCAGCTTGGTTCTCAATTGTATTTGCTACCTGGGTCAAGAACGGAGCTGGGCCGGATAGACTGGAACCAAAGGTTGGTGGGAAAAACAGTAGCTGAACAATGGGCTACCTTCAGAGAGGTTTGAGCACAGTCAAGGTATGTTCCCTCAAAAGAGAAGGCTGTCATAAACACACTTTTTCTTCTTTAACTTAATTTCTATCTCCTTGGTCATCCAGGGAGCTCTGGGTTTGTTTGTCCAACCTTCCCTTTTGAGGGAACATACCTTGACTGTGCTCAAACCATCTCCTCTCTGAAGGTAGCCCATTGTTCAGCTACTGTTTTTCCCACCAATCTTTGGTTCCAGTCTATCCGGCCCAGGTCTGTTCTTGACCCATTGAAGTCTGGTCTCTGCCAGTTGATTATTCTTACACTGGATTGACCAACATCTTTTCCACTGTCATCCTAAACCTTATGATACAATGATCAGTGTCCCCTAAATGAGACCCTATTGTCACTTGATCTGGTTGGTAGACCTCATTCCCAAGAGCCAGTGTCTCCTTTCTTGTTGGACTGGACACACACTGCTGTAGGAAATTCTCCTGAACACAATCTAGGAACTCTTGACCCTCACTGTCCCTTACACTGCCGCTATCCCAGTCTATATACGGGTAATTAAAGTCCCCCATTATAACTACCCTACCATGTTTACACCTCTCTGTAACTTCCCTGCAGGTTGGTTCCTCCATATCCTTCCCACCAGCTGGTGGTCTATACATTACACCGAGCAACATAACTGACCCCTTCTTATTCCTTAGCTCTAACGAGGCGGAGGGGGAGGGGGGCCCCCCGAGAGGCGGAGGGGGCCCCTGAGAGGCGGAGGGGGAGGGGGCCCCGAGAGGCGGAGGGGGCCCCTGAGAGGCGGAGGGGGAGGGGGCCCCGAGAGGCGGCGGGGGAGGGGGCCCCTGAGAGGTGGAGGGGGAGGGGGCCCCCGAGAGGCGGCGGGGGAGGGGGCCCCTGAGAGGTGGAGGGGGAGGGGGCCCCCGAGAGGCGGCGGGGGAGGGAAGGAGAGAACAAGAGTGAGGGGGAGAGGGGGACAGAACAAGAAAGAGAGAGAGAGGGAGAGAGAGGGGGGAGAGCAAGAGAGAGAGAGAGGGGGGAACAAGAGAGAGAGAGGGAGAGAACAAGAGAGAGGGAGAGAACAAGAGAGAGAGAGGGGGGAACAAGAGAGAGAGGGGGAACAAGAGAGAGAGAGAGGGAACAAGAGAGAGAGAGGGGGAACAAGAGAGAGAGAGGGGGGAACAAGAGAGAGAGAGGGGGAACAAGAGAGAGAGAGGGGGAACAAGAGAGAGAGAGAGGGAACAAGAGAGAGAGAGGGGGAACAAGAGAGAGAGAGGGGGAACAAGAGAGAGAGAGGGGGAACAAGAGAGAGAGAGGGGGAACAAGAGAGAGAGAGGGGGGAACGAGAGAGAGAGAGGGGAACGAGAACAAGAGAGAGAGAGGGAGAGAACAAGAGAGAGAGAGGGAGAGAACAAGAGAGAGAGAGGGAGAGAACAAGAGAGAGAGAGGGAGAGAACAAGAGAGAGAGAGAGGGAGAGAACAAGAGAGAGAGAGGGAGAAAACAAGAAAGAGAGAGGGAGAAAACAAGAGAGAGAGGGGGGAACAAGAGAGAGAGGGGAACAAGAGAGAGAGAGGGGGGAACAAGAGAGAGAGAGAGGGGGGAACAAGAGAGAGAGAGGGGGGAACAAGAGAGAGAGAGAGGGGGGAACAAGAGAGAGAGAGGGGGGAACAAGAGAGAGAGGGGGGGGAACACGAGAGAGAGAGGGGGGAACAAGAGAGAGAGAGGGGGGAACAAGAGAGAGAGGGGGGAACAAGAGAGAGAGGGGGGAACAAGAGAGAGAGAGGGGGGAACAAGAGAGAGAGAGGGGGGAACAAGAGAGAGAGGGGGGGAACAAGAGAGAGAGAGAGGGAACAAGAGAGAGAGAGAGGGGGAACGAGAGAGAGAGAGGGGGGAACGAGAGAGAGAGGGGGGAACGAGAGAGAGAGGGGGAAACAAGAGAGAGAGAGGGGGAAACAAGAGAGAGAGAGGGGGGAACAAGAGAGAAAGGGGGAACGAGAGAGAAAGGGGGGAACGAGAGAGAGAGGGGGGAACGAGAGAGAGAGGGGGGAACGAGAGAGAGGGGGAACGAGAGAGAGGGGGAACGAGAGAGAGAGAGGGGGGAACGAGAGAGAGGGGGGGGAACGTGAGAGAGAGGGGGGAACGAGAGAAAGAGAGGGAGAAACAAGAGAGAGAGAGGGGAAACAAGAGAGAGAGAGGGGAAACAAGAGAGAGAGAGGGGGGAACAAGAGAGAGAGGGGGGAACAAGAGAGAGAGAGAGGGGGGAATAAAAGAGAGAGAGGGGGGAACAAGAGAGAGAGAGGGGGGAACAAGAGAGAGAGAGAGGGGGGAACAAGAGAGAGAGAGGGGGGAACAAGAGAGAGAGAGGGGGGAACAAGAGAGAGAGGGGGGAACAAGAGAGAGAGAGAGGGGGAACAAGAGAGAGAGAGGGGGGAACAAGAGAGAGAGAGAGGGAACAAGAGAGAGAGAGGGGGGAACAAGAGAGAAGAGAGGGGGGAACAAGAGAGAGAGAGGGGGGAACAAGAGAGAGAGGGGGGAACAAGAGAGAGAGAGGGGGAACAAGAGAGAGAGAGGGGGGAACAAGAGAGAGAGGGGAACAAGAGAGAGAAAGGGGGGAACGAGAGAGGGGGGGGAATGAGAGAGAGGGGGGGGAATGAGAGAGAGAGGGGGTACGAGAGAGAGGGGGGAAACGAGAGAGAGAGAGGGGGAACGAGAGAGAGAGAGGGGGGGAACGTGAGAGAGAGGGGGGAACGAGAGAAAGAGAGGGAGAAACAAGAGAGAGAGAGGGGAAACAAGAGAGAGAGAGGGGAAACAAGAGAGAGAGAGGGGAAACAAGAGAGAGAGAGGGGGGAACAAGAGAGAGAGAGGGGGGAACAAGAGAGAGAGGGGGGAACAAGAGAGAGAGAGGGGGGAACAAGAGAGAGAGGGGGGAACCAGAGAGAGAGAGGGGGGAACAAGAGAGAGAGAGGGGGGAACAAGAGAGAGAGAGGGGGAACAAGAGAGAGAGGGGGGGAACAAGAGAGAGAGAGGGGGGAACAAGAGAGAGAGAGGGGGGAACAAGAGAGAAAGAGGGGGGAACAAGAGAGAAAGAGGGGGGAACAAGAGAGAAGAGGGGGGAACAAGAGAGAAAGAGGGGGGAACAAGAGAGAGAGAGGGGGGAACAAGAGAGAGAGAGGGGGGAACAAGAGAGAGAGAGGGGGGAACAAGAGAGAGAGAGGGGGGAACAAGAGAGAGAGAGGGGGGAACAAGAGAGAGAGAGAGGGGGGAACAAGAGAGAGAGAGGGGGGAACAAGAGAGAGAGAGGGGGGAACAAGAGAGAGAGAGGGGGGAAGAGAGAGAGGGGGGGGAACAAGAGAGAGAGGGGGGGAACAAGAGAGAGAGAGGGGGGAACAAGAGAGAGAGAGGGGGGAACAAGAGAGAAAGAGGGGGGAACAAGAGAGAAAGAGGGGGGAACAAGAGAGAGAGAGGGGGGAACAAGAGAGAGAGAGGGGGAACAAGAGAGAGAGAGGGGGGAACAAGAGAGAGAGAGGGGGGAACAAGAGAGAGAGAGGGGGGAACAAGAGAGAGAGAGGGGGGAACAAGAGAGAGAGAGGGGGGAACAAGAGAGAGAGGGGGGGAACAAGAGAGAGAGAGGGGGGAACAAGAGAGAGAGAGGGGGGAACAAGAGAGAAAGAGGGGGGAACAAGAGAGAAAGAGGGGGGAACAAGAGAGAGAGAGGGGGGAACAAGAGAGAGAGAGGGGGGAACAAGAGAGAGAGGGGGAACAAGAGAGAGAGAGGGGGGAACAAGAGAGAGAGAGGGGGGAACAAGAGAGAGAGAGAGGGGAACAAGAGAGAGAGAGGGGGGAACGAGAGAGAGAGAGGGGGGAACAAGAGAGAGAGAGAGGGGAACAAGAGAGAGAGAGGGGGGAACAAGAGAGAGAGAGGGGGGAACAAGAGAGAAAGAGGGGGGGAACAAGAGAGAGAGAGGGGGGAACAAGAGAGAGAGAGGGGGGAACAAGAGAGAGAGAGGGGGGGAACAAGAGAGAGAGAGGGAGGGACCAAGAGGAAGAGAGAGACCGAGAGAGGGACCGAGAGAAAGAGGGACCGAGAGAGAGAGGGACCGAGAGAGAGAGGGACCGAGAGAGAGAGAAGGAGAAGGAGAGGGAGAGGGAGAGAGAGATAGAGAGAGAGAAGAACCGAGAGAGAGGGGGTGAGAGATAGAGAGAGGGACCGAGAGAGAGAGAGGGAGAGAGAGAGAGAGGGAGAGGGGGAGAGAGGGAGAGGGGGAGAGAAGGAGAGGGGGAGAGGGGGAGAGGGGGAGAGAGAGGGACCGAGAGAGAGAGTGAGAGGGGGACTGAGAGAGAGAGAGAGAGGGAGAGAGAGAGAGAGAGAGGGGGGGAACCGAGAGAGAGAGAGAGAGAGAGAGAGTGAGAGAGGGGGGACCGAGAGAGAGAGAGAGAGAGAGAGTGAGAGAGGGGGGACCGAGAGAGAGAGAGAGAGAGAGGGGGACAGAGGGAGGGAGAGAGAGAGAGGGGGGGGACAGAGGGAGGGAGAGAGAGAGAGAGAGAGAGGGGGACAGAGGGAGAGAGAGGGGGGACTGAGAGAGAGAGGGGGAGACTGAGAGAGAGAGGGGGAGACTGAGAGAGAGAGAGGGGGGTACTGAGAGAGAGAGAGGGGAGGGGAAATGTGAGAGGGAACGCAAGAACTAGATGCAGACTGGGGGTAAGAGCACCTCTGAAACAGTTTATTGAGGCAAATATTGAGGATGTTATCCTGTCAAACTGCTAAACCTGGGAAATGGTGATTGCAGTCAGAGCTGCCAACAACTAAGACGGAGCTTGGAGTGAGGATAGGCTGGGGGTGTGAAAGGGGAGTTGTGCTTACTGAGTTCAGAAAGAAACAGAAGTAACAGGGTGGTCATGTGTGGTGAACCGGGGCAATCGCTGATGCCAGAGAGGCTCCTTGGACACACACAAAGGCTAGGGCGCTGGGAAACAGGACATACGATGGGTCAATTAAATCTAGACGTGGCTTTCCCCCCGAGCAGTGGGGGCCGCCGGACAGCTATGTAAACATCCGAGGCGTCACATCAAACCGCCAGTAATGTCCTGGATCAGCAGCAAGAGTCCAACATCGAATAAACATCTGCTGGAAAGGATCAAGAGTGGCTTGACAAGGTTTTCACAAGAAAAAGACTTACATTTCTATAGTGGCCATAACAACTTCAGACATCTGAAAGAACTCTATAGCCAATGATGCGCTTTTGAAGTACAGTTGCTGTCACAATGTGGGAATCATGGAAGATAATTTGCACACAAACTGAGATAATGACCCACATCATCTGCTTTTTTCCAATGCTGTCGTTTGAATGATAAACATTGGCTTGGGCTCCAGGGAGGTCTCCCTGCTCTTTCTTTGAATAGGGCTGTGATATTTTAAATTCACCACATGTGAAAGGTGGTACCTCTGACAGTGCAGCACTCCACCAGTACTGACTCTCCGACAGTGCAGCACTCCACCAGTACTGACCCTGACAGTGCAGAGCTCCCTCAGTACTGACCCTCCGACAGTGCAGCACTCTACCAGTACTGATCCTGACTGTGCAGAGCTCCCTCAGTACTGACCCTCTGACAGTGCAGAGCTCCCTCAGTACTGACCCTCCGACAGTGCAGAGCTCCCTCAGTACTGACCCTCCGACAGTGCAGCCCTCCCTCAGTACTGACCCTCCGACAGTGCAGCGCTCCCTCAGTACTGACCCTCCGACAGTGCAGCGCTCCCTCAGTAATGACCCTCCGACAGTGCAGCGCTCCCTCAGTACTGACCCTCCGACAGTGCAGCGCTCCCTCAGTACTGACCCTCCGACAGTGCAGCGCTCCCTCAGTACTGACCCTCCGACACTGCGGCGCTCCCTCAGTAATGACCCTCTGACAGTGCAGCACTCCCTCAGTACTGACCCTCTGACAGTGCAGCACTCCCTCAGTACTGTACTGTGAGTGTTAACCCAGATTATAAATTTAAGTCCTGGAGTTGGACTTGAACTCATGACTTGCTGCTCCTAGCACAAGAGAAAACAGAAATTAAGAAACAGGACCCTAGGGGAAAATATATATATCTATATATATATATATATCTGTGTTTCAACTCAGTGATCTATGCATTGATTCTAAACATTCATTCTTGGGATGTGAGTGTTGCTGGTAAGGCCAGCAATTATTGCCCATTCCGAGTTGTTCTGACAAGGTGATGGGTCTTTAATTTGAAGCATGAGAACTTGCATTTACATAGCACCTCGAATATAATAGGGCATTCCAAGGCGCTTCATGGGCAAGAGCTGCTGCTTCTCCTTCCTCGGGGAGAGGGTGGTGTAGTGGTGATGTCACTGGGCTGGTAACCCAGAGGCCCAGGCTAATTCTCTGGGGACAGGGGTTCAAATCCCATCATGGCAGCTGGAAGAATTTAAATCCAATTAATAAATCTGGAATTATAATGCTGGTCTCAGTCTCAGTGACGGTGACCGTCTTCGATTGTCGTAAAAAACCCATCAGGTTCACTAATGCCCTTTAGGGAAGGAACTCTGCCATCCTGACTTGGCCTGGCCTAAACGTTGACAGCTGTGAGGTCGACTGTTAACTTGAAGTGGCCGAGCAAGCCACTCAGTTCAAGGGCAATTAGAGATGGCATTGCCAGTGATGTCCACAAACCAAAATTTGGCTGAGTCACTAAGGAGATATCTGAATACGTGCCACAAGCTTGGTTAAACTGTCGAGCTCTAAGGAGCGTCTTAAAAGAGGAGACAGAGCAGTTTAGCATGGAGCTCGGGGGTGGGACTGAAGGCATGGCCGCCAATGGTGGAGCAATTAAAATCGGGGATTCTCAAGAAGGTGGAATTAGACGAATGAAGGTATTTTGGAGGGCTGTGGGGCTTAAGAAGATTACTTACAGAGGTTGGGAACCGCTATTTCAATACAACCGAGTAGCCACTTCAGAGGGCCCTTAACAGTCAACAGTGTTGGCATGGGGCCTGGAGTCACATGTAAGTCAGACTTGTTGATAGAACCACAGACAGCAGGAGCCTGGAGTAGGTGACTCGGCCCTTTGACCCTCCTCCGTCATTCAATATGATCACGGCTGACCCTCTATCTCAACGCCGTACTCCCGCCCTCTCCCTATAACCCCTTGATGCCTTTGGAGTCTAGAAATCTATCTATTTCCTTAAATATATTCAGTGACTTGGCCTCCACAGTGCTCTGAGGTAGAGGATTCCACAGGGTGACAGGTTTCCTTCCCGATTGGGATTTTTTTCTTTTGCAGAGCGCCGTGACAAATGATCACCAGCAGCTCCCAGAAACAAAAACTGCACTTCCGAAATCTCTTGGTATCGATCCCGCACGGATAAAGTGCCAAGTGCCTCATGTATTAGTCTCTGAGCCGGCAACTCTGAATTCACACTTGTCTGAGCATCTTCAAAGACACCAGCCTGGCCAGAAAATGTCGAACAGTTTGGGTGTTAAAACAATAATCGGACGGTTTCACGGTCACTTTAACTGAGAGCAGCATTTCATTGGAATGAAATTTGAAATTTGCAAATTACCACAGTGGGTTTCAAGCTTAAATTTTCTGGATTGTTAATCGAGTAACTCTTTCGAGTACAAACCCGTTTCCATCTGTTTCAGATAACCTAACCACTTGATGGTTGTCAGGCAACATTGATTAAAGGCGTTAATTACTGGCGAATAAAGTTCAGGTGACGGCTCCACACATTAAACATTCACCTGTCTCTTTTTTTAAAACCAAATACTTGTTATCTATTTCCACCATTTTCCGGTCTCTATTTCAGAGTTCCAACAACTGTAGGTTTTGCCATTCCAATACCAAAAAAAAACCTCAAGCGTGTTGATATTCTGATTCGTTTTGTTTTGCCACTAGTTTTTGATCCAAGTTTCAAACTAAAACAAAACGTTAACTTGTGCTGGCCTGCTGAAGGAGTTACTGCAGGGACAGGCGAGTGGGTGGGGGGAAGCTGCTGGTGGTGGTGGCTATTTGGGGTGGGGGATGGGGGTAGTGACAGGCGGCCAGGGGAAAACAGGGACAGGTGACTGGGGCAAACTGAGGCTTTTCAGCTCAGTCCTTCACCTCTGAATCTGCTACATTCCGAGAGCCAGCTGCGAGAAAGGACAACAGTCACACTTCACTGCTGCTCATTGTGTCCTCACTCTCGCTCGCTCCTTTCTTAAAAGAAAGGAAAAGACCAAAGGCTGTTTTCTTATCCTCTCAGCCTCCAGACTTTTCTCTTGCACTTTGCTACTCTCTCTCTCTCTCTCTCTTTCGAATTGCAAACAGACTCGCAAGGACTTCAAAGCGACACCAAGAGGGAAGTCTCCCCTCAACCCAGTGTGTGGCCCATGGCCACCGCTTCCTCCACACACCCCCTACCCCCCCCATACACACACACACACAACACCCTCGTCTCCTCATCTTTTTCACAGGAGCCATCAAAGGATGATTTTCTGTAGAACCAAAGAGGTTCCACACACACAGATACACAGTTTGAAGAGATAGTGACTGAAGGACATTAAAAACAAATAAAGTAACTGACAAGAGGAACAGACATTCCCACCACACTGAGACTGGGTGCACGTGCTTGCACTTCGTCAGTCAAGAGTGGACACTGCCTCTTTTGTCTCCTGGTCTGCTGCTGATCTTGTTCAGAACCACTGAAGCTTTTGGCTTATGAACTGGAGACAGTCGAGTCAGGATATCATTCTCCAGGGTCAGTGAAACTTGAAAGCTGGGTTTGCACAGAGGCTCACAATTTTAAATTTCATTTCAAAGCAGAAACAGTTGCTCTCTTTACCCCTCACCCACCTCCATCCCTACCCCCCCTCGCCCACCTCCATCCCTACCCCCCTCGCCCACCTCCATCCCTAACCCCCTCGCCCACCTCCATCCCTACCCCCCCTCGCCCACCTCCATCCCTAACTCCCTCGCCCACCTCCATCCTTAACCCCCTCGCCCACCTCCATCCCTACACCCCTCGCCCACCTCCATCCCTAACCCCCTCGCCCACCTCCATCTGTACCCCCCCTCGCCCACCTCCATCCCTAACCCCCCTCACCCACCTCCATCCCTACCCCCCTCGCCCACCTCCATCCCTAACCCCCTCGCCCACCTCCATCCCTAACCCCCTCGCCCACCTCCATCCCTACACCCCTCGCCCACCTCCATCCCTAACCCCCTCGCCCACCTCCATCCGTACCCCCCTCGCCCACCTCCATCCCTAACCCCCTCGCCCACCTCCATCCCTACCCACCACCCCCCCCACCCCCCCACCCACCTCCACCCCTTTGTTAAGTCAGAGCCCGTGGGCAGCACCTGAATGATACCGTTGTCCTCTGCAGCTGCACCTTCCTGTAACAACGCACGTTTGAGCACTGAGAGCACACAGCCACCAGAATCCTTTCACTGATCTTCCCTCATCAACATGGAATCCAGCATTTTTAAAAACGTTGTAGCAACAGAAACAAGCAGGAAGAGCTCGTATTATAGACCCTTCCACAATCTCGAGATGTAGGAAACACGGCAGCCAAATCGTGCACAGCAAGGTCCCGCAAACAGCAACGTGATAATGGCCAAATTGTTTTTTGTGATGTTGACTGAGGGACGAATATTGGCTCCAGGACAATGGGGAGACCTCCTCTGCTCTTCTTCGAAATAGCAACAGGGTCTTTTACGTTTACATGAGCGGACAGTTGGGGCCTCTGTTTAATGAATCCGCCTAAAGGTTGCATCTTTGACACTGCAGAACTCCCTCATTACTGTACTGGGGTGTCAGCCTAGATTTTGTGCTCAAGTTACTGGAGTGGGACTTCAGCCCACACCTCTGTAGGATTCAAACCCTCCAACTGGCTGATCTGTACCTGAACTCCATCTACTTGCCTTTGTTCCTTTATACCATCATCCAACAAAAGTCCAGCGAACTCAAGTCATGAGATTTTCAAGTGGCTCCCACAACCACTGGGGACAGACTGGGGGAGACAGTTCCAGATTTCCATTACTATTTGTGTGAAGAAGTGCTTCCTGATAATATTACTGAACGGCCTAGATCTAATTTTAATCCTATGTCCTTTCTGGACTCCCCACCACTAGAGAGCATACTTTCCCTGTTTCCTACATTAATATCGCTGAAAAGAGAGATGTGTTGCTGAAGCTTTCTGTCTTACACTCATCAGGACAAATGCAAGAATGCCAAATTTCAAACGATCACAATGATTTATACGACAGGACAAAAGGGTGCTGATTGGTTGAAAGTCGATTATGGCTGGCCGAGATGTTGCCATGGAGAAAACAAAGGGGAACTATGGGTAATTCAAAAAAGGTGCAAGGCTTGAACATATTCCTTTAGTTTGCAGAGAACCAGTCCCTGCGTATGAATGTGTGACGCTTCCAGCAAGTATAAATGAGCCGCATCATAAACTGGGCTGATTATCTTAAATTGGTTGTTAGTGTAGATATTAGCACACTCTTATGTTACAGCTTCAAAAATACTTAATTAACTTGTAAAACATTTTGGGACATCCCGAGGATGTGAACAGTGCTATACAAATGCAAGTCTTTCTTTTCTTTACCTTGTTGGATCATTTTGACATTTTAAACACCATCATCAAATCCTCAACCTTCTAAGCTCAAGGGAACACAATCCAGGTTTACGCAACCTGTCCTCAGAACTTAACTCTGTCAATCCTGGTATCTTTTGGTGATTCTTCACTGCATCCACCTCCAAGGCCGATATGTCCTTTCAGAGGTGCGAGGCCCAGGAGTGATCAGTCATGGCTCAGTGGGTACCATTCTCACCTCAGAGTCAGAAGCTTGTCAGTTTGATTCCCATTCCACAGAGTTGAGCACAAAAGTTGAGACTGATACTCCAATGTAGTACTGAGGGAGTGCTGCACTGTTCCGTCTTTTCAATGAGGCATGAGGGTAATTTACTGAATGGGGGCTCTGCCTTTGTGTTTAAGCCTGGAGGGAGAAGTGTCTTAAGGGAGGAGAGAGGTGGAGAGGTGTAGGGAGGGATTTCCAGAGACTAGAACCTAGACAGCTGAAGGCATGGCTGCCATGGTGGGAGCATTAAAATCAGGGATGTGTGGAGGAGAGCAGAGATCAGAGGGTGGCAGAACTGGTGGAGATTACAGGAATAGGGAGGGGCAAGGCCACGGAGGGATTAAAAAAACATGAATGAGAATCTTTAAAATCAAGACATTACCAATCTTGGAGCCAGTGTAGGTCAGTTAAGCACATGGGGCGATGGGCGAGCAGGACTTTGTGTGAGTTGGGATACAAGTTTTGGATAAGTTCCAAGTTTACGGAGCAAGTCAGGAGAGCATTTGAATGGTCACGAGCCATGGATGAGAATTCCTGCAGAAAGGGAGCTGATACAGGGGCAGTTTTACGAATGTGGAAACGGGCTGTATGGAGCAGCTGGAAGCTCATCTCAGGGTCAAATACGACCAACAAGACTGTGAAATATTGGTTCATCCCCAGACAGTTGGCAGGGAGAGGGATGGAGTCGGTGGCTGAGGGATGGAACTTGTGGTGGGAACTGAAGACAATGGCTTCAGTCTTCCCAATATTAGTTGGAAGAAGTCTTTTGTCCATCTAACTCTGGACTTCAGATAAGCAGTCTGGGTAACTCAGAGACAGTGTAGGGGTCGAGAGGTGCTGGAGGAGGTAAAGCAAGGTGTTGACAGCACACAGGTGGAAACCGGTGCTGCGTTTTCAGGTAATATCACCAAAGAGCATGCGTAGATGAGAAATAGGAGGGTGCCTTGGGGGACACCAGAGGTAACAGTGCTGAGTAGAATGTGTGTTTCTTCCCGATAACCTTTCACCCCCTTGTTAATCAAGAATCTATCTGTGGCTCTGCTTTAAAAATATTCAGAGACTCTGCTTCCACCTTAGAGTACGAGAGAAAGCTAGCCAGAAATATAAAAGCAGATAGTAAGCGGTTCTATAAATATTTTAAAAAGAAACGAGTTAACAAAGTGAAGGTTGGTCCTATAGAAAGTGAGTCTGGAGAATTGATCATGGAAAACAAGGAGATGGCAGATGAATTGAACAGGTATTTTGCATCAGTTTTCACTAAAGAGGATACAAGTGACATCCCAAAAGCAGCTATAAATCAGGAAATGGAAGGGAGGGAGGAACTCAGGAAAATTACAGTCACCAAAGAAGTGGTACTGAGTAAATTGTTGGAGCTGTGGGCTGACAAGAGTCCGGGTCCTGATGGTCTTCATCCTAGGGTCTTAAAAGAAGCGTCTAGTGAGATAGTTGATGCATTGGTTTTAATTTTCCAATTTGGGGAAGGTTCCATTAGACTGAAAGATAGCAAACGTAACTCCATTATTCAAAAAGGGAGGGAGACAGGAAGTGGGAAATTACAGGCCAATTAGCTAGGGAAAAAGTTAGAAGCTATTATTAAAGGAGCTATAGCAGGGCACTTGGATAAATTCAAGGTAATCAGGCAGAGTCAACATGGTTTTGTGAAAGGGAAATCGTGTTTAATCAACTTATCGGTGCTCTTCAAGGTGTTCAAGGGGAACTGGTGGATGTACTGTACTTAGATTTCCAGAAGGCATTTGATAAAATGCCACGTCAAAGATTATTGCGTAAAATAAAAGCTCATGGTGTAGGGGGTAACATATTAGCGTGGATAGAAGGCTGGTTGGTTAACAGGAAGCAGAGAGTAGGCATAAACGGGTCTTTTTCAGATTGGCAAGATGTAATGAGTGGTGTGTCACAGGGATCAGTGCTGGGACCTCAACTGTTTACAATTTATATAAGACCTGGATGAAGGGATGGATGGGATGGTTGCCAAATTTGCTGATGACACAAAGATAGGTAGGAAAGTAATTTGTGAAGAGGTCATAAGGAGGTGACAAAGGGCCCCAAATAGGTTACGTGAATGGGCAAAGATGAGGCAAATGGAGTATGATGTGGGAAAATGTTAAGTTGTCCATTTTGGCAGGAAGAATAAAAGAGAAGCATATTATCTAAATGGTGAGAGATTACAGAGCTCTGAGATTCAGAGGGATCTGGGTGTCCTAGCGCATGAATCACAAAAGTCTAGTATGCAGGTACAGCAAGTAATTAGGAAAGCTAATAGAATGTTACACTTTATTGCAAGGGAAATTGAATACAACAGTAGGGAGGTTATGCTTCAGTTATATAAAGCACTGGTGAGACCACATCTTGAGTACTGTGTACAGCAATGGTCGCCTTATTCATGGATATAAATGCATTGGAAGCAGTTCAGGGAAGCTTTACCAGACTAATACCTGGAATGGACAGGTTGTCTTATGAGGAAAGGTTGGACAGGTTAGGCTTGTGTCTGCTGCAGTTTAGGAGGTTAAGAGGCGACTTTATTGAAAGATATTAAGATCCTGAGGGGTCTTGACAGGGGGGATGTGGAGAGGATGTTTCCTCCTGTGGGAGAATCTAGAACTAGGGGGTCATGGTTTAAAAACAAGGGGTCACCCATTTAAAACAGAGATGAGGCAAAAGTTTTTCATTCAGAGGATTGCGAGTCTTTGTAACTCTCCCTGAAAAGGTGGTGGAAGCAGAATCTTTGAATATTTTTAAGGCAGAGGTGGATAGATTCTTGGTAAGCAAGGTGGGGTGATAGGTTATTGGGGGTCAGCGGGATGCAGATTTGAGCTTACTATCAGATCGGCCATGATCGTATTAAATGGCGGAGCAGACTCGAGGGGCCGAATGGCCTTCTCCTGCTCCTTGTTCGTATATACGTAAGAGAGTTCCAAAGGCTCTCAACCCTCTGAGAGAAAAAATTTCTCCTCATCTCTGTTTTAAATGCGTGACCCCTTATTTTTAAACCATGGCTCCTAGTTCTAGATTCACCCATAAGAAGAGAAAGCTGAATCTTGGGCTATGACTGGCTAGAAAAGTATGAAACCCTGGGTCTAAACACTAAGATCCGTCCTTAACAGCAGCAAGAGGTGTCTGCAGCTTAACAGGGACAGGGAGTTAACCTTTATACCAGCGTCCATTGCGTGAACCGAGATCTTGCACAAACAACACTCAAGATGGAAGACAAGTTGAGTCCTTAGTGGACGGAAGGACCTACCTGTGGTTCTTGTTCATGGCTGCGACCATCAGTGGGGTCCAACCCAACTTGTGCCGAAACGAGGTAGGGACACCAGTGGACAGCAACCTGCAGGAGAGGCCATGTAGCAAGGTCAGTACGGCAACTAGGCCAAGAATGTAGAGAACGTGACTACAGATCCCACCAGTGAATGATACATTCGGCCCATTAGGTCTGTGCCGGCTCTTTGAAAGATATATCCAATTAGCCCCACTGCCCCCTGCTCTCTTCCTCATCA
The DNA here is from genome assembly GCF_017639515.1 of Carcharodon carcharias. NCBI lineage: Eukaryota > Metazoa > Chordata > Chondrichthyes > Lamniformes > Lamnidae > Carcharodon > Carcharodon carcharias. Next base: position 4,825,482 of record NC_054477.1, on the reverse strand, counting down.
CCATGCTATTTTTTCCCCTTCAAGTATTTATCCAATTGCTTTATCCAGTAAATCTGCTACCACCACCATTTTGCAGAATGCATTCCAGATCATAGCATCTCGCTGCGTTAAATTAATCCTAAATTCCTCTCTGGTTCTTTTACCTATGATCCCACATCCGTGTCCTCTGGTTATCTCCTGCCACTGGAAACAGTTTCTCTCTGTTTACCCCATCCAAATCCCCACATATTTTGAAAACCAACTTGAATTTATATAGCACCTCAGTTTCGAATTTTGTCTAATTACTCCTGCTGTGAAGAACTCAAGAGTGTTTTAACAGACCAGAGTAATCAGACTGAATTCAACATTGAGCCACATAAGGAGACATTAGCACAGGTACCCAAAGCTTGGGTCAGAGAGGTATGTTTAAAGGAGTATTTTAAAAGAGAGAACGGCGGAGAGGTTTAGGGAGGGAATTCCAGAGCTTGGGGCCCAGGCAGGCGAAGGCTTAGCCGCCAATGGCAGAGCGATGGTAATTCGAGGATGCACGAGGCTGGAATTGGAGGAGTGCAGGTATCACAGAGAGAGCGTTACACATTAAACTATAAGGTGGGAATGCTGCAGTGAATTATATGGAGGTGTCGTACCCATGTCATTCAACAGCTCTGTCAGGCCAGCTGAGGTAGCCATTTACCTGTGATGGATGTAAACCGTCCCAAACCAAAAACAGATGGAGCCCATCTGACCACTGCTGCCAGTTCTGTGTTGTTAAGTGATACTGTTACATGCAGGCACCTACTCGAGTCAAAGATCCCCTGAATGATTTAAAATGCCCCTCCACACATCCGGTATATCCTATTGCAACAACTTGGAAATTGCAAACACGCACACACATCAATTGAGCAGAATGATAGTGGGGCTCAAAGGGTTAACCCCTTCATCATTCCGGTGAATCTACAGTGCACCCCATCAAAGACCAATATAATCTTCCTGGAGGCGCAGTGCCCAGTTACTCCAGATGTTGTCTAACCAGAGCTCGGCACTGCTGAAAATACCACTTCCACCCCTTGAGATAAAGGGCCGCATCCCACCAGCCTTCATATCTGGACTCTCCCGCTGCTCCCCCCGTCATCGACACACTCGCTGTCTAAGGGCGGCTGGGATCCGGGAAAAGTCTTGTGGATTCTTTAACCCCTGCGATTCCAGCTGGGGTGACCTGTGCCCGAGGTGGTGGGGGCCAAGCCGAGAAGCAACGTGCACGGTGATTGGGGGGGGGGGGGGTAATATAACAGGACCAAGGGAAGCTCAGCTCCGACACCCACACACGGTCGCTGGTCCTGCCGGAATTTGGTGGCTGTCGCCATGTGTGAAGGGTGGGGCAGCTGGGGTCCTGCTAGCAGGAAAATGGCATTCCAGAAGATTAAAATGACCAGAAGGTGTCATCCAGCCCCCAGCGGTTAGCAGTGCCAAACTCCAGGTACCTGAGCACAAAATCTAAGCTGACAGTCCCAGTGCTGTAGTGAGAGTGCACCTCTCACTCACACCTCTGTTGGAGGTGCTACCTTCCAGATAAGGTATTAAAGTGAAGTCCTTTTTACCGCTTGGGTGGACATATAAGATCCAGCAAATCAAAGGACAGCAAAGGAGTTTTCCCTGACGACCTGGGTAATATTTATCTCTCAACCAATACCACTGGACGATGCTGTTTTTGGGATCTTGCTGTGTACAAATTGGCTGCTGCATTTCTACGTGACAGCAGCAACAATTTAGTTGTTTTTTTATCCTTTTGTCATTATTCTCTTTTAACGTCTGATGTTACTGAGAAGAATCTAATGTCCATCCCTAATCGCCCTTGAACTGAGTGTCTTGCTCGGCCATTTCAGAGGGGGAGCAGGGGGGTGCAGGGAGCAGGTAAGAGTCAGCCACGTTGCTGTGGGTCTGGAGTCACATGTAGGCCAGACAGACCAGGTAAGGACGGCAGATTTCCTTCCCTAAGGGGCATTAGTGAACCAGATGGGTTTTTACGACAGTCGGTGATAGTTTCATGGTCACCATTACTGAGCCTGGCTTTATATTCTAGATTTAATAGTTGAATTTAAATTCCACCAGCTGCTGTGGTGGGATCTGAACGTGTGTCCCCCCACCCAGAGCATTAGCCCAAGTCTCTGTCACACTAATCCGGTGATGTTACCACTGGTGCTACAAAAATGCAAGTTCTTATGTCTTTCGGACAGACTTCAGAAAGCACTTCTTCACATAAAGAGAAGCGGAAATCTGGAACTCCCTCCCCCAAAATCCACTGAGGTTGTTGGGGGGGGGAAACGGGGGTCAATTGAAAATTTCAAAAAACGGAGATTGCTGGATTTTGGTTGTATTCGGTATTGGTGATTATGGAACCAGGATGGGCAGATACAGATCCTTCACCATCCAACTGAATAGGGCTCCAGGCTCAAGGAGTGACTCTGAGTCAGGGCTGTAATGGGAACAAAAATTGCACAGTTTAAATATGTAAAAGCACGGGTTCCTACTGCTCTCATGTCTAATTTTCAGTTTTTAAACTAGACAATCCTGCTTCTAAAGTCAGCAGCCAACCTCCTGACAGATGTTCCCTATAACGCTCACACTCAGCCAGGCCCAATGTTCTGGGTGAGTGACTGCGAGACATCAGTCTGAAGCCAAGAGATGCCAGAGGCTCTATTTGAGTTTGGGCTCAGCTCCACACCCCCCACCACCCCCACCCCCCGGCTGTCCTTGGTTCTGAGCACGCTCAGTTTGTACTCTTCGACAGGTGGACCTCCACCAGCCACTTAAGGACGAGTAACTTGAACATTTTTTTTATTCTCTGCACCCACACACACACACACACACACTGACAATGGAAGACTGTTGCCATCTGACTTCTGTGTTCGCTGTTTGGCAACGGGTTTCAATCTGTTACTGTTTAGTGGGCTGCCTGCTCCCAGGGCCTGTTCACAAAGCCTACGTCTGTGTGAACTCTGTTTAACTTACAGATTTCCAGGACGTTAAGCTAACATTACTGGGGCTCTGGGTCAGGTATGGTGAGCTGGTCACCACTTAACAGTCCTCCGCACAATAGTGCCCACCCTCCCCAGATCCAGATACCGAGACATTCAGATCCTGCGAAGCACAGACACGCCGGGTAACAGCGGGTTACACACACACTCACACACAGAGTATATACTGGGTCACTTTCTCAGAACCAGTTAGAATGTGCATCACCCCAGTATGGCACTGAAACAGACAATATTTACAGCAAATATACAGCACAGAAACAGGCCATTCAGCCCCAACCAGTCCATGCTGGTGTTTATGCTCCACGCGAACCGCATCTAAATCTATCATCGTAACCCTCTATTCCCTCCTCCTTCGGATATGACGCTGATTCTGTTTCCCCTCAGCGCATCTGAACTATTCGCATCAAACAATCCCCAGGGTAACTTTGCTGCTTTTCAATTCTATCCCTCTAGAAATAGGATCCTTTCTGTGTGGGACGTGGGTGTCGCTGGCAAGGCTGGTGTTTGTTGCCCATCCCTAATTGCCCTTGAACTGAGTGTCTTGCTAGACCATTTCAGAGAGCAGTTAAAAGAGTCAACCACATTGCTGTGGGTCTGGAGTCACGTGTCGACCAGGTAAGGACAGTTATTTATTTTTTTTTAAAACAACAATCGACATTAGTTAGAATCACTGTGACTCGCTGTTAGCACCAGATTTTTAAAAAAATTGAACTTAAATTCCACTGGCTTCCCTGGTGGGATTTGAACCCACGTCCCCAGAGCAATAGGTCTCTTGATTGCTAGACCGGTGACATTACCACTACGTGGTAATGTCTCCCTCCATATAGGAACAGGAGGAGGCCGTTTAGCCCATCGAGTCATAAACCTGTCTCCCCCCGCCCCCCCAACCCCCCATCATGTTTCCTATCGGCCTTATTACATTTGGTGATGTGCCTCCTTTACCCAGTTTGTGGATGTGAATTTTTAAAAACGGAGGTGCTGCCGGGACTGGGAGCCAGTGTGGGTCAGTGAGCCATGGGGCTGATGGTTTGAGTTAGGACACGGGCCTCAGAGCTTTGGATGAGTTGGAAGTTGATGGAGGCTGGTCAGGAGGTTATTTGGTGGTGGGGGGGGGCACGTTGTTACAGGGCAGGGTGGGTAAAGGGGCTGGCGGAGTTTTCAGAGATGGGGGTGAAGCCACGCAGAGATCGGGAGGTGAAGCTGAGAACACACAAACTGAACGGGGTTGCAGGAGGGTCGGTAACCACAGGACGTGGATTTAAAATAATCGGCGTAAGAGCCATAGGGGGAGACGAGGGCAATATATCTCAAACCGTAGGTTACAGCCCAGGGTGGCGGAGGAAGTAGATTCAATAATAACTTTCAAAAGGGAATTGTGCGGAGATTAGAAGGGGAAAGATGTGCAAGGCTATAAGGAGAGTGTGAGAGGCAGGGAATGAAATTAGGACTAATTGGAATAGCTTTTTCAAAAAAGCCATCACAGACACAAGGGGCCAAATGGCCTCCTCCTGTATTGTAACATTCTATGGTTTAAGAGTAGCTTGACTGTAAGGCTGCCCAGAGTTGAACAGTCCACCACCACAGACCACAGGCCACAGGCACTCAGGGTCAGCACACACTTGGAGAGCAGCTACTCGGAGTAACAGCACAGAGCAGTCCCAGCAAAAGGTAACGTCTCAAAGCAGGGATTAAAGAAAAGATGAAAGTTGATGGAGCAGAGGAAGACTCCACGGAAGATTCCCTTCCTTCGGTCCAGGCCCCAAAGTGAACTGGTGTTAGAGCTGAATGAGGACCAGCAGCACTGATACCCTCAACCCAAATATTGTAAGTGCAGAGTGAGCGCGAGAGCGCGTGTCAGAGAGCCTGTGTGTGAGAGTGTGTGTAGGTGTCGGAGAGTCTGTGAGAGTGCAGGCTGAGAGAGTCTGTCTGTGAGGGTGCGTGCCCGAGACTCTGAGTGTCCGAGACTCTGAGTGTCCGAGACTCTGAGTGTCCGAGACTCAGTGCGTGAGTGCCTGTCTGACAGTCTGTGTGCGAATGGGTGTATGCCTGAGAGCCTGGGCGTTGAGTGTGTTTTACCATTTATTTGTTCACAGGATGTGGGCATCGCTGGCTGGGCCAGCATTTATTCCCCATCCCTAATTGCCCTTGAGAAGGTGGTGGTGAGCTGCCTTCTTGAACCGCTGCAGTCCATGTGGTGCAGGTACACCCACAGTGCTGTTAGGGAGGGAGTTCCAGGATTTTGACCCAGCGACAGTGAAGGAACGGCGATATATTTCCAAGTCAGGATGGTGAGTGACTTGGAGGGGAACTTCCAGGTGGTGATGTTCCCATGTGTCTGCTGCCCTTGTCCTTCTAGATGGTAGTGGTCATGGGTTTAGAAGGTGCTGTCAAAGGAGCCTTGGTGAATTCCTGCAGTGCATCTTGTACACACTGCTGTTACTGTGTGTCGGTGGTGGAGGGAGTGAATGTTTGTGGATGTGGTGCCAATCAAGCGGATGGTTTTGTCCTGTGTTCAGTGTCTTCAGTGTTGTGGGAGCTGCACTCATCCAGGCAAGTGGGGAGTATTCCATCACACTCCTGACTTGTGCCTTGTAGATGGTGGACAGGCTTTGGGGAGTCAGGAGGTGAGTTACTTTCCCCAGAATTCTCATCCTCTGACCTGCTCTTGTAGCCACAGTATTTATATAGCTAGTCCAGTTCAGTTTCTGGTCAACGGTAACCCCCCCAGGATGTTGATACTGAGGGATTCATTGATGGTAATGCCATTGAATGTCATGGGGCGATGGTTAGATTCTCTCTTGTTGGAGATGGTCATTACCTGACACTTGTGCAGCACTAATGTTACTTGCCACTTGTCAGCCCAAGCCTGGATATTGTCCAGGTCTTGCTGCGTTTGGACATGGACTGTTTCAGTATCTGAGGAGTCACAAATGGTGCTGAACATTGTGCAATCATCAGCGAACATCCCCACTTCTGACCTTATGATGGAAGGAAGGTCATTGATGAAACTATGCTGATAGAAGACTTTGGGATTCCCTTTTATGTTAGCTGCCAGTCTCTTTTCGTACTCTCTCTTTGCTTCTCCACTTCCCCATCCGAACTTTCCATACATCACTTTGATTTCTATTGTACTATCCATCCGCCACCTGTCATAAGCACACTTTTTCACTCTCACCTTACTCTCCAGGGAGCTCTGGTTTCGTTTTTCCCACTTCCCACCCCCCTCCCGCCAGGTGGGAATTTACCTTGACTGTACCCGAACTCGTTAAAAGGCACTGACTCCAAATTTACCTGGGGCAGCTCTGTTCTCACTCCAGTGACATTAAACCTTCCCCAATTCATTATTTTTACTCACAATTGCTCCCTGTCTTTTCCCATGGCTAACCTAAACATTGTGATACTATGATCACTATTCCCTAAATGCTCCCCTACTGACACTTGATCCACTTGGCCCACCTCATTCCTCAGAACCAGATCCAGCAATGCCTCCTCCTTCCTCCTTGGGCCAGAAACAAACTGATCGAGAAAATTCTCCTGAACACGTTTCAGAAATTCTGGCCTTCTCTGCCCTTTACACTATTACTGGCTTAGGATAAGTAAAGGCCCCAATAATACTCTATAGTTCTGGCTCCTCTCTAATTTTCTTGCACATTTCTCCTCCCATGGAGTTTAGAATCACGAGGCATTTGGGGACAGAGCAGACACAGTTAAACTGTTGTCATTGGTGCAAGGACCAGGAAGCAGAGAGCACAGATTTAAGGTGATTGGCAAAAGCAGCAATGGAGATGTGAGGAGAAATGTTATCACGCAACAAGTGGTCAGGACCTGGAATGTGCTGCCTGAGGGTGTGGTGGAGGCAGTTTCAATCGAGGCTTTCAAAAGGGAACTGAATTATTATCTGAGGAGGGGAACTTTGGAGAGGTGGGGGAGAAGGTGGTGGAGAGTTACGGGGAGAAGGAACTAGCTGAGCTGCTCTTACAAAGTGTCCACACAGACACGAGGTGGATAAAGAAAAGCTGTCCCCGTTAGCTAATGGCACAAGGACCAGAGGACACAGATCTACACGTTCAGGCAAGAGATGCAGGAGGAGTGTGGGGAACTCTTTTCTACACAGCGAATGGCACTGACCTGCAACTCAGCGCCCGCGAGGGCAGGGGAAGCAGAGGCGATGAACGATTTCAAAAGGGAATGGGATGGGCACTTGAGGGAAATGAAACTGCGGGAATACAGAGATCGAGTGAGGGAATGGGAATGAATGGATTGATGGAGAGCGTGCGAGGGAGAGGGGGTAGAGGGTGCTTGTGAGCGGGGGGGGGGAGGGGTGGAAGGGGCACCCGCGAGTGGGTGGGGAACAGCGTGTGAGGGGCGAGGGGTGGGGAGGGGGAGGGAGTTTGAGTGTGCAGGTGCCGCCAGCGATTCCCTGTGGGTGCTGCCACACAGCTGCATTACTCAGACGCGCAGGAGGTGAATCTCAGACAGGTCTGGAGTTTTGGGGCTTGTCCGGAAGGTGCTGTCTTCAGGAGCAAAGCAACAAGAGGTGACACTTGGTGTTGTACTGCTTACTGCTTGTCCCAGTCAGGGTAAAGAGGCAAACAAAAGCAGAAATGAAGCAACACCTCCCTCCGATGGCTGAGTTGGTAACTGCAGCACTCAGGGTCAAACTAAAACAAACCAGGATTGTCCTAAACTCCATCACACCTCTATAAAAACAAAAAACTGCGGATGCTGGAAATCCAAAACAAAAACAGAATTACCTGGAAAAACTCAGCAGGTCTGGCAGCATCGGCGGAGAAGAAAAGAGTTGACGTTTCGAGTCCTCATGAGGACTCGAAACGTCAACTCTTTTCTTCTCCGCCGATGCTGCCAGACCTGCTGAGTTTTTCCAGGTATTTCTGTTTTTGGTTTTCCATCACTCCTCTGCTCACCTTATCTCAGCTCAGCCACGACCCTCCGAGATCTTTGAACTCCATCAATGCCAGCCTCTTGAGCAACCCCAATTTTAATCACACCACCATTGCTGGCCGTACCAATGGCCCCAGCCCCAAGCTCCGGTAAACCTCTCTCCCTCGCTTCCCTCCTTCATGACTCTCCTTAAAACTGACCTCTTTGGCCACCTGACCTTATATCTCCTTATGTGGCTTGGGGTCAAATTTTGTTTGATAATTGCTCCTCTGGAGCACCTCAGGATGTTTTTACTCAGCTCAACTATTTACCATAAACTTGCGTTGGAAGCAGTTCAGAGAAGGTTCACTCGGCTGATTCCGGACGCAAAGGGAATGGGATGGGCACTGGAGGGAAATAAAGCTGCAGGAATACAGAGATCGAGGGAGGGAGGGAGTGGGGCTGAATGGATTGTTGGAGAGCACGCGAAGGGGAGGGGGTAGAGCGTGTGAGGGGGAGGGGGTGGAGGAGGGAGTAGAGAGCGTGCGAGGGGGAGGGGGTAGAGGGGGAGGGGCTAGAGGGTGCGAGGGGGAGGGGCTAGAGGGTGCGAGGGGAGTAGAGAGCGTGCGATGGGGAGGGAGTAGAGGGGGAGAGGGGCTAGAGGGTGTAAGGGGAGGGGCTAGAGGGTGCAAGGGGAGGGGCTAGAGGGTGTAAGGGGAGGGGCTAGAGGGTGTAAGGGGAGGGGCTAGAGGGTGTAAGGGGAGGGGCTAGAGGGTGCGAGGGGAGTAGAGAGCGTGCGACGGGGAGGGAGTAGAGGGGGAGAGGGGCTAGAGGGTGTGAGGAGGAGGGGCTAGAGGGTGCAAGCGGAGGGGCTAGAGGGTGTAAGGGGAGGGGCTAGAGGGTGCGAGGAGAGGGGCTAGAGGGTGTGAGGGGGAGGGGCTAGAGGGTGCGAGGGGGAGGGGCTAGAGGGTGCAAGGGGAGGGGCTAGAGGGTGTAAGGGGAGGGGCTAGAGGGTGCGAGGGGGAGGGGCTAGAGGGTGTGAGGGGGAGGGGCTAGAGGGTGCGAGGGGGAGGGGCTAGAGGGTGTGAGGGGGAGGGGCTAGAGGGTGCGAGGAGGAGGGGCTAGAGGGTGCAAGGGGAGGGGCTAGAGGGTGTAAGGGGAGGGGCTAGAGGGTGCGAGGAGAGGGGCTAGAGGGTGTGAGGGGGAGGGGCTAGAGGGTGCGAGGGGGAGGGGCTAGAGGGTGCGAGGGGGAGGGGCTAGAGGGTGCGAGGGGGAGGGGCTAGAGGGTGCGAGGGGGAGGGGCTAGAGGGTGTAAGGGGAGGGGCTAGAGGGTGTGAGGGGAGGGGCTAGAGGGTGCGAGGGGGAGGGGCTAGAGGGTGCGAGGGGGAGGGGCTAGAGGGTGCAAGGGGGAGGGGCTAGAGGGTGCCCATGAGGGGGAAAGTTTATCGTAAATAGTCTTACGAGGAAAGGTGGAGGAGGTTGGGCCTCCTACTGATTGGAGTTGAGAAGAATGAGAGGCGATCTTACTGAAACATACCAGATTCTGAGGGGGTTTGACAGGGTAGATGCTGAGAGGCTGTTTCCCCTTGTGGGGGAATCTAGAGCTGGGGGGGGTGGTGGTGGGGACAGTTTAAAGATTCAGCGTCTCCCATTTAAGAGGGAGGCGAGGGGGAATTTCTTCTCTCAAAGGGTGGTTGGAATTCTCTCCCCCGGAAAGCGGTGGAGGTTGGGTCATTGGATATACTCAAGGCTGAGTTAGGTAGATTCTTGATCGACAGGGGGTCAAGGGTCATGGTGGGGTAGACAGGAAAGTGGGGTTGAGACCCACAGCCAGGTTGGGCCTGGTCGTATTGAATGGCAGAGGCTGTTTCCAGAGGCCCAAATGGCCTAATCCTGCTCCTATTTCCTATAGTCTGCAGTATTGCACTAAAGGTGCTATTTAAATGCAAGCTGTTGCTCTCCTTTTTTGAGGTGGAGGCTTTAATAAGCAGCGGTGTTGTGGGGCTGCATGAGGCCGGTAATCCCGCGACAGGCAGCTGGGTGGTGGCCGTGTGCTTGGCCTCACCATGGCAACTGACCACAGCCTGGGTGGTCAGCGGACTCACAATCCCCTGGCATCCGCTGCAGGGACCCGACGCTACACCGAGGGTCACCCTCAGCTTTAGAGCTTGTGCGGAGGGGCTTACGGTACCACGGCGCGGTTTGTACACAAGGGAGAGAGAGTTTTCAAAGGCAGCCATTGCTGGACCATTCAGCGAACACAGCTGGGGGGGGAGTTGGGGTTGAATGGGAGCCTGCGGTAGGTCAGGGGAGTTAGGCTTGGATTGGTGTGTTTGGAAGTGTTATAGAAACAGGGCACTCTGCTTACCTGCTGACCTCAGGTACGTTGTTCAGTCGGGCAGCTTCCAACAGCACGTGACCTGAGAACAAAGCAACGGCGAGTCAGTCACACAATATTTTCAGTGTCAAATGATCCCAACCCCAGGCGCAATCACCGGAACTGATGAGGCTGCAGAAGATCCAAATCCAACTACTTTACCCTCCACCAGCTGCCGGAGCCCAGCCATAAGGGAATTATTGACTAATCACAATGATCAGTTCCAGAGCAGAGCCAGACACAGGGGGCGAGGAAAAGCCCCCAGCGGCTGGAGAGATTTGGGAACCATCGCTCCAAAGCGACTTGTTCAATCACCAGGGTGTCATGTCCCCAAAATGCGCAGATACTGTGCCCCAACACCACGCGTCCTGTACAGAATCGATTTGAATTTGAATGAATCGATACTAGCTGCTCCCACTGTCTGTTCCACAGTTTGAACAATCACTCCCAGCTGGCAAGGAGGCCATTCAGCCCATTGTGCCTGTGCTAGCTTCCTGAAAGAGCTGTCCAGTTAATCCCAATTCCCTGCCCCCAAACTCTTTTACTTGTTTAAATGATCAGCCACTTCCCCCTTAGGAGCTATTCTGTCTCTAGCACGGTTTTTGCTCAGCCTTTCAAACTAATAACCTTCCAAGTGAAATAGTTCTCCAACATAATCTCTGAAACCCTACTTCTGTTACAATCTATCTCTCACTTAAGTTTTGCTTCATGCAATCTCAGCAGGGCCATTCAGCCCCTCAAGCTTCTTCTGGCTGACCATTTCGGCTCGAGGAAGCTACGTTAAACTTATATTGAACGCCCATTAGGCCCCAGCTGGAGCATTGAGTCCAGTTCGGGACCCCACGCTTTAGGAAAGGAGGTGAAGACATTGGAAACGAGGCAGAAAAGATTCACAGGAATGGTTCCAGGGGTGAGGTACTTCAGTTACGTAGATAGGTTGGAGAAGATATTTCCTTGGAGAGGAGATTTGATAGAGGTGTTCAAAATCATGAGGGGAATGGTCGGAGAAGATAGGGAGAAACCTTTCCCATTGGTGGAAGGATCGAGAACCAGGGGGCCACAGGTTTAAGGTAATTGGCAAAAGAAGCAATAGCGACACAAGGAGAAACTTTTTCACACAGCGAGTGGTTGGGGCCTGGAACGCGCTGCCTGAGTGTGTGGTGGAGACAGGTTCAACTGAGGCAATCAAGAGGGAATTGGATTATTATCTGAAAAGGAAGCATGTGCCGGGTTACAGGGAGATGGGCGGGAGTGGGAGGGGGTGAATTCTTTTATTCTTTTATGGGATGTGGGTGTCGCTGGCAAGGCCAGCTTTGGTTGCCCATCCCTAATTGTCCTTGAACTGAGTGACTTGCTAGTCCATTTCAGACGGCATTTAAGAGTCACATCGCTGTGGGTCTGGAGTCACATGTAGGCCAGACCGGGTAAGGACAGCAGATTTCCCTCCCTAAAGGACAATGAGTGAGCCTTCAGAGAGCAGCACAGACACGATGGGCAGACTGGCCTCCTGTGTTGTAACGATTCTGGGAACTCCATTTCTCCACCTTCGCTCCAGATCGCTTCCCAAGAAAAAAACTCCACTGGTCAGTTTTAGGTTCGTGTACCCCAATTATTATTGGCGGGGGGTGGGTGTGGTGGGGGTGGTAGAGAAAGAGAGTTCCGGATTTCCACTCCCCTTTGTGTGAAGAAGTGCTTCCTGATATCACCCCCGAATGGCCTGGCCCTGGTTTTAATAGTTTCTGTCGACCCTATTTAATCATCGTGAACACCTCAATTCGATCACCCCCTTAATCTTCTATTTCCAGAGAATATGAAGCTTGTGTCTCTTTGTGTTTTAGCCCCTCTGGGAATCAGTGCTTCACTCCTTCCAAAGCTGATAGATCCTCTTAACGATGCGTTGCCCAGATGTACTCCAGATGTGGTCGAACCAGAACTTTGATTGGCTGCAGCTATTCCTCCTCATTCTATTCCAGTTGGAAATGGCAGTAATTGAGTTTCAGCGCTGTGACAGGGCTGAAGGTCTGTCTGGAGTGATTCAGGCGCAGAGCTGGATTTGGGAGCTGGTCACATCCTCTTGTTCCAAGAAAGCATCCCTCACCACCACTACCTCACCGCGTTACTGTCTGACTACTCACCGTCTGACTCCGACGTTCTGCTGTAACAATAAGTGAGGGCAGCTGCCAGGGCGCACAGACCACCAGAGGTTCCCAGTGCCCATTCTCCCTCATCCTCCCCTTCGTGTGATCGCCTCCCCGCGGCCACAGCCTCCAACTGCAACCCGGCCCCTGGCTCACAACGCCACCCACTGGACGGACCGGTGAACAGCACCACCCTGTAGCGGCTCGCCGCGGTGGGAGGTCGGAACTGCAGCTCGGGGGCCAACGCGTTGCGGCTCCCCGCGGTGGGAGGTCGGCACTGCAGCTCGGGGGCCGACGTGTAGCGGTTCCCCGCGGTGGGAGGTCGGAACTGCAGCCCGGGGGCCAAGGTGTTGCGGCTCCCCGCGGTGGGAGGTTGGAACTGCAGCCCGGGGGCCGACCTATAGCGGCTCGCCGCGGTGGGAGGTTGGAACTGCAGCCCGGGGGCCGACGTGTAGCGGCTCGCCGCGGTGGGAGGCCGGAACTGCCGAGCACCACGGGCTCCCTCCGGGACCGGGGAGACGCTCCACGGCCGCCGTCCCCCAATCACCGCGGATCCGCTTGGCGCAGCATCGCGGCCCGGCTCCCTCAGCAGCAGCCGCTGCGCGACTCCACTCAAAATCCAGCGGGCCCGGAGGTAGCGAGTTGTCAGGGACCGGCCCGTCTCCCTGGAGACCGCCATCGTGCCGTAAAAGAGGCAACTAGTTTCCCACAGGCCGCGAGCACTCTCACTTTACGGCTGAGAGGAAATGACGTCACAGTAGGAGATGCAGGGCTGCCCGTTGCATCCTGGGGACTGCAGTTTTCCTCTGCGCAACGTCACTTCCGGCTGCACCGTGGAAACCATACCTCCCACGAGCCAATGCGGCGCGCCGGCGTGCAGCCCGTGGGACAGGTGCATGCTGGGTGTTGTAGTCCAGGTGTTGGTTACCCAGCAACCCAGACCCTCCCTGGAGAGTCCCAGGCATCAGCCCCCACTCCCTCCACCATCAGTGTGCCATGTGCTACCTACCACACAGAGGCAAAGTCAAGGCACACAAACCTCCAAATAACCCTCCCACCCAACCCACCAGGCAGCACCTGCCCCGCGTGTTGTAGAGTCTGCACATTGGACTGATCAGCCTCTCAGAACCCAGCCAAGCGGAGCGAGAACAAGTCACCCTCCATCCCGAGGGAATGCCTGAGGCGAAGAAGGTGCACCATACACTATCTCCATGTCCGACAGGATCCACTGTCTCAGGACAGGGGGCAGGCCATTTAGGACTGAGATGAGGGAGAACCCTCTTCACCCCGGAGGGTGGTGAACCTGTGGAATTGTCTACCACAGGGGACGGTGGAGGCCAAGTCACTGAACATATTTAAGAAGGAAATAGATAGAATTCTAGACTCTAAAGGCGTTAAGGGGTATGGGGAGAGAGCGGGAGTGTGGTGTTGAGTTAGAGGATCAGCCATGATCATAATGAATGATGGAGCAGGCTTGAAGGGCCAAATGACCTACTCCTGCTCCTATTTTCTATGTTTTTATGATGCACAAAGTCAGCTCAGTAAATCTCCTTCCATAATAGAAACTTTTAAGAACATAAGAGCTGGAACATGGACTTCTACCATAACCATGGTGATCAATTCTGGGAAATAAATTATGGGGCACTTTGAGCTGGTGGGGGGAGGGGGGGAATTGCTGGCAAATGTGTAAGAGCGGGTTGCTGGGAGGAGAGCTCGGTGAGCATCAACATGTGGGTGCTGTGCATGTGCAAAATTAGAAGATTGTAATTACAGGACAAATAGCATCCCAGGTGCATATATCCCAGGACACAAGACATGAGCCTCAAATACAGGCTGGTCCCGGAAAGTCTGGCATGGTTGGTCACCCAGACCACAACCCCACCTTCCCGCAGTATCCCCATATCCATTAACTCTCCTAGTGCCCAAAGACCAATTGCTTTCTTTCTTGAATATACTCAACAACTGTGTATCCTCTGGGCAGAGAATTCCAAATACAACCATTTCCTCATCTGAATCCTAATGGCCAACCCCATATCCTGAGACTGTTACCCCGTGTTCTAGACTCCCCAGTCCGAGGAAACGTTTTCTCTGCATCTACCCTGTCAAGGCACCGAAGAATTTTATAGGTTTAGATGAAATCATCTCTCATTCTTCTAAACTCCAGGGAATGTACATCCAGTCTAGTCAATATCTCCTCATGGGAATCAGTCTAGTGAATCTTCACTGCTGTCCTACCAGGGAGGTTTCAATGAGATCACCTCTCACTCTTTGAAACTCTAGAGAATACAGGCCCAGTTTCCCCAGTCTCTTTTTATAAGACAGTCCCACCATTCCTGAAACAAGCCTGGTGAACCTTCGTTGCACTCCCTCTATGGCAATAATATCCTTTCTGAGGTAAGGGGACCAAAACTGCACATAAAACTCCAGGTGTGGTCTAACCAAACTGCTATACAATTGAACCAAGTCTTCACTCCTCCTGTACTCAAATCGTTTTGCAAAAAGGCTAATTCCATTAGCCTTCCTAATTGTCTGCTGCACCTGCATGTTGGCTTTCGGTGACTTATCGACAAGGACACCCAGGTCCCTTTGTACATCTATGCTTTCTAATCTCTTACCATTTAGGAAATGCTCTGCACATCTGTTCCTTCTACCAAAGTGGATAGCCTCCCATTTTTCCACATTATATTCCATCTGCCATGTTCTTGCCCACTCACTAAGTCTGTCCAAATCCTCCTGTAGGTGCTTTACATCTTCCTCACAACACATTCCCACCTAGCTTTGTATCATCCGCAAACTTGGAAATATTACATTTGGTCCCCACATCCAAATCAGTGATATATATATATTGTGAACAACTGGGGCCCAGGAACTGATCCTTGTGGTACCCGACTAGTCACAGCCTGCCAACATGAGAATGACCCATTTATTCCTACACTCTGTTTTCTGCCTGTTAGCCAATTCTTATTCCATGTCAGTATATTGCCCCCTATCCCATGTGCTTTTATTTTGCTAATCAACCTCCTGTGGGGGACTTTATCAAAATGGATCTGAAAATCCAAGTATACTATGTCCATCAACTCTCCTTTATCAATTTTGTTAGTAACATCCTCAAAAAACGCCAACAAGTTCATCAAACATGATTTCCCATTCGCAAATCCATGCTGACTATGCCCAGTCAGATCATGATTATCCAAGTATCCATTTATCACATCCTTAAAATTGATTCTAGCGTTTTCCCTGTTTTCTCTCTCCCTCCCTCCCTTAAACAGTGGGGTGACATTTGCTACCTTCCAATCTTCAGGAACATTTCCAGAATCTGTAGAATTTTGGAAAATGATCACCAATGCGTCCACTATCTCTATAGCAACCTCTTTCAACACTTTGGGATGCAGAATGTCAGGTCCTGGGGACTTATCAACTTTCAGTCCCATTAATTTCTCCAATACAACCTTCTTACTGATTCCAATTTCCTTCAGCTCCTCTAGCTCCTCTAGCCCCTTGGATCTCTAAATCTGGGAGATTTCCTGTATTTTCCTCAGTGAAAACAGACATAAAGTAATCATTTAGCTTCTCTGCCATTTCTCTGTTCCCCATTATGAATTCTCCTGACCCTGCCTGTAATGGACCCACATTTGTCTCAGCCAAATGCTTCCTTTTTACATAGCTATAGAAGCTTTTACAGTCCATTTTTATGTTTCTTCCTAGATTGCAATCATATTCTACTCTCCCTTTCTTTACCACTTTCTTAGTTTTCCTTTGTTGTTAACTAGAAACCTCCCAATCCTCAGGTTTACTGCTACTTCTGGCAACTTTATAAGCTTTTTTTTATTAATCATATACAATCCTTAACTTCCTTTGTCAGCCACTGTTCACTGACTATTTTGGGGGTAGAACGTATAAGAACGTATAATGTCCTATATAATTGCAGTAAGACTCCTTTATACTTACATTTCAATCCCTTTGGAACAAAACCTACATATCATTTATAATATAAAATAAAAACAGAAAAGGTTGGAAAAACTCAGCAGATCTGGCAGCATCTGTGGAAAGACAAACTGGGTTAATGTTTTGAGTCCATATGACTCTTCTTCAGATCTCTGTGCAGGACTGAAGGAGTGCTGCACTGTCAGAGGGTCAGTACTGAGTGAGTGCTACACTGTCAGAGGGTCAGTACTGAGGGAGAGCTGCATTGTCAGAGGGTCAGTACTGAGGGAACGCTGCACTGTCGAAGGGTTTACTGAGGGAGAGCTGCACTGTCGGAGGGTCAGTACTGAGGGAGTGCTGCACTGTCAGAGGGTCAGTACTGAGGGAGTGCTGCACTGTCTGAGGGTCAGTACTGAGGGAGTTGCTGCACTGTCAGAGGGTCAGTACTGAGTGAGTGCTGCACTGTTGGAGGGTCTACTGAGGGAGTGCTGCACTGTCAGAGGGTCAGTACTGAGGGAGTGCTGCACTGTCGGATGTTAAACTGAAACCTTGTCTGCCCTCTCAAATGGATGTCAAAGATCCCCTGACAGTACTCAAGGGAGTTCTGTCTGGTGTCTTGGCAAACATTTATCCCTCAACCGACATCATTAAAAATAGGTTATCTGGGTCATTATTACGTCAAATTTTGTGGGGGCTTGCTGTGCACAAATTGGCTGCTGCATTTCCCATGTTGCAACAGTGACGACATTTCAAGTATACTTCATTGGCTACAAAGCGCTTTGGGGAGTTCTGAGGATGTGAAAGGCACTATAGAAATGCAAACTCCTTCTTTATTAGTGAAAAAGGTTTTAAGGAGCATTTTGGAAAGGCGCAGGGATTTAGGGAAAGAGTTCCATTCCACAGAGCGGGACTGAAACATAGAAATACATAGAACTTAAGGTAATCAGCTGAGTTTGTAATGTGGCTCATTTGTACTTGCTATAAGTGACATAGTTCATACACAGGGACCTGTTTTCTGCAATCAAAAGGAATATGATCATGCCGTGAGGCTTTTTTGAATTACCCGGGAGCTTTGGGAGCCTGGAGTTTCCCTGTGGCTTTCTCCATGGCAACGCCTCGGCCAATCAGCGCCGACTTGCCAACCAATCAGCACCCTTTTCTCCTGCGGTATAAATTGTTCTGATGGTTTGAAATTTGACATTCTTGTGTTTGTCCTGATGAGTGCAAGATGAAAAGGTTTAGCAACATGGCTCTTTTCAGCGATATACAACATGGAGACATGTCATTGAGCCTAACTATTGTGTATCAGAGTTTACCCTTCATGCGAAAAATAATTCAAATTGTACTTACACTCCCCTTGCCGCCCAATTCCATTGTCCCTTTATCCCCTTTCTCTTTATCTCATCTTATTATGAATGTTGACATAGTTTCTGCCTCCATCTCAAAGCTTGGAAGTCAACTGCAAAGCCTCACAGTGCACTGGGTGAGATGGTTGCGTCTGTCCTCGGTTCCAAATGACCAACATTTCAGTGCGGAGGAGAGTATATCTGGACCAATTCTTCCTGTCTCAGCTAGCAAGTCCAAAATTACGCAGACAAACTACATTCAGATGAGGATTATCTGGCAACAGGTCAAGAACCACACATGGTTTCACAAAGCAGAGAGGGAGAGAGAGCTGGTCAGGGTAGCCTTCCGTTCTCAATCTTTCCCCAACAAAACTGCACACAAAACTCACAGGTTCAAACTTAATGTTTGACTCTGCCATGTAATCACCATGCTATACCTGTCCTGGGAGTGTTTGATGGGGACGGTGTAGAGGGAGCTTTACTCTGTATCTAACCCCGTGCTGTACCTGTCCTGGGAGTGTTTGATGGGGACAGTGTAGAGGGAGCTTTACTCTGTATCTAACCCCGTGCTGTACCTGCCCTGGGAGTGTTTGATGGGGACAGTGTAGAGGGAGGTTTGCTCTGTATCTAACCCCGTGCTGTACCTGTCCTGGGAGTGTTTGATGGGGACAGTGTAGAGGGAGCTTTACTCTGTATCTAACCCCGTGCTGTACCTGTCCTGGGAGTGTTTGATGGGGACAGTGTAGAGGGAGATTTACTCTGTATCTAACCCCGTGCTGTACCTGCCCTGGGAGTGTTTGATGGGGACGGTGTAGAGCGAGCTTTACTCTGTATCTAACCCCGTGCTGTACCTGTCCTGGGAGTGTTTGATGGGGACAGTGTAGAGGGAGATTTACTCTGTATCTAACCCCGTGCTGTACCTGTCCTGGGAGTGTTTGATGGGGACAGTGTAGAGGGAGCTTTACTCTGTATCTAACCCCGTGCTGTACCTGTCCTGGGAGTGTTTGAGGGGGACAGTGTAGAGGGAGCTTTACTCTGTATCTAACTCCGTGCTGTACAACCCTCACTTCAATGAACAGAAAAATCCAGGAAAATGTTTGCCTAAAGGAAATAGGTACATTGAAAGCTCTTTTGCAAATGGTGAATCACTGTTTTGAATATCCCTCCTGGAACAGGACTATCTTTGAATAATAAACCGTTTTGTTCCTAGGTGAAGAAAATAACATGAAAAGCTCAGGCAAATGTTTCACCATCAAATCCTGGGGCTTTTTCAATCCTTTAGAATTTCCATATCTCTTTTTGTCTGTCTGGCTCTTAACTCTGGCTTGGGGATGGCTTCTGCCCTCTCTGTTCCTCTTGTGCCCAAACTATCGTTGTTCCTATTTCCGAACTTGTTCAGTTCTGTGTTTTACACGTGGAAGATGATTTATCATCACCAGTGGGGCACCAGAAAGAAAGGACCAGTGTGCATTTATATAGCACCTTTTACAACCACATGACATTCCAAAGCGCTTTACAGCCCGACTAAGTACTTTTTGAAGTGTATTTACGAATGTAATGTAGGAAACACCGTGGCCCGATTATGCACAGCAAGCTCCCACAAACAGCCCATCTATTTCTCGGTGATCTTTCCCAGGACACCGAGCAGAACCCCCCATGGTCTTCACGAAAATGGCTGTGGGATTTTGCTCCATCCACATGAGAGGGCAGATGGGGCTTTGGTTTGACATCTCATCTAAAAGTCACCATCAACAGTACAGCACTCCTGCAGTACTGGCACTGGAGTGTCAGCCTGGATTTTTGCTTAAGTCTTGGGATATTGGGGTGACACAGGCATCATGGTAATGTGATGAGATTAGTAATCCAGAGGCCCAGGATAATGCTCTGGGGTCCTTTGCTTAAATCCCACCATGTTTTAATTCAATTAATAAAATCTGGTCCAGTTGGGGGTTCCTGAAGCTGCTGGTTCCACCCACCCCCACCTCCCCCCCACCTTCAGAAGGCCAGATGTACTGAGGCTAATTGTGGTGTCGAAATGCCGTGACAAACTCAATCAGTACTGACCAGGGCTGTAACTTTATATCAAATGTACAGCACAGGACCAGGCCATTTGACCCAGCTGGTCCATCCTGGTATTTACACCCCACACAAGCCTCCTCAGCAGCAGCACCCCCCCCACCCACCCCCCCACAACCCACCTCCATTTCCTATCAACTGATTCTTCTATTTCTTTCTCCCTCATGTGTTTATCCAGTTCTCCTTGAAAGACCTGGACAACATACACTAGGCAGGAGAAGAGGCTGAACAGTTTCCACCTTTGCTGTCTCAGACATATCCTCAACATCTCTTAGCAGCACAAGGTCACCAACTTAGAGGACCTTCAGTGCGCTAATTCCGTCAGCGCACACTCATTGCTAAACCAACGACGCTTACGCTGGCTCCACCACGCTCATCGGAGGCTGCCATGACAGTGTGGGGCTTCAGAGCCACACCAGGCGATGCTTAGCACAGAGCTGACCACCACAGCGCACATCATTGTCTTATGAGATGGAAGGTGCCACCCTTAAATGTCTACACTATTCACCTCAATCACCCCCTGCGACAGCGAGTTCCACATTCCCCCCACTATCTGGGTAAAGTAGTTTCTCCTGAATTCCCTATTGGATTTTACAAAAATTATTAATTCACACGATGTGAGCATCGCTGGCTAGGCCAGCATTTATTGCCCATCCCTAATTGCCCCTTGAGAAGGTGGTGGTGAGCTGCCTTCTCGAACCGCTGCAGTCCCTGTGGTGTAGGTACACCCATAGTGCTGTTAGGGAGGGAGTTCCAGGATTTTGACCCAGCGACAGTGAAGGAACGGCGATATATTTCCAAGTCAGGATGGTGAGTGACTTGGAGGGGAACTTCCAGGTGGTGGTGTTCCCATGTGTCTACTGCCCTTGTCCTTCGAGATGGTAGAGGTTGTGGGTTTGGAAGGTGCTTTCGAGGGACCTTTGGTGAGTTGCTGCGGTGCATCTTGCAGGTACACACTGCTGCTACCATGCGTCGGTGGTGCAGAGAGTGAATGTTGAAGGTAGTGGATGCGTTGCCAATCAAGCGGGCTGCTTTGTCCTGGATGATGTCGAGCTTTTGAGTGTTGATGGAGATGCCTGGAGAATATTCCAAGAAACCTGGTCTCCCAGAAGGCCCCTTATGTGAGCTTAAAAACAGCTGGTCATGAAACATCTTGAAAATGACATGTGTGGAACACTTCCAAAGCGGTATGAAATTCCTCTGTTGTGACTTCCCATTTGGGAACTGCTGTCTCGCAACCATGTGTCTTTATATAAAATATTAAGACACAACACCATACCACAGGAAACATTTCACAATGTGCCAAGTTCTGGGACTGTTTCCAACCAGCAGGTGTCCATCACAGCACAATCCCAAATCCACTTCCCTCCGTTCTCCTCCAGAAAGCTCCTCTCTCTTTTGTTGGGGATTACCATTGTCTTGGCGCTCACAGGATGTTCAACCATGCGTTGCATCACAACCAAATCCAACCCTGTCCTCCTCCTGCTCTTCGCTTATCAGCAAGACTCCCTTCAGAAAATCAGGAGTCACCTTCTCAATTCGGACTGTTCCAAGATTAAATTGACTTTGAGAGAATCCCCGATGATTTAATCCTGAAAAATGGTGGAGGGAAAATTCTGAAGGACCCTGGACCTTGCTGCCCACGGGTGTGGTGGGTCAACGATTTCAAACAGAAATTGGATGGGCACTTGAGGGAAATAAACCTGCGGGGCTACAGGAAGAGTGTGTGGGAGTGGGAGTGATGGGACTGCTCTAATGAGAGCCAGCATGGACTTGATGGGCTGAGTGGCCTCCTTCTGTGTCATAATAATGACTCTATGACTCTAAAGACTATGTGGTTTGAGATAGCTTGACTTACATAAGAACATACGGGTAACAAGAACATAAGAGATAGGAGCAGGGGTCGGCCATTCAGCCTCTTGAGCTCTCTCCGCCATTCAATAAGATCGTGGCTGATCTGACTGTGGCCGCACCTCTGCTTTCCTGCCTGTTCCCCTTAACTCTTGACTTCCTCGTCGATCAAAAATCTGTCTAACTCAGCCTTGAATATGTTCAGTGACCCAGCCTCCACTGCTCTCCGGGGAAGAGAATTCCAAAGACAAATGACCTTTTTGGGAGGAGAAGTTCCTCTTCATCTCCGTTTTAAATGGGAGACCCCTCATCTTTAAACTGTGTCCCCCAGTTCTAGATAACCCCACCAGGGGAAGCACCCTCTCAGCAACCCACACTGTCAAACCCCCTCAGGATGTTATATATCTCAGGAAGGTCGCCTCTCATTCTTCTGAAGTCCAATCTGTAAACCTCTACCTGCTCAACCCTTCCTCATGATACAACGCAGCAAGTGGTTCGGGTCTGGAGTGCCTGAGAGTGTGGTGGAGGCAAGTTCAACTGAGGCTCTCAAAAGGGAATTGGATTGTGACCTGAAAAGGAAGGGTTATGGGGAGCATGCGGGAGAAATGGCATTAGGTGTTTTCCTCTTTCTGAGAGCTAGTGCAGACACGATGAGCCAAACGGCCTTCTCCTGTGCTGTGACAATTCTGTGATTCCGTGAATCCCTTCAGTCCGTTCAGCCCATCGAGCCCATGCTGGCTCTCAGTGGAACAATCCAGTCAGTCCCATTTCCGCACCCCACCTCCCCCCCACACCCCCACCACCCGCCCACTCTATCCCCGTATCCCTGAAGGTTTATTTCCCTCAGCTGCCCATCCAATTTCCTCCTGGAAATCATTCGTCGTCACCTCTTCCAACACTCTCCGAGGCGGAAAGTTCCAGGATTCTTTCGAATTTCCCCTCTCCCGTCTCTCAGGATTAGAATACTGGGCTTTTCAAGGACATGTCGCCACATTATAAGACCATAAGACATAGGAGCAGAAATTAGGCCATTCGGCCCATCGAGTCTGCTCGGCCATTCAATCATGGCTGAAAGGTTTCTCAACCCCATTCTCCCACCATCTCCCCATAACCTTTGATCCCCTTACCAATCAAGAACCTATCTATCTCGGTCTTAAATACACTCAATGACCTGGCCTCCACAGCCTTCTGTGGCAATGGATTCCATAGATTCACCACTCTCTGGCTGAAGAAATTTCTCCTCATCTCTGTTCTAAAAGGTCTTCCCTTTACTCTGAGGCTGTGCCCTCGGGTCCTAGTCTCTCCTACTAATGGAAACATCTTCCCCACGTCCACTCTATCCAGGCCTTTCAGTATTCTGTAAGTTTCAGGACTTACAGTTTCAGGACAGTTTTATTATGGGAAGGATGTGATTGCACTGGAGGGGGTGCAGAGGAGATTCACCAGGATGTTGCCTGGGTTGAAACATTTAAGTTATGAAGAGAGGTTGGATAGACTTGGGTTGTTTTTGTTGGAGCAGAGAAGACTGAGGGGTGACCTGATCGAGGTGTACAAGATTATGAGGGGCATGGACAGGGTGGATGGGGAGCAGCTGTTCCCCTTAGTTGAAGGGTCAGTCACGAGGGGGCATAAGTTCAAGGTGAGGGGCAGGAGGTTTAGGGGGGATGTGAGGAAAGACTTTTTCACCCAGAGGGTGGTGATGATCTGGAATGCGCTGCCTGGGAGGGTGGTGGAGGCGGGTTGCCTCACATCCTTTAAAAAGTACCTGGGTGAGCACTTGGCACATCATAACATTCGAGGCTATGGGCCAAGTGCTGGTAAATGGGATTAGGTAGGTAGCTCAGGTGTTTCTCACAGTGTCGGTGCAGACTCGATGGGCCGAAGGGCCTCTTCTGCACTGTGTGGTTCTGTGATCTTCTTGGAAGAAGCTGAAAAGCGAACTTCCTTCCCCTCCACCCTCCCTCGTGAAACAACCTCTTCACCTCGGGAGTCAGTCCGGTTAATCTCCTCTGAAATGAGTTGGGGAAACTTGCCCCAGTTCCCTCCTCCCTGGCAGAACAGTTTTGTGGTGTTTTTTCCACCCTCCCCCCCCCACCACAGGATGGTGACAGGACACCTTTAAGAGGCTCCCCGCTGCTATGGAAACGGGCTATGAAAATCAAACAGGTGCTGTTTCCTTTCCCCGTGTTCTCGGAAGCCGTCTCTGCGCAGCAGGCAGAGCGGGAATGACTAAGCAGTCAGCTGGCCACTTGAGGGTACGTGTGACTTTATCACTCGATAATGTTTCCCTGCTCGCTGGGTGTGGCAGTCCGTGCAGCTCCCAGGTCCTAGTGCCCGTCACATGAATGCCCACCCTTAAAACATTGCCCTCAGCAGAGAGGTCAACGACTGGGGTGGTGGTGGTGGCGGGCGGAAGGTGTGGTGGGTGGGTGGGGGGGGAGCAGAGATTTAAACTGACCGACGGAAGGATCAGGGGGGTGTTGAAAGGGTGGTAGTTCAGGAAACGCTCAACGCATTGGAAAACAGGTTTCGGATACGCACCGAGGAGCTGTGACCCACAGGGCTCGAGCTGGAAAGTGAAATTAGGCTGGTTGGTTCTTTATGAGAAAGACATAAGAAATGGGAGCAAGAGTAGGCCATTCAGCCCGTCAAGCCTACTCCACCTTTCAACTGGATCATGGCTGATTGCTTGAGTTCAACGCCACTTTCCTGCCCCCTTTCCCTTTTCTTTTGATTTCCAAACATCTCAGCCAGCACAGACATGATGGGCAGAATGGCCTTGTCCTGCACCCTAAATATTTTTTTACAAAGCCATTCTTATTGACCAAGTGATTTTCTGCCACTCAGACCCACAATTCCAAATTACAGCCTTCGTACAACAAGGACCAGCTGGGCTAAAATTGTTCCTGCTTCTGTCAAAAGCTTGTGGATTGAGCCCTGTTACTGGCTTGAGGACATAATATAGGGTGATACTTTCAGAGAGTCAGCCTGGCCTCCTGTGCATTGCTCATTTTAATCACTCGACCATTGGTGATCGTGCCTTCAGTTGTCTGCACCCTAAGATCTGGAATTCCTTCCCTAAACCTCTCCACCTTCCACCACCTCTCCTCCAGTGTCCTATCTCGCACCAAGTCCTGTTCACCCATCGCTCCTGTCTTCACGGACCTACATCGGCCCCCCCATTAAGAAATGGACTCAATTTGGAAATCCTCCTCCTTGTTTTCAAACTCACCCCTCCCTATCTCTGTAACCTCCTCCAGCTCCACAACCCTCCAAGCCACTTACCATCCTGACTTGGAAATATATCACCATTCCTTCACTGTCACTGGGTCAAAATCCTGGAACTCCCTCCCTAACAGCACCGTGGGTGTTCCTACACCACATGGACTGCAGTGGTTCAAGAAGGCGGCTCACCACCACCTTCTCAATAAGATCACCTCTCATTCTTATAAACACCAATGAGTATAGGCCCAACCTGCTCAACCTTTCCTCATAAGACAAACCCTTTCATTCCAGGAGTAAGCCATCTATGAACCCACAGCCCACACTGACATCTTCTATTGACATCATTTCCACCCAGTCATCCTCAAGGACAGAGTCATCCTTGATACGAGAGATTGCAATTATTGGGACCATGGAGGTGGGGTGCGTAGTGTTGGATAGTCGTGTGATGAATCCTTCAAGAATACAACCAAGCAGAGCTGGCAACCGTGTGGTCAGACCATGTTTAATGCACTGCGTCCAGTTCTGGCCATTCTGACACATTCAGAGTTCCACAAAGCTCATCGCTCACATTGGAGTTAAAAATCTGATTAACTAATTTTCAGCTAGGAAAGGAATTGATCCGAGACGAAACATTACAAAGGCATCAGGTAGTAATTGGAATGGAACAGGTAATTCCAGAACAATTTAAGGGATGAGGGGCTTCAGTTATGTGGAAGTGTTCAAAATCATTTAATGGTTTTGTTTAGAGTGGATAAGGAGAAACCGTTTCCATTGGCAGGAGGGTAGGTAAACACAGATTTAAGATAATTAGGCCAAGCCACAGAAAGGAGTGTACCAGTGATTGGGAAGGGCAGTGTGTGAAATTAGTTACAGATGGACTGAACATTAATTGGACCGGTGATTGTTACTCAGTTTCTGCTGTTTGTAAATGGGTCAAGCCGGATGTTGGATCAGGACAGGACCACAATATCCCACCCCAACACCGCCCCCCCCCCCTCCTCCCCACCACCCCCCCCGCCCACCAACAAAGGTGATGCTGCAATGGTTCAATAGCTGCAACACCTACCACTCTTTGCTAACACATGAAGAATGGGCTCTCAGTCAAGGTTCCAAAGATACCTAGAATGAGTAAGTTGTCCTGGGATGATACACATACAAAAACAAACACACAGCTTCACTGGAAGCTGTCAGGCACAGGGGTTTGGTGCTGATTCTACTACTCCACACCCCGATAGGGCCAATTGTAACAACCTCTTCATTCCTCAGGTAACTGAGTACAGAGTGAAAAGGAACTTGCCTGGCCTTTTATGGCTCAAATTTAGCAATAAAGAAAGACTTGCATTTCTATAGCACCTTTCATGACCACCAGATGACTCAAAGTGCTTTACAGCCAGTGAAGTGCTTTTGCAGTGTATTGTGACATTGTAATGTGGAAAATACAGCAACCGATTTGCGTACAGCAAGCTCCCACAATCATCATTGTGATAGTGATCAGATAATCTGTTTGGTGATGCTGATTGAGATATAAATATTGGCCAGGACACCACTCCTGCTCCTCTTTAAAGTGACGTCACAAGATCTTTTACATCACATGGGATAGCAGACAGGGCCTCGGTTTAAAGTCTCTCCTTGGGGTTGCACCTCTGACAGTGCAGCACACCCTCAGTACTGCATCAGAGGGCAGAACCTTCGGCACGGCTCGGCAAGGGAATACTCAATAAACGGAAAGATATTGAGAGGGGTTGAAGAAGTGGGAGACCTTGGAGTGCATGTTCACAGGTCCTTGAAGGTGGACAAGGTGGACAAGAAATCATACGGAGTGCTTTCCTTTATTGGGCGAGGTATTGAATACAAAAGCAGGGGTGTAATGATGGAACTGCATAAAACGCTGGTTAGGCCACAGCTGGAATTTTGTGTACAGTTCTGGTCACCACGTTATAGGAAGCACATAATTACTCTGGAGAGAGTGCAGAGGAGATTTACAAGAATATTGCCCGGGCTTGAAAATTGCAGCTACGAGGAGAGATTGGATAGATTGGGGTTGTTTTCCTTAGAACAGAGGAGGCTGAGGGGTGACCTAAGTGAGTGTACAAAATTATGAGGAGCTGAGATAGGGTAGACAGGAAGGACCTGTTTCCCCTAGCTGAGGGGTCAATTCCCAGGGGGCATAGATTTAAGGTGATTGGTATAAGGATTAGAGAGGACATGAGGAAAAGCTTTTTCCACCCAGAGGGTGTTGAGCATCTGGAATTCACGGCCTAAGTTGGTGGTTGAGGCTGAAACGCTCAACTCATTTAAAAGCTACCTGGATCTGCATCTGAAGCACTGTAACCTGCAAGGCTATAGACCAGGTGCTGGAAAGTGGGATTAAAATGAGCGGCTAGTTTCTTTTGTCTCTTTTTGGCTGGTGCAGACATGATGGGCTGAATGGCCTCTTTCTGCACCATAACTTTTGTATGGTTCTATGGTTTGTCTACTTTATCTAAACTAGTCATCCATCATCTTATCCCCCTCTATCAAATCTCCCCTCAATCTCCTTTGCTCCAAGAGGAACAGCCCCAGATTCTCCAGCCTAACCCTGTCGATAAAACCCCCTTGTCCCTGGAACCGATCTGGTAAGTCTCCTCCGCACCCTCTCAGGGACCCTCACATCCTCCCTAAAGCTTGGTGACCAGAACTGGACACAATCATCTAGTTGTGGCCTCACCAGAGCTTTATAAAGGTTCAGTGTAAGTTCCCTGCTTTTGTACTCAATACCTCTATTGGTATTGATATGCTTTCCTACCCACTCTTTTATTATGTCCTGCCACCTTCAGAGACCTGTGTACATGAACCCCAAGGACCCTCTGTCCCAGGTCACTCTCCAGAACTGTGCCATTTGGTCTATATTGCTTCTCCCTATCCCTCTGCTAAAATGCATCACCTGATACTCTCTGTATTAAATTCCATCTGCCACTTGTCTGCTCATTCTGCTAGCCCATCTATCTAGCATGTGCGGCCTATTTTAAATAATAAACCTAACCGAATGAATGCATGAAATACCCACCTGTGTTTTGTAAAGCGGTGGTCCTGGTTTTTAAAAAAATATTCCTTCATGGGATGTGGGCATCACTGGCAATGCCAACATTGATCATCTGATTCCTAAACCTCCCAAGAAGGTAGTGGTGACCATTGAATGGTCCACCTGACTCACTTCAGAGGGCAGTGACTGCCTGGCTCCCTCAGAGACTCCATGACTATTCGTGATGGGGATATCGCTAAAGCCAACCCTGCTCCATCAAATATATAAGGAGCAGGGAACACCAGCTCCCTATCTACAACCTCGATTACCTTTTGCCCCGCTAACTAAACCCCTACACCCGAGATGTCGGAAACTGGGGCATCTTGTGTCAGCAAGGGGTGTGGTGGGGAGGAGTTGTGGGGGAGGTAGGGGGAATCATTAGGACTCTCAGCACCTTGTTATCACCCAGGGCCATGAGCAGATCTGGAACCAGATTAATACTAAATAGTATTTAGTATCTGAAAGATTGGACATGCTACTTTTACTCTAGAAAAGAGAAGGTTAAAGAATTCTTCAAGTGTATGGAAGGGTAGATGAAGAGATGTTTCCACTTGTGGGCAAGACCAGAACTAGGGGCCATAAATCTGGGTGATGGTGGTGTGTTATAGATCACTCAGGAGTCTGAGTTGCTATAGTAACAAGCACTTTTTTACATGCATGTTGTAGCCTGGAGATGTGGAAAGTGATGGTAGGGGGTCCAATTTCTTTCCTCTATTCTATTACTTTCCCTCCCATGTGTTTATCCAGCTTCCCCTAACTGAGTGAGTCATTAACCTATGGAATAGGCTCCCTTGGGAGATGGTAGAAGCAGTTAGTGCTGCTTCATTCACCTGCAATGGCTTCTGTTCCTGCTCCCGCATCATTACCTCTGGTGTCCACTAAGGATCTACCCTTGGCCGCCTCCTATTTCTCATCTACGTTCTAACCCTCGGTGACATGGCTGACCAGCAATCTCTCCCACTCTTACCACCTGCCATTGGTGTGTATCAGAAGGATTTGCAGGTTGATCCTCAACCTGTTTGGTCACTTTATGAACAGACCTTCCATGACCATCAAATCCTGGAGTGGGACTTGAATCTGGAGCTTCTGGCTCAGAGACAGGGACTCTACCCACTGCACCACAGGACCTCCAGGTATAAAATAGTCACCAATAAATCCAATTCAGAGAAACTTCTTTACCCAGTGAGTGGTGAGAATGTGGAACTTGCTACCACAGGGAGTGGTTGAGGTGAATTGTGCAGACATATTTAAGGGGAAGCTGGATAAACACATGAATGAGAAAGGAATAGAAGGATACGGTGATATGTTTTGAAGTAGAGAGGGAGGAGGCTTGTGTGGGACATAAACACTGGCATGGATCAGATGGGCCAAATGGACAGTTTCTGTGCTGCAAATACTGTGTAATCCTAGGTCTCATTTTGCATTGAGATCTGTGTGAAGGGCCGTGTGCCTTACTGGTCCCCTTGAAATTGAGAGTAACTTACAGCATGGACTGGGAAGGGTTAACTGCTGAGGCCTTCCCTGTATGACTGAATTCCGCGCTACGTATTTACCCAGTGAGTTGTCAAGAGAGCTGAAGAAACTTCTGGAATGAGCAGGACATTTTAATATTATTGCTGCCTCCTCGTCACTGTTAAACCAGGGTATCTGCAACAGAAGTACTTTCTGATCCATTCCGATAGAACATTGGGTACTGTTCTCATCAGCACAGCACAGCAGCACAGAGAGGTTATTGCAGCTATCAGGAGGATACAGAAGAGAGAAACGAACAATGATTAAGGGGTTGGAGGGATTGGATTATGAGAAGCGACAATGTAAAATTGGTCACATTCTCCCTGTGAAATGGAGGTTGAGAGGTGATATGATTGCTGTTTTGGGACACTGCAGGGACTAGATATTCTATACTGTAGCAAGTTTTGTCCAGAACAGCAGATCCAGATGATACGCCCTGTGCTCGAAGGGAGAGGTAAATTCAAAATCAGTCTGTGGAAACAATACATCGTTCAGTTGCATTAAGTTCACAGCACAGAAACAGGCCATTCAGCCCAACTGCTCTGTGCTGGTGTTTATGCTGCACATGAGCCTCCTCTCACCCCCTCTTCATCTCACCCTATCAGCATGTCCTTCTATTCCCTTCTCTCCCATGTGTTTATCCAGCTTCCCCTAACTGAGTGAGTCATTAACCCATGGAACAGGCTCCCTTGGGAGATGGTAGAAGCAGTTAGTGCTTTTCATCCACCTGCAATGGCTTCTGTTCCTGCTCCCGCACCATTAACTCTGGTGTCCACTAAGGATCTACCCTTGGCCGCCTCCTATTTCTCATTTACCTTCTGCCCTCGGTGACATCATCCAAAAACATAATGACCCAGATTTCACACTTACTGAGCGAACTATACTCAGCTCTATGTCACCACCTCCTCTCTTGATCTCTCCACTGCCTTTAATTTGATGCATTGCTTGTCAACGCTAAGTACTGGATGAGCAGAAATTTCCCTCAACTATTATTGGGGAGACAGAAGCCATTGCCTTCAGTCTCAGCCACAAACTCCATTCCCTCACCACCAGCTCCATCCCTCTCCCTGGCAACTGTCTGAGGCTGAATCGGACCATTTGCAAAGTTGATGTCCCAGGGATGAACTTCTGACCGAATATCCCTGCCATCGCTAAAACCAATCCTTTCAACTCTGTAACAGCACCTTTTTAAAATTCGTTCATGGGATGTAGCTTCGCTGGCTAAGTCAGCATTCATTGCCCATCCCTATTTGCCCCTGTGGTGGTGAGCTGCCTTCTTGAACCGCTGCAGTGGTGTAGGTACATCCACAGTGCTGTTAGGGAGGGAGTTCCAGGATTTTGACCCCAGCTGCAACTCATCTTCTGCTGAAACCCTCATCGATGAGCTTGTTACTTCTAGGCCATTCCATTGCTCCCCTGGTCACTGTACAAAACTCTTCTCACTGTATCCTAGTGCAAACCAAGTCTTTGTTTTCCCATCACCTCCTGTGCTCGCTGACCAACATTGGCTCCTGGTCTTGCAACACCTCGATTATAAAATTCTCATCCTGGTATTCAGATCACCCCTCCCTGTCTCTACAACCTCCTCCAGCCCCACAACCCTATGAGATCTCTGCACTCCTCCAATTCTGGCCTCTTGCACATCACCAATTTTCTTGGCTCCACCATTGGCAGCTGTGCCTTCAGCTGCAAGGTTCAAAGCTCTGGGATCCACTCCCTGAACAGCTCCACCTCTCTCTCTCTTCTTTAAGATGTGCCTTAAAGGCTACCATTTTGATTAAGCTCCCGAGCACAGTCTCAGAATAAGGGGTCGATCATTTAAGACTGTCATGAGGAGAAGAAGGGTGGTGAATCTTTGGAATTCTCTACCCCAGAGGGTTGTGGATGCTCCATTGTTGAACACATTTAAGGCTGGGATGGACAGATTTTTGGACACTCAGGGAATTAAGGGAAATGGGGAGTGGGCAGGAAAATGGAGTTGAAGGATCAGCCTTGATTGTATTGAATGGGGGAGTAGGCTCGATGGGCTGTACAGCCGACTCCTGCTCCTATTCTTGTGTTCTTGTGTTATCTTCCCTAATATCGTCTTATGTAGCTCAACGTCACAATTCTGAGGGGGAGACTTGCCAGGGTAAATGCTGAGACGATGCTTCCCCTCGTGGGAGAATATGAAACTGGGGCCACAGTTTCAAATTAAGGGGTCTCCCATTTAAGACGGACACGAGGAGGAATTTCTTCTCTCAGAGGTCGATAGCGATTGGAACTCCCTCCCCCAGAGAGCAGTGGAGGCTGGGTCATTGAATATATTCAAGGCTGAGTTAGACAGATTTTTGATCGACAAGGGG
The DNA here is from genome assembly GCF_017639515.1 of Carcharodon carcharias. Taxonomy (NCBI): domain Eukaryota; kingdom Metazoa; phylum Chordata; class Chondrichthyes; order Lamniformes; family Lamnidae; genus Carcharodon; species Carcharodon carcharias. The sequence continues at coordinate 4,793,732 of NC_054477.1, read as the reverse complement.
GTCAAGGCATATGGGGGACAGGAAGGATAGTAGAGTTAAGGCCACAATCAGATCAGCCATGATCTTATTGACTGGAGGCTAAATGGGCCGAATGGCCGAGTCATGTTCCTATTTCATAGGTTCTTATGCCAAATGTTGTTTGGTAACACTCCCTTGAAGCACACTGGGACATTTAACTATGGCAAAGACACCATATTTTGTTGTTGTATTTGTTCATAGAATTACAGAACATAGAAAGGAGTCCATTCAGCCCACTGTACCTCTGCCAGCCCTTTCCCAGCATCCCAACAAAATTTCCATTTCAATTTCTTTTTGGGTTGTGGAGCTGGAAGAGGTGACAGAGATAGGGAGGGGGTGAGGTCATGAAGGGAGCTGAAAATGAGGATGAGAATTTTAAAATCGTGGCGTTGCTTAACCGGGAGCCAATGTGGGTGAGGAAGCACTGGGGGTGGGGGGGTGGTGATGGGTGAACGGGATTCGGTGTAAGGACAAGAGCTGCAGACGTTTGGATGACGGCAAGTTTCTGGAGAGTGCAAGGTGAGAGGCCTTCCTGGACGGCATCGGAATAGCCAAAAAAAAATGCTGGAAATGCTCAGCAGGTCGGGCAGTATCTGTGGATCAGAGAAACAGAGGTAACGTTTCAGGGTGATAACTTTTGATCATTACACATCCATTCTGGCCTCCATGTGACTCCGGACCCACAGCCGTGGGTGACTGGCCTAGCAAGCCACTCAGCTCCAGGGCAATTAGGGATGGGCAAACAAACGCTGGCAGATGCTAACCCTAACAACACCCCCCCCCAACCTAACCCTTGCCAGCGTCTCCCACATCTCATGAAAGGAATTTTGACCATAAGTGCGCTTGCAATAGAGCACTGCAGTAAATGGGGGGGGGGGGGGGGGGGGGGGGGGTGGGTGGGGGGGTGGTGAGCCAAATTGGCAATTGCAAAAAAGGGAAACTGAAAAAAAGAGGCAGGTGGAGTCTTAGGACCATGCGGAGTTCCCAGCTTGGAGCTGTCAGTCAGCGCCAGTTGCAGGCGATCCCGGGGATTCGGGGGTTAAACCTGTGAGAATGAGATGCGTCCTTTTAAAACCAGAGAGAGAGAGAGAGAGACAGACAGACTGCCAAAAAAAACCACCCTGGATACCAGTCTCCAAATTCAACAGGAACTCCTCCAGATCTGGGATCCAATCTCAAGGGGAACCTCAGGAAAAAGGTTCCTAGTTAATTGCTACAGGCCAGTGGTTGTTAATTTTGGGTGGGAGACGAAGGGGGTGGTAAAGTTCTGAGAGCTGGGAGAGTTTGGTTGGGGGGGGGGGGGGGGTGGTTGTGTGGAGGGGGTGTACAAGCCGAGGCGAGGAGGTGGGAATTTAAAATCTGGGAGGCTTTTGTGCGTGGAGACCACAGCAGGAGCGCTTAACAGGTGCAGGGAGGGGAGGGGAGGGGAGAATGGCCAAGGATTTGGTGCAGATCCCAGACGATTTGGATTTCAGGTCGTTCCGAGATGAATGTCATTCTGAGAGAGGCTGGTCCATGAAATACAACAAGCCCGGAATCAGCGTGTGGATTCAGGTGATGGAGGAGGATAAAGCCTTACATAAAATTAAGGTAAATAAATAAAGATCCAGGGGTGGGGGGGGGTGGTATTTGTGAGTCCATTGGGGTGTGTGTGTGTGGGGGGGGGGGGGCGGTGGGGTGTTTGTCCATTGGGGGGTGTTTGTCCATTGGGGTGTGTGTGTGGGGGGGGGGGGGGCGGTGGGGTGTTTGTCCATTGGGGGGTGTTTGTCCATTGGGGGGTGTTTGTCCATTGGGGGGTGTGTGGGGGGGGGGGGTGTTTGTCCATTGGGGGGTGTGGGGGGGGCGGTGTTTGTCCATTGGGGGGTGTGTGGGGGGGGGGGGGGTGTTTGTCCATTGGGGGGTGTGTGGGGGGGGTGGGGGGCGGTGTTTGTCCATTGGGGGGTGTGTGGGGGGGGGGGTGTTTGTCCATTGGGGGGTGTGTGTGGGGGGGGGGTGGGGGGGGTGTTTGTCCATTGGTGGGGGTGGTGGGGGGGGTGGGGGGGGTGTTTGTCCATTGGGGGGGTGTGTGTGGGGGGGGCGGTGTTTGTCCATTGGGGGGGTGGTGGGGGGGGTGGTGGGGGGGGTGGGGGGGGTGTTTGTCCATTGGGGGGTGTGTGTGGGGGGGGTGGGGGGGGTGTTTGTCCATTGGGGGGGGTGGTGGGGGGGGTGGGGGGGTGTTTGTCCATTGGGGGGGTGGTGGGGGGGGTGGGGGGGTGTTTGTCCATTGGGGGGGGTGGTGGGGGGGGTGGGGGGGGGTGTTTGTCCATTGGGGGGGTGGTGGGGGGGTGGGGGGGGTGTTTGTCCATTGGTGGGGGTGGTGGGGGGGGTGGGGGGGGTGTTTGTCCATTGGGGGGGGTGGTGGGGGGGGTGGGGGGGGTGTTTGTCCATTGGGGGGGGTGGTGGGGGGGGTGGGGGGGGTGTTTGTCCATTGGGGGGGGTGGTGGGGGGGGTGGGGGGGGTGTTTGTCCATTGGGGGGGGTGGTGGGGGGGGGTGGGGGGGGTGTTTGTCCATTGGGGGGGGTGGTGGGGGTGTTTGTCCATTGGGGGGGGTGGTGGGGGGGGTGGGGGGGGTGTTTGTCCATTGGGGGGGTGTGTGTGGGGGGGGGGTGTTTGTCCATTGGGGGGTGTGTGTGGGGGGGGTGTTTGTCCATTGGGGGGTGTGTGTGGGGGGGGGGGGGGTGTTTGTCCATTGGGGGGGGTGGTGGGGGGGGTGGGGGGGGGTGTTTGTCCATTGGGGGGTGTGTGTGGGGGGGGCGGTGTTTGTCCATTGGGGGGGTGGTGGGGGGGGTGGGGGGGGTGTTTGTCCATTGGGGGGGGTGGTGGGGGGGGGTGGGGGGGGTGTTTGTCCATTGGGGGGTGTGTGTGTGGGGGGGGGGGTGTTTGTCCATTGGGGGGTGTGTGTGGGGGGGGCGGTGTTTGTCCATTGGGGGGGGTGGGGGGGGTGTTTGTCCATTGGTGGGGGGGGTGGGGGGGGGTGTTTGTCCATTGGGGGGGGTGGTGGGGGGGGGTGGGGGGGTGTTTGTCCATTGGGGGGGGGTGGTGGGGGGGGGTGGGGGGGGTGTGTTTGTCCATTGGTGGGGGGTGGTGGGGGGGGGTGGGGGGGGTGTTTGTCCATTGGTGGGGGTGGTGGGGGGGGTGGGGGGGGTGTTTGTCCATTGGGGGGGGTGGTGGGGGGGGTGGGGGGGTGTTTGTCCATTGGGGGGGGTGGTGGGGGTGTTTGTCCATTGGGGGGGGTGGTGGGGGGGGTGGGGGGGGGTGTTTGTCCATTGGGGGGGTGGTGGGGGGGGGTGGGGGGGGTGTTTGTCCATTGGGGGGGGTGGTGGGGGGGGTGGGGGCGGTGTTTGTCCATTGGGGGGGGTGGTGGGGGGGGTGGGGGGGGGTGTTTGTCCATTGGGGGTTGTGTGTGGGGGGGGGGGTGTTTGTCCATTGGGGGGTGTGGGGGGGGCGGTGTTTGTCCATTGGGGGGGGTGGTGGGGGGGGTGGGGGGGGTGTTTGTCCATTGGGGGGGGGTGGTGGGGGGGGTGGTGGGGGGGGTGTTTGTCCATTGGGGGGTGTGTGTGGGGGTGGTGGGGGGGGTGTTTGTCCATTGGGGGGTGTGTGTGGGGGGGGTGTTTGTCTATTGGGGGGTGTTTGTCCATTGGGGGGGGTGTGTGTGGGGGGGGTGGGGGGGGTGTTTGTCCATTGGGGGGGGGGTGGTGGGGGGGGTGGGGGGGGTGTTTGTCCATTGGGGGGGGTGGTGGGGGGGGGTGGGGGGGGTGTTTGTCCATTGGGGGGGGTGGTGGTGGGGGTGGGGGGGGTGTTTGTCCATTGGGGGGTGTGTGTGGGGGGGCGGTGTTTGTCCATTGGGGGGGTGTGTGTGGGGGGGGGGGTGTTTGTCCATTGGGGGGGGTGGTGGGGGGGGTGGGGGGGGTGTTTGTCCATTGGGGGGGGTGGTGGGGGGGGGGTGGGGGGGTGTTTGTCCATTGGGGGGGTGTGTGTGGGGGTGGTGGGGGGGGTGTTTGTCCATTGGGGGGTGTGTGTGGGGGGGCGGTGTTTGTCCATTGGGGGGGTGTGTGTGGTGGTGGGGGGGTGTTTGTCCATTGGGGGGGGTGGTGGGGGGTGTGGGGGGGGGGGTGTTTGTCCATTGGGGGGTGTGTGTGTGGGGGGGGGGTGTTTGTCCATTGGAAGATGCGCTGCTGCTTCTGACGGTGGCCGCGGATATTTTGTATCCCGAGAGGCGGCCCCAGCGACACTGTAGCTTTATTTATTATTGTAGCCGAGGATTTGCCAACACGTTTCAGGGTCGAGAGGAGCGAGTTTTTACTGAGACATTTTCGCTGCCCCGCTTTTGGGAACCTGGAAATTGAGGCGCCGAGTTTCCCCCATTCGTTGGTCCGGGTTTGTAACCTGTTTGGGGGGAATTCCCCGGTTGGGTCGGGGGGGTGGGGGGGGGGGGGGGGTGGGTGATTCCCCCCCCCCCCCCCCCCCCCCCCCCCCCCCCCCCCCCCCCCCCCCCCCCCCCCCGGGGAAGCCCCCACTCTCCTCTCCCACCCCCTCACACTCCCCCTCAATCCCCCTTCCCCCCCTCCGTCCCCCTCTCGCTCCCCCCTCCCCCTCCGTTCCCCCTTCCATCCCTCCTCCCCCCCTCCGTTCCCCCTTCCCTCCTCCCCCCTCCGTTCCCCCTTCCCTCCTCCCCCCTCTGTTTCCCCCCTCCGTTCCCCCCTCCATTCCCCCTCCCTCCTCCCCCCATCCATTCCCCCCTCCGTTCCCCCCTCCCGCGTCCTTTCCCCCTCCCCCTGTTCCCCCCTCCGTTCCCCCCCCCCTCCGTCCCCTTCCCACCCTCCCCCCCCACCACACTGCCCCCGGGTCCCCCCCCCCTTTCTCCCCAGTTCCTTCCCCCCCTCACTCCCTGGCTCCCCACCTCTGTCCCCACCCTGCCCCCTCTTCTCTTTCCACCCCCAGCCCCTCCATATACTCCCTTCTGACTTCACCCCCATTTCATTCGGCCACAACAATCCCCAAACTCGGCGCCTTGGTTGCACATTTCTGGAGTTAACTCTTCCTTGGCACCAGCAGAGAAGGAAGCCGTTCGGCCCCTCCTGCTTGTGTTGACGCTTTGAATTAAGAAGGATTTAATTCAGAACTCAGTCTTTCCCTCCCCATATCTCTGCAAACGCACCCTCTTCAATTCCAAGTTCCAGTTGTCTTTTGGGAGTTCCCATGGAATCAGATTCCCCCAGTCTTTCAGACTGTGGTGTTCCAGATCTTAACAAACCCCTGTTCGAAAACTGTCTCCTCATCTCCCCCTCTGCTTCTGTTCCCGATTCTCTTCAACCTGTGTCCCTTTGGTTACTGACCCTCCTGCCACTGGAAACAGTTTCTCCATTTATTTATGGGCATTTATTGCCCATCCCTAATTGCCCTTGAGAAGGTGGTGGTGAGCCGCCTTCTTGAACCGCTGCAGTCCATGTGGTGTAGGTACACCCACAGTGCTGTTAGGGAGGGAGTTCCAGGATTCTGACCCAGCGACATTGACTCTCTCAAAACCCCTCATAAATTTGAACGGCTTGATTGAATCTCCACCCCGACCTTGGATAGGTACTCAGGAGAGAGGGATGGGAACATCTGATGGTGATGGGTAAAACTCATGATAACGGAGCGAAGGGGAGATAAGGGAAGAAACAGAGCGACAGTTCAGGAAGGAGAACAGGTTACAAGATTAGAGAACAACACCAAGAGGTTGGCCGTTATCAAGGACCTTGAAAGTCGGAGAGGCACAATTGCCAACGTTGTAAAATGTGACACATGGAGAAGAAACCTTCTCTGCTCCAAGGAGAATGATCCCAGCTTCTCCAGTCTCCACATTAACTGGTTTTATCCAGATAAACCTCCTGCACCCTCTCTATGGCCTTGACATTCTTCCAAACTTGTGCCCAGAATTGATTAGCTGCAGCTGAGCCAGTGATTTATAAAGGTTTAGAATGACTTCCTTGTTTTTTTCTCTATTCTCTGGCCCTTTGTACAAAGCCACGTGACCCTGGACATTCTCTGAACTCCCTATTCAACTTGTCTTCCTATCTGCAGTCATTTGTGGAAAGACAAACCTCGGGACCTCTGTCCTTGCTCCTGCTCAAAGCAGCATTTCGATCATGCTGCCTGTGTGTGTTCTACGAAATGCACCACCTCAAACTTATCAACATTAAATTGCATCTACATTGTGTTTGTTCATTTCACCAGTCTCCAGTGATTAGATCCACCTGAAATCTGTTGCAATCCTGCTCACTATGTTGCCAAGTTTTATACCATCCACAAACTTCAAAATCAGGCAGATATTATGTGCGTTTTTTTTTACACATTCGTGGGCTATGAGTGTTGCTGGTTGGGCCAGCATTTATTGCCCATCCCTAATTGCCCCTTGAGAAGGTGGTGGTCAGCTGCCTTCTTGAGCCACTGCAGTCCATGTGGTGTAGGTACACCTACAATGCTGTTAGGGAGGGAGTTCCAGGATTTTGACCTAGCGACAGTGAAGGAACGGTGATATATTTCCAAGTCAGGTTGGTGAGTGACTTGGAGGAGAACTTTCAGGTGGTGGTGTTCCCATCTATCTGCTGCCCTTGTCCTTCTAGATGGTAGTGGTCGTGGGTTTGGAAGATGCTGTCTAAGTCGCTGTGCGTGAGTGTGTGTCGCTGTGTGTATGTGTGCATTGCTGTGTGTACGTGTGCATCATTGTGCGTGTTGCTGAGTGTGTGTTTGGCATAAGAAATAAAACATACAAAGTAGGGGCAGACCATTCAGTTTCCTGTGTGTGTGCCCCTGTGCCTCTGTCTCTCTGTGTGTATGTGTTTCTCCCTCCTGCTCTGTGTCTCTGTGTGTATGTGTTTCTCCCTCCCACTCTTTGCCTCTGTGTGTGTGTGTTTCTCCCTCCCGCTCTGTGTCTCTGTGTGTGTGTGTTTCTCCCTCCCGCTCTGTGTGTGTGTGTGTTTCTCCATCCTGCTCTGTGTGTGTGTATGTGTGTGTGTGTGTGTGTGTGTGTGTGTGTGTGTGTCTGTGTGTGTGTGTGTTTCTCCCTCCCGCTCTGTGTCTCTGTGTGTATGTGTTTCTCCCTCCCGCTCTGTGTGGGCATGTCTTCCCCTAGCTCAGTTCATCGGCTGCTGAAATCCTCAGCCAGGCCTTTGTTACCTTTGGACTTGATATTCCCATAGACTCCTGGCTGACCTCCCATCTTCCACCCTCCAAAAACTTGAGCTCATCCATATCTCTGCTGCCTGTATCTAAATTTGTACACAAGCCTTGTTCGTCACCCCCTGTGCTCACGGACTGACATTCAGCAACACCTTGATTTTAAAATCCTCATCCTTGTTTTCAAATCAACCTTTGCCCTCAGCCTTTCCTACTTCTGTAATCTCCTCCAGCCTCACAACCCACCGAGATGTCTGCACTCCTCCAATTCTGGCCTCTTGAGCATCCCTGATTTTAATCAATCTGCAATTGCTGACAGTGCCTTCGGCTGCCTGGGCCCCAAGCTCTGGAATTCCTTCCCTAAACCTCTCCGCCTCCCCTCTCCTTTTAAGATGCTACAGGAAGGATATCAGTAAGATTGAGAGAGTGCAGAGAAGATTTACTAGGATGTTGCCAGGTCTTAAGGAGTTGAGTTACAGGGAAAGATTAAACAGGTTAGGACTCTATTCCTTGGAGCGTAGAAGAATGAGGGGAGATTTGATAGAAGTTTACAAAATTATGAGGGGTATAGACAGAGTAAATGCGAGTAGGCTCTTTCCACTTAGATTAGGAGAGATAAACACGAGAGGACATGGCTTTAGAAAAGAGCCTGTGTGACTTCTGATAAATGTTGACCGCAATCCCCCCCTCTCAGCCCGAGCAGACCACAGTCACTTAAGAAGTGGAACCAAGAGCCGTAAGTCAGTCAGTTAAGGGAGAGTTCATTACCTCCAGTCCTCTTAATAATGCTCGAGGATGCCTTGGTGTAGCCACTGATCGATTAGGCCAATGCACAGGAGGTTTTACAAGTGGGTTTACAGTAATGAGTTTGTGCAGAAACTAGAAAGCATTAACAACACAGAAACAGGCCATTGGTCCAGTGGATATTTATACCCACACAGGCCTCCTTCCACCCCTCTTATGTCACCCTATCAACATATCCTTCTATTCCTTTCTCTTTCATGTGTCTATCTAGTTTCCCCTAAATAGCATTTCTACCATTTTCCTCCGCTACTCCCTGTGGTAGTGAATCCCATGTTCTCAACCCTCTCTGGGCAAAGACATTTCTCCTGAATTCCTGGGTAGATTTATTAGTGATGTCTTATATTTATGACCCCTTAGTTCTGGCCTTGCCCACAAGTGGAGACATCTCCTCCCAAGTTTTCTTTGTCATATCCCTTTCATAATCTTGAAGAAATGCAGCGGTACTGGACTAGTAACCCAGAGAATGTGGGTTCAGATCCCACCAAGTCAGTTTGAGAGTTTAGAATCAGTTTAAAAAATCTGGAAATAAAATAGTTGGTCTCGGATTTTTGATCGGCAAGGGAGTCGAGGGTTATGTGGAGCAGGCAGGAAAGTGGAGTTAAGGCCACAATCAGATCAGCCACGATCTTATTGAATGGTGGAGCAGGCTGGAATGGCCTACACCCTGCTTATATTTATTAAGATCTTGGTAAAAGTGACTATGTGGCTGTCAGATTGTCATAAAAACCCAAATGGTCCACTGATGTCCTTTAGGGAAGGAAACCTGTCATCTTTACTTGCTCTGGGCCTAAATGTATCTCTCGTACCATATACCAACATAGTTGGATCTTAACTACCCTCTGATGCAGACCAGTAAGAGTCACTCAAAACACTGTAAAGCATAACACAGTCATTGGGTCAAAATCCTGGAACTCCCTCCCTAACAGCACTGTGGGTGTACCTGCACCACATGGACTGCAGCGGTTCAAGAAGGCAGCTCACCACCACCTTCTCAAGGGCAATTAGGGATGGGCAATAAATGCTGGGCCCAGCCAGCGACGCCTACAACCCAAGAGTGAATGAAAAGCTCAAGGAGATGTTTTCGGACACAACAGAAACCTGAAAAGGACAGAGCATGTGGAGTTAGGGGACAATTAGCAGAACGGGTAGCAAATTGGTCACAAAACAGAGAGTAGGGTTGAAGTGGTGATTGGTGATGGGAGCACTGTTGTTCAACATTTACAGAAAGAAACTTGTAGATGGCAGTAAGTTGAGGGCTGGAGTTAATGCAGTTCTGTGACAAAGTGCAGGAAGACAATAAAATTGCAGAATGGGTGTGTAATTTGCAAATCTGATGGCACTGTGGTAAAGTCACTGCACTGGTAATCCAGAACCCAGGCAAATGTTCTGGGGATAAAAGCAAAATACTGCGGATGCTGGAAATCTGAAACAAAAACAAAGGTTGCTGGAAAAACTCAGCAGGTCTGACAGCATCTGTGGAGAGGAAGACAGAGTTAACATTTCGAGTCCGAATGACTCTTCATCGGATCTAAAGAGAAATAGAAATGTGGTGAAATATAAGCTGTTTAAGGGGCGGGGGGGAGGTGCAGGTGGAGCTGGATAGAGGGCCAGTGATAGGTCTGTCCACAGGCATGACCCAGACCTCCCTGTCGCTTGCCATTTCAACACTCCACCCTGCTCTCTTGCCCACATGTCCGTCCTTGGCTTGCTGCATTGTTCCAGTGAAGCTCAACGCAAACTGGAGGAACAGCGCCTCATGGAACAGCACCTCATCTTCCAACTAGGCCCTTTACAGCCTTCCGGACTGAATATTGAGTTCAACAACTTTAGATCATGAATAAAAACAAAAAAAACTGCGGATGCTGGAAATCCAAAACAAAAACAGAATTACCTGGAAAAACTCAGCAGGTCTGGCAGCATCGGCGGAGAAGAAAAGAGTTGACGTTTCGAGTCCTCATGACCCTTCGACAGAACTCGAGTTCGAGTCCAAGAAAGAGTTGAAATATAAGCTGGTTTAAGGTGTGTGGGGGGGGCGGAGAGAGAGAGAAGTGGAGGGGGTTGGTGTGGTTGTAGGGACAAACAAGCAGTGATAGAAGCAGATCATCAAAAGATGTCACCAACAATAGAACAAAAGAACACATAGGTGTTAAAGTTGGTGATATTATCTAAACGAATGTGCTAATTAAGAATGGATGGTAGGGCACTAGATCATGAACTCTGTCCTCCATCCTCACCCCCTTTTTGATCCCCTTTTATCTAATAATAATTATATTTTTTTATATATATATTTTTCTTTTCCCACCTATTTCTATTATTATTTTAAAAAGTTATTCCCATCCATTGTTTTATCTCTACCTTTTAGCCTATTTCTATCCCTCCCCCCCCCACCCCACACCCCCAGTAGGGGTATCTGTACCTTGCTCATCCTGATTTCTACCCTTAATGTCACCATTAGCACATTCCTTAGATAATATCACCACCTTCAACACCTCTTTGTCCTTTTGTCTATGACATCTTTGGCAATCTCTCCTTTGCCTCCACCTATCACTGGCCCTCTATCCAGCTCTACCTGTCCCACCCCCCCTTAACCCAGCTTATATTTCACCACATTTCTATTTCTCTTTAGTTCTGATGAAGAGTCATACGGACTCTTCCTCTCCACAGAGGCTGTCAGACCTGCTGAGCTTTTCCAACAATTTTTGTTAACGCTTAGGGGACATGGGTTCAAACCCTACTGTGGTAGCTGGTCGAACTTAAATTCAATTAATAAAATGGCTGAGCAAGCCACTTAGTTTGAGGGAAATTTGGGATGGGCAACAAATGCTGGCCTTGCCAGCGATGTACCCTCATCCCATGAAATAATTTAAAAAGTGAGTTTCAGCGGAGTACCAAGTGGTACATTTTGGGAGGAAGAGCAAAGAGGTCACAGACTCTTTGGAAAATCAAAATCTAAATGGGGTGGAGGGACAGAGAATGGGGAAGCACATGTTTCACTAACCTGTGATGGAAGTTTTTTATATTCTCTGGATGTGGGCATCGCTGACAAGGTCAGCATCTATTGCCCATCCCTAATTGTCTTTTCAGGAGGCATTTAAGAGTCAACCACGTTGCTGTGGGTCTGGAGTCACATGTAGGCCAGACCAGGTAAGGACAGCAGATTTCCTTCCCCAAAGGACATTAGTGAACCAGATGGGTTTTTTACAACAATCTGATTGTTTCACGGTCACTATTACCGAGCTTTTTATTTCAGGTTTATTTTTAACTTGATTGAATTTAAATTCCCCTAGCTGCCTTGGTGGACCCATGTCTCCAGAGCATTAGTCAAGGCCTCGGGGTTGCTAGTCCAGTGTAACACAGCACTACCAGCCCCTGTGAATTGTTGTTAAAACCACTAAAAGAAAATGGATCAGTGGGGTTAATTTCTAGACAGGTAGAATTGAAAAGTGTGGAAGCTACATTAACCTTCTATCGAATCTTGGTTACATCACACTTGGAGGTCTCCGCACAGTTAGGGTCTCCATATTTACAAAAATGAGGCAGGCGCACTGGAGCAGATGCCAAAAAAGATTTACAAGGATGATATCAGAACAGAGAAATGATACCTTTCAGGAAAGATTGAATAGGCTGTGTAGGGTTGACAACTGTGCTCCCACCATTAGTCATCCATCCTTGTGATGTGATGCCTTCCTGTGCCAATTGGAAAGCAAAATCACAAAGGCTCATTACCCAGTTGGATAATGCTTGACTGTCGGCCAGACAGCCATTTCCCCCCCCCCCCCGCCACCATTTTCAATACTTTTATATCTGGTAAAGAGAAACATTAAAAAAAATGACAAAAATATCAATCTTTTTTCATGTCCCGATGATTTTTCTGCAGGGTTGCACACAGCAGTCCCTTGGAGGTTGGTCCTAGGATTGATAGCCCTAAGGCTGGGCCTCTGTTTCTCTGAGGGGTGTGACCTGATAGACATGTTTACCCCATCAAACTCTTCCAGAATCTTAGGACTAAGGAAGATGTTTCCATCTGGGGCTGAGTCCAGAACTAGAGGCTATAAGTATGACGGTCACTAAGAAATCCAATCGGGAATTCAGGAGAAATATCTTTACCCGGAGACTGGGCGGAATGTGGAACTTGCTCCCACAGGGAGTGGTTGAGGTGAATAGCATTGATACATTTAAGTGGGAAGCTGGATAAATAGATGAGGAAGAAAGGAATAGAAGGATATATTGACAGAGTGAGATCAACAGGGGGTGGGAGGAGGCTCGTGTGGAGAATAAGCGTCAGCAGGAACCGGTTGGGCTGAATGACCTGTTTCTGTGCTGTAAATCCATTATCATATTTTACAGTATCTGCGGAGAGGAAGACAGTTAACGTTTCGAGTCCGTATGACTCCTCAACAGAACGTTCTGTTGAAGGGTCATTCGGACTCGAAACATTAACTGTGTTCCTCTCCGCAGATGCTGCCAGACCTGCTGAGTTTTTCCAGGTATTTTTATTCTTGTTTTGGATTTCCAGCATCCACCGTTTTTTTTTTGCTTTTATCATATTTTACCGTCCTGGCGGGTGGCTATCACAGTTCAGTGTTTATGTAGCAGGGGAATTTCAAACAGCTGCAGCTCCGAAAGCAAAATGCTGGAATTCTGAAATAAAAACAGAAAATTCTGGAAACGCTGAGCAGGTCAGGCAGCATCTGTGGAGCGAGAAACAGAGTTAATGTCTCGGGTCGGTGACCTTTCATCAAACATGGACCTTCAGAAATTCTGCTGGAAGGTCATCCCAATTGGAAAGGTTAACTCGGTTTCTCTCTCCGCAGGTGCTCAGTATTTCCAGCATTTTCCTGTTTTATGTTATTGCAGTTGCACACCACCTTGTGACATCGTCCCTCACTCTGAGAAGCTGCTGTGGTTGTAACTCTTACACTTCAGTTAAAGGCATTGATTGTATCTTTCATCACAGCTGCATGTCTGCCTGCTTGATGCCGCTTTCACATCTGGGAGGCTTCTCAAGTTAAAGTCACTGCATGTGTTTATCCTCGACATTGGAATACAGAGTAAAACGACAACATTTTCCAAAGATACAAAACCTGGAGGAGCGGCTGACAGTGAGGACAATGCCAATCGACTGTGACAAGAAATAGGCCTGTGACAAGAAATAGGCTTGGGGGATGGGCAGACAAATGGCAGATGGAATTTAATGCAGAGAAGTATAAGGCGATGCATTTTGGTAGAAGGAATAGGGAGAGGCAATATAGACTAAATGGCACAGTTCTATAGAGTGACCAGGGACAGAGGGAGCTGGGGGTTTATGTACATCGATCTTTGAAGATGGCAGGACATATTGAGAGTGTGGGTGGAAAAGCATATAGGAACCATGACTTCATAAATAAAGGCATTGAGTACAAAAGCAGGGAAGTTACTCTGAATCTTTAAAAAGCTCTAGTGAGGCCACAACTAGATGATTGTGTTCAGTTCTGGTCACCAAGCTTCAGGGAGGATGTGAGGGTCCCTGAGAGGGTGCGGAGGAGATTTACCAGATCGGTTCCAGGGAAGGGGGGGATTTTAGCGACGGGGTTAGGTTGGAGAAGCTGGGACTGTTTCTCTTGGAGCAAAGGAGATTGAGGGGAGATTTGATAGAGGGGGACAGGATGATGACAGGTTTAGATAAGATAGACAAAGAAAAACTTCCCATTTGTGCCGATGGTACAAGCAGAGTTTGAAGCTTTGGGCAAGAGATACAGGGGAAATGTGAGGAAAAACAGTTTTAAGCTGTGATTGGTAATGACCTGGAACCTGCTGCCTACCAGGATGGTGGAAGCGGAGAAGATGAATGATTCCAAAAGGAAATTGGATGGGCACTTGAGGGAAATAAACCTGCAGGGATACGGGGATAGAGTGGGGGGAATGGGACTGACTGGATTGCTCCACAGAGAGCCAGCATGGACTCGATGGGCCGAGTGGGCTCTTTTTGTGCTGTGAAGGACTCTACGAAAGACGCACTCTGCAGCATGGGGACATTGGTTGGGAATTGGTCCTGAGGTCAGGTATGCCTGTACGGGTAACAGTGATAACCCTGGTGCAATACTGAGGGTGTGCTCCACAGACAGAAATCTTTTGGATGGGATTATTAACTTGGGGCTGTTTAGGTCAATGTAAAAGATCTAATGCGGCTATTTGAAGGAGACTGGGCGGAAGGAGTTCTGCCCTGGTTACCTGGCCAATGTCCATCCTCCGACCTATACCAGCCAACCAGCCCTTAATCTCATTACTGTTTGTGGAATCTTCCTGTGCGCAATACGGATGCTGTGTTTTGCCTGTAAGCAGTTGCTGATTGTGTGAAGCACATGAGTTTCTATTGTCCTTTCTCGGTGGATGAATCCTCCTGTCGTGTGCCCACCTCCTGTACATACCTGGGGTTTGGTTATAGACATCCTGTTGTGTGGGTGATCAGATGGTGCTGTTGCACAATCAATGAGTAAACAGTGCCACGTGTTATTGTTTCCCCGTTCCTCTCCTTCCTGGTACAGCAGCTGTGAGGCTGTTGCTGCTGTTGGCAGCAGTTGACATAAAGGAGCTTTCTCTGTGACTTAATGCAAGAGGGAACTTTCATTTCTCTAGCACCTCGGACAACATCAACAGTTGCAAAGCGTTTACAGTGAATGAAAGAAGTGTTTTACAGTGTAGCCATTAGAGTCATAAAGGTCTACAGTACAGAAAAAAGCCCTTTGGCCCATTGAGTCTGTGCCAGTCAAACAAGTACCTAACATTTCCCAGCACTAGGCCCATAGCCTTGTTGCCATGGCATCGCACATCCAAATATTCCTTAAATGTTATGAGGGTTTCTGCCTCTACCACCCTTTCAGGCAGTGAGTTCCAGATTCCCACCACCCTCTGGGTGAAAAAATTCCTCACACCCCCTCTAAACCTCCTGCCCCTTACCTTAAATCTATGCCCCCTGGTTATTGATCCCTTCACCAAGGGGAAAAGTTCCTTCCTGTCTACCCTATCTATGCCCCTCATAATTTTATACACCTCAGTCATGTCCCCCCTCAATCTCCTCTGCTCCAGGGAAAATAACCCCAGTCTATCCGATCTCTCCTCATAACTAAAACTCTCCAGCCCAGGCAACATCCTGGTAAATCTCCTCTGCACTCTCTCTAGTGCAGTCACATCCTTCCTATAATGCGGATTTCAGAACTGCACACAATACTCTAGCTGTGGCCTAACCAACGTTTTATACAGTTCCAGCATAACCTCCCTGCCCTTATATTCTATGCCTCAGCTAATAAAGGCAAGTAGCCCATATGACTTCTTAACCACCTTATCTACCTGTCCCGCTACCTTAAGGGACCGGTGGACATGCACACCAAGGTCCCTCTGATCCTTGGTACTTCCTAGGAACCTACCATTCATCGTGTATTCCTGTGCCTTGTTTGTCCTGCCCAAGTGCATCACCTCACAGTTATCTGGATTAAATTCCATTTGCCACTGATCAGCCCATCTGACCAGTCCGTCTATATCCTCCTGTAATCTAAGGTTATCCTCCTCACTATTTACCACCCCACCAATTTTCATGTCATCTGCAAACTTACTGATCAACCCTCCTACATTCAAGTCTAAATCGTTTATATATACCACAAACAGCAAGGGACCCAACACCGATCCCTGTGGAACCCCAATGGACACAGACATCCAGTCACAAAAACACCCCTCGAACATCACCCTCTGCTTCCTGCCACTCAACCAGTTCTGAATTGCCTTGGATCCCATGGAGTCCTATCTTCGTTATCAGTCTCCCATGCGGGACCTTAACAAAATCCTTTCTGTAGTCCAAGTAGACTATGTCAAATGCATTGCCCTCATCTACACACCTGGTCACCTCTTTGAAAAATTCAATCAAGTTGGTCAGACATGACCTCCCCTTAACAAAACCATGCTGACTGTCCTTGATTGATCCCTGCCTCTCCAAGTGTAGATCAATTCTGTCCCTCAGAATTGCTTCCAATAGCTTCCCCACCACTGAGGTTAGACTGACTGGCCTGTAGTTCCCTGGTTTATCCCTTCCTCCCTTCTTGAATAACGGTACCACATTGGCTGTCCTCCAGTCCTCTGGCACCTCTCCTGTGGCCAGAGAGGTATTGAAAATTATTGCCAGTGCCTCTGCTATCTCCTCCCTTGCCTCACTCAACAGCCTGGGATACATTTCATCCGGGTTTGGAGATTTATCTACATTTAAGCCTGCCAGACCACTTAGAACCTCCTCCCTTTCTATGCTAATTTCTTTAATTACATCCCTCCTGCCTGATTTCCATACCCACGTTGTCCCTCTCACTTGTGAACACCAAAACAAAGTATTAATTTAGAACCCTACCTACGTCTACCGGCTCCACACACAAATTACCACTATGGTCCTTAATGGGCCCCACTCTCTCCCTAGTTATCCTCTTACCCTTAATGTACTTGTAAAATAACTTTTGGATTTTCCTCTATTTTACCTGCCAATGTTTTTTCATGCCCCCTTTTTGCTCTCCTAATTTCCTTTTTAAGTTCCCCCCCTACACATTCTATACTCCTCTAGGGCTTCCGCTGTTTTGAGCCCTCAGTATCTGCCATAAGCCTCCCTTTTTCTCTTTATCCAAACCTGTATAACCGTCGACATCCAAGGTTCCCTGGATTTGTTGGTCCCACCCTTTGTCTTTACTGGAATATGTTGGCCCTGTACTCTCCCTATTTACTTCCTGAATGAGTCCCACTGCTCTGACGCAGATTTACCTAAAAGTAGCTGCTCCCAGTCCACTCTGGCCAAATCATATCTGATCTTGTTAAATTCGGCCTTCCCCCAATTTAGAACTCTGATTTCTGGCCCATCCTCGTCCTTTTCCATAACAATCTTGAATCTAATGGAGTTATGATCACTATCTGCAAAATGCTCCCCCACTGATACCTCTACCACTTGCCCAGCTTCATTCTCTAAACTTAAGTCCAGGACGACCCCCTCCCTTGTAGGACCTTCTACGTACTGGCTTAAGAAGCTTTCCTGGATGCATTTTAAGAACTCTGCTCCCTCTAAACCTATCACACTATGACTGACCCAGTTAATGTTGGGGAAGTTGAAATTCCCCCACTATTACTACCCTATTATTTTTACACTTCTCTGAAATTTGCCTACATATCTGCTCTTCTATTTCTCTCTGACTGTTTGGGGGCCTATAGTACACTCCCAGCAATGTGACTGCTCCTTTTTTGTTTTTCACTTCTACCCATATGGCTTCATTTGAGGAGCCTTCTAAGATGTCATCCCTCTTTACTCCTTGATCAATATTGCGATACCCCCTCCTCTTTTACCTCGTTCCCTGTCTCGCCTGAAGACCATATATCCTGGAATATTGAGCTGCCAATCCTGTTCCTCTCTCAACCATGTCCCTGTGACAGCAAAGACATCATACTTCTGTGTGTTAATTTGTGCCCTCAACTCATCTGCCTTATTCATCAGACTCCTTGCATTAAAATAAATGCCATCCAACCTTGCCAAGCTCCCTTGTGCCTTTACTGGCCTATAATTTATATGCCTTACAGACTCACTTGCTCCCTCTTCTAATTTTGGCTGTGCATCTCCCCCTGCTGAACCTCCTCTCAGGATCCCATCCCCCTGCCAAATTAGTTTAAACCCTCCCCAACAGCACTAGCAAATCTCCCCGCAAGGATGTTGATCCCATTCCGGTTCAGGTGCAACCCGTCCACCTTGTACAGGTCCCACCGCCCCCAGAAACGGTCCCAGTGGCCCAGAAATATAAAGCCCTCTCTCCTGCACCATCTCTCCAGCCACACATTCACCTGGACTAACCTCCTATTCCTATACTCACTAGCGTGAAGCACCGGAAGTAATCCAGAGATTACTACCTTTGAAGTCCTGTTTTTTAATCTGTTTCCTAGCTCCCTAAATTCTGCTTGCAGGACCTCATCCCTCTTTCTACCTATGTCACTGGTACCAATATGTACCACGATCTCTGTCTGTTTGCCCTCCCCCTTTAGAAAGCCCTGCAGCTGTTCAGTGACATCCTTGACCCTGGCACCAGGGAGGCAACATACTGTCCTGGAGTCACGTCTACGGCTGCAGAAACACCTGTCTGTTCCCCTTACTATCGAGTCTCCTACACTATTGCTCTCTCTCACTTTCCCCCCCCCATCCCTGTGCAGCTGAGCCACTCACAGTGCGATGAGCGAGGCTGCACTCCCCAGAGGAACCGTCGCTCTCAGCGTTTTCCAACACAGAAAAACGGTTCTCGAGCGAGATGCACCCTGGGGATTTCCTGACTCCCTGCCTGACACCTTTCTTCTGACTGATGGTCACCATTCCCTCTCTGTCTGCACTTCCATAAGCTGTGGGGTGACCTCATCTAAAAACGTGCTATCCACGAAATTCTCAGCCTCACAGATGTATCTCAGTGCCCCCAGCTGCCGCTCAAGTTCCGAAACGCCGAGCTCAAGTAGTTGCAGCTGGTGGCGCTTCCTGCACACGTGGTCGGTCAGAGTGCAAGGAGCATCTAGGACTTCCCACATGTTGCAGGCGGCACATAACATGGGACTGAGCTGCCCTTCCACGCCTCTAGTTGGGAAAAAACCCTACTTTAAGTACAGTAAAAAAAAAAGTTAAATTATTTATGTACTTTAAATAAAAACTAGAACCCTTACCTTTCCGTAGCTTAATCTATTTTAAACTGGAGAAAAACTAGAGAAAAACACTTACCCACTACTCACCAATCAGCTCTCACCCTTGTGCTGACGTCACTTTTTGAAGCTTCCCCCGCATTCGGGCTGGTTCTGATCTCTCCGCCGCTCTCTCGTGCTGTCTTGTGATGTCATTCTTGTTATTTTCAACAAGAACTGACTGCAGGACACTCTTCCCAGACTGCTTCACCATGATGCTGACTGCAGGGCACTCTTCCCAAACTGCTTCACCATGATGCTGACTGCGGGACACTCTTCCCAGACTGCTTCATCGTGATGCTGACTGCAGGACGCTCTTCCCAGACTGCTTCACCACGATGCTGACTGCAGGGCACACTTCCCAGACTGCTTCACCACGATGCTGACTGCGGGACGCTCTTCCCAGACTGCTTCACCGCGATGCTGACTGCGGGACGCTCTTCCCAGACTGTTTCACCACGATGCTGACTGCGGGACGCTCTTCCCAGACTGCTTCACCGCGATGCTGACTGCGGGACGCTCTTCCCAGACTGTTTCACCACGATGCTGACTGCGGGACGCTCTTCCCAGACTGTTTCACCGCGATGCTGACTGCGGGATGCTCTTCCCAGACTGCTTCACCATGACGCTGACTGCAGGACACTCTTCCCAGACTGCTTCACCACGATGCTGACTGCAGGACACTCTTCCCAGGCTGCTTCACCACGATGCTGACTGCAGGACACTCTTCCCAGACTGCTTCACCACGATGCTGACTGCAGGACACTCTTCCCAGACTGCTTCACTGCGATGCTGACTGCAGGATTCTCATTGTTCTAATGTAGGGCATGTGGCAATCAATTTGCAGAGTAAGCTCCCACAAACACCAATGTAATAATGTCCAGATAATCTATTTAAGTGCTGTTAATTGAGGGTTAAATGTTTGCCAGGATACTAGGGAGAGCTCCCTTGCTGCAGACTAGTGTAATGAAGCGCTGCTTCAGTACTGACCCACTAACAGTGCCGGGGCTGACCCTCCGACAGTGCAGTGTGGATTTTGTGCTTCAGTCTTTGGAGTGGGACTGGAATGCACGATGTTCTGATTCAATGGCAATCTTGCTCTCCTCTCAGCCACAACTGATATACTATTCACTCTGTGGTAGTGAGTTCCACATTCCCTCCCACTCTCTGATAAAGAGGTTTCTCCTGAATTCCCGATTGGATTTATTAAAGGCTCCCATAGTGATGTCCTCTCCCCAACAAGTGGAAACATCTTCTCTACATCTATCATATCAAATACATCTATCATATCAAACACATCTATCATATCAAGACCCCATGGCGCTATTTCATATGAACGGGGGAGTTCTCCCTGGTGTCCTGGCCAATATTTATCCCTCAATCGGCATCACCAAGGCAGATTGTCTGCCCATTGTCTCGCTGCTGTTTGTGAGATCTTGCTGTGCACAGATTGGCTGCAGCCTTTCCTACATTACAACAGCAATAGCACATCGAAAAGTACTTAGTTGGCTGTAAAGCGCTTTGGGAGGTCCTGAGGCCACGAAAGGTGCTATAGAAATGCAAGGCTTTCTTTATATCAGATCTGAGGGTTGATATCTGAGGGTTGATATCTGAGGGTTGATATCTGAGGGTTGCTATCTGTCAGGAAAGATTGAATGGGCTGGAACAGCTTTTGACAGAAAAGAGAAAGCAGAGGAGGGGGTGACCTTTGAAGTTATAAAGGTATTTGATATGATAGATGTAGAGAAGGTGTTTCCACTTGTTGGGGAGAGGACATCACTATGGGAGCCTTTAATAAATCCAGTCGGGAATTCAGGAGAAACCTCTTTATCAGAGAGTGGGAGGGAATGTGGAACTCACTACCACAGAGTGAATAGTATAGATGTATTTAAGGGGAAGCTGGATAAACACATGAGGGGAAAAAGGAATAGAAGGATACGTTGATGGGGTGAGATGTTGAGGGGGTTGGGAGGAGGTTTGTATGGTGTATGAACACCAGCACCGAGCAGTTGGGCCAAATGGCCTGTTTCTGTGAGGTCCATTCAATGTGATTCTGCGAAACAGAGAATAAGAAGGTGGGTAGTTGGAGCCTGAGATTAAGGCTGAAATTCCGCTCTCCCATAAACATGAAGTTGCTGGGGGCCGTTCCTAGCCAGAGTATTATCAGTGTCACCATGACAGAAAGAGGGGAAATATTGACTTTGGATCTGTGACTGAAGACCTTCATTGTTAACTATCTCCGATTATTAAAATTGTATTTAATCAGGGCAAAATACCTTCAGCTACACAATCAATATTTACTCAGTGCTGTAAATGGTGAGGAACATTGTACGAGACACTGCTCACTGCTGATTGTTATAGATTGTAACTCACATTCAAAGAGTGCGATGTGACTCCATCTTGGAGAATAAACATAAAGAATAAACTTGCATTTCTTTGGCACCTATCAATACCATGGGCTGTCCCATAGCCCTGTGCAGCCAATGAAATACTTACTGAATTGTATTCACTGCTGTAATGTAAGAAATGCAGCAGAGAATTCGACACAGCAAGATCCCACAAACAGCAGTGTGATAATGGCCAGATAAGCTGTTTATTGTGGTGTCGATTGATCCAGGACGCCAAGGAGAAGGACACCCTGCTTGTCTTCGAAATAGAAACCGTGGGATTTTAACATTCAACTGAGAAGGCAGACTGGCCTTCAGTTTAACGTCTCAACTGAAGGATGTCACCTCGGACAGCGTGGCGCTCCCTCCGGGCTGACCCTCTGTACCCCTCTGCAGTATCAGCCTAGATTTTTCTGCTCTGTTCTCTGAAGTGCAACTCGAACCCACCATCTTCTGACTCGGTAACAGGAGCTCTACCCACTGAGCGTTCATGGTCAGTTGTTCACCCCAACAAATGGTGACCTTATGATACAGGCAACACTGAGACAAAATTAGATAACTGTCCCTGCCCAACCCCCACTGCTGGCTACTTGCTTCCATTTTTCAACAGGAAATATACATATAGTCCCCTTTTTTGTGAAATGATCCAAACTGCCCTGTCTGTATATTCCTCATTCCCACCCACTCACCACCTCCCCGTATCCCTCCATCCCACCTCCACCCTCTCTCCCTCGATCTGTGGGAATGTCTTTTTGACTCCATTTTACCCTCGCCACTGCTTTCTCAGCTTGGGGGTGAGATGGTTTCCCTTATTTTTCTTGTTCTCTCTCTCTCTCTCTCTCTATCTCTTTCACTCACACACTTCCTGCACTTCTCTCTGATCTCTCTGTCTCTCTTTGGTTATCTGGTGCCTGCTGGGGTTTGAACTCTTTGCCAGAGGGATGTTTCAGTTTGTGGAGTTAGCATCTGTCACGAACCCTTCCCTGGCCTGAAGATTGTCAATCAGGCTGGAGAAATCTAGCCCGGGGCATTCCCTCTGATTCAGGATCCTGCATGCTGTTCGATGGGGGGGTGGAGCTGGGGATTTGTCTCAGGCAGTACAATGGTCCCTGCTGTTCACATTCTTGTTGTTCCAGTTTAACTGGTTCCTGCTCGGGATCATCTGTCTGAATTTGAATACAAGCTCCCTTTCTCACCTCGAACAATGGGTCCGGAACTTTGCCAGGTTTTAGTCACCTGGCTTCCGATGGAGTTCAAAGCTCGTTCAGAAGGTCGTGGGTTCAAATTGCACTCTCCAGAGACTTGAGCACAAAATCCAGGCTGTGACAGTCCCAGCGCTGCTGGGGGCTCAGCAGTACTGAGGGAGTGCCGCACTGCCGGAGGGTGGGCAGTACCGAGGGAGCGCGGCGCTGCCGGAGGGTGGGCAGTACCGAGGGAGCGCGGCGCTGCCGGAGGGTGGGCAGTACCGAGGGAGCGCGGCGCTGCCGGAGGGTGGGCAGTACCGAGGGAGCGCGGCGCTGCCGGAGGGTGGGCAGTACCGAGGGAGCGCGGCGCTGCCGGAGGGTGGGCAGTACCGAGGGAGCGCGGCGCTGCCGGAGGGTGGGCAGTACCGAGGGAGCGCGGCGCTGCCGGAGGGTGGGCAGTACCGAGGGAGCGCGGCGCTGCCGGAGGGTGGGCAGTACCGAGGGAGCGCGGCGCTGCCGGAGGGTGGGCAGTACCGAGGGAGCGCGGCGCTGCCGGAGGGTGGGCAGTACCGAGGGAGCGCCGCGCTGCCGGAGGGTGGGCAGTACCGAGGGAGTGCCGCGCTGCCGGAGGGTGGGCAGTACCGAGGGAGTGCCGCACTGCCGGGGGGAGTGAGGAACAAACAGCATTATCACCAGCTCACAGAACCACAGGCTAGCTACAGGACTGAAGGAGACCATTTGGCCCATCATGACTGCACTGAGTCTCCAGTGAGCCACGAGCAATGCCACCGAGTGTCATTCTTTGCGTTGCTGCCTGTGACCCTGCGCACTGTTCTTTTCCAGCCAGCGACTGTGGAGAGAGAAACAGACTTCATGTTAATGACCTGCTGGGCATTCCTGGCCTTTTCTGTTTCTATTTCAGGGTTTCCAGCGTCTGCTGTATTTTGCTTTTGGAACGTGTTTGATTTTAAAATGCAGCCTTGGCAGAGACGGTCTCAGTGAGAGGCCCACAGAGGGCAGCAGTGAGCGGTTCCAGACACACACACGCACCAGTATTGATTCTGCTTTGTCACCTTCTCTCTTTTATCATCTAGTACGTAACTGTCATCATACAACAACAACAGGAGGAGGAGGAGGACACTCAGCCCACCATTCCCGGGCTGGCTCTTTAAATGAGCCATCCAGTTAGTCCCATCCCTCCCTTGCTCTTGTAACCCTGCAACATTTTGCAGTTGAGTTGGGGTCTCGGGAGGGTGGTGAGGCTATGGAGGGATTTGAAAACGAGGAGGAGGGTTTTAAAATCGAGGCATTGCTGGATCAGGAGCCAGTGTAGGTCATTGGAGGAGTTGGGGTGGGGTAATGGGCGGGATGGCCCCCCCCACCCCCGACCCCCTCTTGCCCTCCCCTGACGATGCACGATTTCCTCAGACAGTAATCGCTTGTTGTTCTCTCTCTCTCTCTCTCTCTCTGTCTCTCTCTCAGTGCAGGATGTTCTGCAAGGACGTGAGCTCGGAGCTCCTGTATGATGTCCTACACGATGCAGAGTACCGCAGGAAATGGGACGAAAACATGATCGAGACCTTTGACATTGGCAAGCTGACGGTTAACGCCGATGTCGGGTACTACGCCTGTGAGTGGAGATCGTCGTCCTCAACTGGCCGGGAACCTCCCAGCTCCCACCACTGCTCCTACCCGCGGCTGAACAAGGGAGCTCCACCCTGGGACAGGAGGGGGGTGGGGGTGGTGGGGGAGGGGAGGGGGTGCGGTGTCTCCTGGACAGGACACAGGAACTCCAGCTTGGTGGGGAGGGGGGTGGGGGGTGGGGGGCCTTTCTGCCCAGAACTTAATTCTGGCGGAGGTCGGAAAGCAGCAGAGTTCTACTACGTCACCATCCCACCTAATTAAACGCACTCCCAGCCTCCATGCTCACCACCAGCAAGGGTACAAGATTCTGCCCTTGGAGTGGGAGCCCAAGGATAAAAATGAACAGCTATGGTAGCATTATGGTGATGTCTTTTCTATTTTTTTCTCAGGATGTGGGCTTCGCTGGCTGGGCCAGCATTTATTGCCCATCCCTAATTGCCCCTTGAGAAGGTGGTGGTTAGCTGCCTTCTTGAACCGCTGCAGTCCATGTGGTGTAGGTACACCCACAGTGCTGTTAGGGAGGGAGTTCCAGGATTTTGACCCAGAGACAGTGAAGGAACAGCCGATATATTTCCAAGTCAGGATGGTGTGTGGCTTGGAGGGGAACTTCCAGGTGGTGGTGTTCCCATGTGTCTGCTGCCCTTGTCCTTCTAGTTGGTAGTGGTCATGGGTTTGGAAGGTGCTGCTGAAGGAGCCTTGGTGAGTTGCTGCAGTGCATCTTGTAGATGGTACACACTGCTGCTACTGTGTGTCGGTGGTGGAGGGAGTGAATGTTTGGGGATGGGGTGCCAGTCAAGTGGGGCTGCTTTGACTTGCGCATAACAAGACCATTAATCCAGGGTGCCTGAGTTTAAATCCTATCAGGATAGTTGGGCAATGAGTTCAGTTTATAAAAAAGCTGAGAGGAGCATTAAGTGGTCATGAAGCTGTTGGATTGTTGTAAAGAATGTGACTGGTTCACAGATGCCCCTTTGGGGAATGAAACCTGTCCTCATTAGCTGGTCTGGGCCTCTATGTAACTCCAAACCCACAGCCATATGGTTTGACACTTAATAATCTTCCAGCTTTGTCAAGATAGCAATTCCATTGTCACCTACTCAAGGCAACTAAGGGCGAGCAGTAAATTCCGCTAATGCCTGTGAGACCCTTATCCTGAAAATGAATTAAAGAAATTGAGGGATGCAGTGCAGCGATTGGAGATGACCTGGTAGAACAGAGACCCAGGGGGTGTAGGCAGTCAGGGGAGGTCAATATTGGAGTCCCGGGGGAGGAGACGGTCAGTGGTGGTCAGTATTGAGAGTGGGGTGTATAGGCATTCAGGGGAGGTCCTTATTGGAGACCAGGGCAGTAGGTGGGTCTGGGGAGGTCAGTATTGGAGACCTGGGGGAGTAGGTGGGTCTGGGGAGGTCAGTATTGGAGACCAGGGCAGTAGGTGGGTCTGGGGAGGTCAGTATTGGAGACCTGGGGGAGTAGGTGGGTCTGGGGAGGTCAGTATTGGAGACCTGGGGGAGTAGGTGGGTCTGGGGAGGTCAGTATTGGAGACCAGGGCAGTAGGTGGGTCTGGGGAGGTCAGTATTGGAGACCTGGGGGAGTAGGTGGGTCTGGGGAGGTCAGTATTGGAGACTTGGGGCAGTAGGTGGGTCTGGGGAGGTCAGTATTGGACACCAGGGCAGTAGGTGGGTCTGGGGAGGTCAGTATTGGAGACCTGGGGGAGTAGGTGGGTCTGGGGAGGTCAGTATTGGAGACTTGGGGCAGTAGGTGGGTCTGGGGAGGTCAGTATTGGAGACCTGGGGGAGTAGGTGGGTCTGGGGAGGTCAGTATTGGAGTGCAGGGGCAGTAGGTGGGTCTGGGGAGGTCAGTATTGGAGACTTGGGGCAGTAGGTGGGTCTGGGGAGGTCAGTATTAGAGACTTGGGGCAGTAGGTGGGTCTGGGGAGGTCAGTATTGGAGACCTGGGGCAGTAGGTGGGTCTGGGGAGGTCAGTATTGGAGACCTGGGGCAGTAGGTGGGCCAGGGGAGATGGAAAGGTTACTTGGGGTGTCTGTGAATGTGGTGAGGGTAGGTTCATTCTTGTTGCACAGAAGGTGTTAGTGGGTGAGAGGAAAGCGAGTGGGGTTGGAGATGGAAATCACCTGAGGACGAGAGGCTACAGAGTGAGGAGGTTGAGGGAGGAGAGAAGCGATGATATTGTTTATCGCTGCTCCCAGTTATGAGAATGAAACAAGGGGAGGTATTTGAAGATAGGGCACTGAGTCCTTCCAGACATCGCTGTTGAACACAGGCAATGAACCTCAGTAATGAATTCCTCCAGGTTTCTCCAGTGATGTAGAATCAGATAGCACAGGAGGAGGCCATTTGGCCCACCACGCTCCTGTGCCTGTTGGAAAAGCAATTCAATTGTTCGAACCCCCTCTTTACCCCCAAGCCCCACAGCTTTCTCCCCTTTGGCTATTTATCCAGTTCTTTTTTGAAAATTATGATTGAGTTTCACTGCCCTTTCAAGCAGCACCTTCCAGGTCAAAACAACACGCAGTATAATAAATAAAAATTCTCCCCGTCTCTTCCTCTGGCTCTCTTGCCGATTCTCTTCAATCTGTGTCCCTCTGGTTACCGACCCTCCTGCCACAGGAAACAGCTTCTCCTTAGTTACTCTGTCAAAACCCCTTCAGAAGGAAGGTTGTGCAGGGTTAGGGTGAGAAGGTGGGGATATGGCACTGAGCGACTTGCTCCTTCGGAGAGCCAGCATAGACAGGAGGGGCAGAATGGCCTCTTTCTGTGCTGTAACCAATCTGTGAATTAGAGATGGGCCACAAGGGCTGGCCTAGCCAGCGATGTTCACATGGCGTGAGAGAATTTAAAAAAAAAATGTCTCTCCGCAACCTCTCTTAAACATTTTACCTTTTCTCAGAGTTGCTTCCAGTCAAAGGCGTTGGACTTGCGATTGTTTTATTTATTGTTTTTTTTGCCACCAGGGAGATGCCCGAAGCCTTTGAAAAACCGTGATGTTGTCACACTGAGGTCGTGGCTGCCCATGGGGAATGACTACATTATCATGAACTACTCTGTGAAGCACTCGGTGAGTTCGTAATCCGAGGGGACTTTCTGAGGGGAAACGGCACCAGTACCTTCAATCCGACCTAGGGAGAGCTCCTGGGGGTGGGGTGGGTGGGGGTGGGGGTCCTGGTGGTGGAGGATACGGGTTGTTGTAGGGGAGGGAGCAGGGTGGGTGGGGGGGGGGGCGGTGCAGACTGATTTGGAGATGGCTCGTGATCTGTTGTGTTGTCACGAACCTTCCATATATTGCGAAAATATAAAAGCAAACCGAACAACGCAACCTGGGCATGTGCCTTATTTACTGGTGCGTAAGCTGCATCCCAACCATCAACTGATTTTCGTCTGTTGAGTTAACAAGGATTTGGAGACGCGGGCGATTCATGAAGGGACTCCAAATGATGAGGGGTTTTGACAGAGTTAATAAGGAGAAACTGTCCCCGGTGCCAGGAGGGTCGGTAACCAGAGGGACACGGGTTGAAGGGAATTCCTAAACTAAAGAGGAGTGGACAGGAGAAATTTGTTTTTATGTGGGTCAGTTGTTACGATCTGGAATGTGAGAGGGCAGCGGAAGCAGGTTGAACAATAACCTTGAAAAGGGAATTGTGTAAACACTGGAAAAGCAAACATTTGCAGGGCTTTGGGAAAAGAGTAGAGACAGTGAGACTAATTGGATAGCTCTTTCAGAGAGCTAGCACAGGTATAAAGGGCCTAATGGCCTCCTTCTGTGCGTTAAGATTCTTGGTGAGTGGCCATGATTGACTTTGGTTTCTTTTCTTGCCACTTCTCCTCAGAAATACCCTCCTAAGAAGGAACGAGTCCGGGCAGTTTCCACCCAGACTGGATACCTGGTAGAAACTAACAGTGCCAACAGCTGTACCCTCACTTACCTGGCACAGGTGGACCCTAAAGGTAAGCAAAGTCCCCAAAACCCAGCCCTCATTCACTGGGAAGCATTTATATCGCAAATTTAAACATGGTAACATCATCCCCGGGCAGTTTGTAAGGATGTTTATCAAGCAGGATTTAACACCGAGCTACGTAGGGAGATATTAGAACAGGTGATCAAAAGCTTGGTCAATGAGGGTCTGTTTTAAGGAGCGTCTTAAAGGAGGAGAGAGAGACGGAGAGGTTTAAGGAGGGAATCCCAGAGCTTGGAGCCCAGGCAGCTGAAGGCACGGCCACCATTGGTGGAGGGATTAAAATCGGGGGACGCTCAAGAGGCCAGAATTAGAGGCGCGCAGAGATCTCGGAGGGTTGTGGGGCTGGAGGAGATTCCAGAGATAGGGAGGGGGCAAGGCCATGGAGGGGTTTGAAAACAAGGATGAATATTTTAAAATCAAGACGTTGCTTGACCGGGATCCAATGTAGGTCAGCGAGCGCAGGGGTGATAGGGGAACTTGGTGCAAGTTAGGACATGGGCAGCAGAGTTTGGATGACCTCAAGTTTACAGAGGGTAGAATGTGGGAGACCAGCCCTGGAATAGGTGTTGGAATAGTCGAGTCAAGAGCTAACAAAGGGCTGGATAAGGGTTTCAGCAGCAGATGAGCTGAGACAGGGGTGAAGTTGGGCCATGATACGGAGATGGAAATAGGAAGCGTTAAGAGATGGCACAAAAATGAGGTTGGACTCTCACTTTGGGGTCAAATGTCACCCCAAGATTGTGAACAGACTGGCCTAATCAGACTGTTGCCAGGAAGCGGGATGGAATCTGTTGCTAGACAACGGAGCAGGGACTGAAAACGATGGCTTTGGTCTTCCCAATATTTAATTGGAGGAAATTTCTGCTCTTGCAACGCTGGATGTTAGATAAGCAGCCTGATAATTTAGCAACAGTGGAGGAGTGGAGAGAGGTGGTGGTGAGGTCGAGCTGGGTGTAGTCAGTGTACACGTGAAAACTAACACTGTTTCCAGATGATGTTGCCGAGGGGCAGCCTGTAGATGAGAAATAGGAGGGGCCAAGGATAGACCCTTGGGGGACATCAGGGGGGAGGGTACGGGAGCAGGAAGAGCAGCCGTTGCAAGTGATTCTCTGGCTACGATGAGATAGATAAGAATGGAAGCAGGTGAGAGCAGTCCCACCCAGCTGGACGACAGTGGAGAGGTGTTGGGAGGAGGATGGTGTGGTCAAACCGGGTCAGAGGCTGCAGACAGGTGGAGAAGGACGAGGGGGGAAAGTTTACCTTTGTCACAGTCACACAGGATGTCATTTGGGACTTTGATAAGAGCCGTTTTGGGATTGTGAGAGGGGCAGGAACCTGATTGGAGGGATTCAAACATGGAGTTCCAGGAAAGATGGGAACGGATTTGGGAGGTGACAACACGCTCAAGGAGTTTGGAGAGCAGAGGGAGGCTGGAGACGGGAGGGGAGTTTCCAAGGACAGAGGGGTCGAGGGTTAGTTTTTGAGAAGAGAGATGATGGTGACTGATTTAAAGGAGAGAGGGACAACACTTGAAGAGAGAGAGAGAGAACCGTGAATAATATCAACTCACATGGCAACCAGGGGGAAGTGGGTGATCAGCAGTTTAGTGAGAATAGGATCGAGAGAGCAGGAGGTGGGTCTCATGGACAATGAGGAGAGATAGGAGAGAAACTAGAGAAAGGTGTGAGTTCAGGGGTAGGGCAGGAGGGGGCATTAATGGAAGTTTGGCCTGGTGGGTAGCTGATCGGATTGTCTTCATCTTAGTGACAGAAATACCCATGAGCTCCTGGCATTATTGGTGGAGGCGAGGATGGAGGGGAGAGAGATTTAGGAAGGTGATCTGCAATAGAGAAAAGAAGCCAGGCGTTATGTTTGCATTCTGGAATGAACCTGGAATAGTGAGTAGTCTTAGCAGATGAGAGCAGGAGCTGATGGTGTTTCGAGTGGTCAGCCAGCTCTGTTAATCGATGGCTAACAGTTTTCTGCCTTGCCCATTCAAATCTGAGGGACATATCCGGGAGAATGACCAGGGTGAGAGAGGGAGACATGGTTTTGTTGGGCACAGGGACATCAAAAGTGGAGGTGAGGGTGCGGTCTGGTAACTCAGTAGCTGCAGCAATGTTGTGGTGAACGGAGGGTCAAAGGCTAGATAGCTAGGATTTTGAAAGCGTAGTTGTACTGTAAGACTGGGCGCTTACTTCACTCCTGGAGTCAGGCAGACTAACCGTATCCCTCTGGGGCCCTGCTTGATGCTTGGCTGGGCTGCAGGACATTGAAGAGTTCAGTGCTGATAACCCCTCCTGCCTCATTGGTTTAGATGAAGTAAACAGCGATGCCATGGGGACGCAGGCTTACCTGGGCCATCCATATCACAGTTTGGGGCCAGTAGCCGAGGGTTTATGGCACTGGATTAGCAACCAAAGGGTTAAAATTATCCCATGGCAAGTTGGGAAAGTGGCTTCAATACATAGAATGAAGCAGCACAGGAGGAGGCCTGTGTCAGCTCTTGGAAAGAGTTGGCAAATTAGTCCCACTCTGCCCTGCTCTTTCCTCATAGCTCTGCAATTTTTTTCGCCTTCAAGTATTTATCCAATTTCCTTTTGAAAGTGACGGTGGAATCTGCTTTCACCACCCTTTCAGGCAGTGCCTTCCAGATCACAGCACCTCACTGTGTTTAAAAACAAAAAATTCTCCTCATCTCTCCCTCTGATTCTTTTCCCGATTCTCTTCAATCTTTTGTCCCTCTGGTTACTGACCCTCCTGCCACTGGAAACAGTTTCTCCTTACTTACTCTCTCAAAACTCATCATGATTTTGAACACATCAATCAAATTTAGCCTGGATCTTCTCTGCTCTAAGGAGAACAATCCCAGCTTCTCCAGTTTCTCCATGTATATCAACAGGGAAGAGGAAGCTCCAGTTATGGGTTGGGCCAAGGAAATAGTGACAATGAAGCTGTTGGATTGTCCCTGGAAACCCAACTGGTTCCTGTCAGTCCTTCAGGAATCCTTCACCAGTCTGGCCTACATGTTAATCCAGTCCCAGGCTATACTGTTGACCCTCACTACACTCTGAAGAGGTCTGGTCGGTTAAGATTTGAACAGGGTAACTAGGAACGGGCGATGAATATAATCTGACCAGATCCACGTCCTGCGGGTCTAATTACAAAACCAAATCACAGAGGAGAGCTAAGCCCTTCTCTTGGTTGGGAAGACTTGTTGCTTGATAAAAACATAAAAAGTAGGAGCAGGAGTAGGCCATTCAGTCCATAAAGCCTGTTCCGCCATTTAATAAGATGATGGCTGACCTGATTGTGGCCTTAACTCCACTTTCCAGCTGGTCCTCCATAACCCTTGACTCCCTTGTCTATCAAAAATCTGTCTAACTCAGCCATGAATAGATTCAATGACCCAGCCTCCACTGCTCTCCGGGCAAGATAATTCCACAGACTAATGACCCTCGGTGAAGAAATTCCTCCTCATCTCCATCTTAAATGGGAGACCCCTTATTTTTAAACTGTGTCCCCTAGTTCTAGTCTCTCCCACAAGGGGAAACAGCCTCTCAGCTTTCACCCTGTCAAACCCCCTCAGAATCTGATATGTTTCAGTAAGATTACCTCTCATTCTTCTCAACTCCAATCAGTAGGAGGCCCAACGTCCTCCACCTTTCCTCATAAGACAAACGCCTTCATCCCAGGAATCCGTCTCTTTTTCTTCCTTCTCTGAACTCCCTCTAATGCAGGTTATTGAGAGGCTGAATGTTTGTGAAAACATTATTTCAGTGAGTGAGTGATCAGTCGATGGAATAGGCTCCCTTGAGAGATGGTGGAAGCATTAGTATTTATTGATTCAGAAATAGATTTCCTTCAGCCAGTAACAATTTGGGACACAACATATGAACAACTTTAGATGTGAGTTTGTTCCTGGGATGAGGGTGTTGCTGGCAGAGCCACCATTGTATTGTCCATCCTTGGTTGCTTGGAGAACCTGGTGCTGCACCTTCTGTTTCTTGCAATGGAACAGTTTGCTAGGCAGATTTTTTTTTCAAACTGAGTTCGGGTTTGAACTTGCGCTCTCTGGGTTGTTAGTCCAGCAACCTATTCACAAAGCTACTCTGCTCGTAGCTATGGTGAGTAGTAACGTGCTTGGGGGGACGTAGTGACTTTGGACCCATGGGTCCTAAGGCTCTTCACCACTGGGGAGGTCACTGGGAAGGGCAAGTGTTTATTGCCCCTCCCCTCTTGCCCCTTGAGAATGTGGTGAGCCACCTTCTTGAATACAACTAAGTGTCTCGTTTGGCCATTTCAGGGGGGCAGTTAAAAGTCAACCACATTGCTGTGGGTCTGGAGTCACATGTAGGCCAGACCAGGTAAGGATGTCAGATTTCCTTCCCTAAAGGATATTAATGAGCCAGGTAGATATTTACCACAGTCCAGTGATTTCATGGTCACCGTTACTAAGACCAACTTTTCATTCCAGATTTATTTTCTTGGCTGAACTTAGATTCTCTAGTTGTCATTGCAAGACCTGAACTCATATCTCTAGAGCATTAGTCCAGGCCTCTGGATTTTACTAAGACATAGTCCAGGACAAAGCGGCCCGCTTGATGGCACCCCATCCACAAACATTCACTCCCTCCACCACTGTCGCACAGTGGCAGCACCACCAATGTACAGTGACAGCAATGTTAGCATTATGGCCCAGCGGATGGTAAATACCAAGCTGCTCAAACCCCAGAGGGAAACTTGAAACAACTGTCACAACTGTTTTACAATTAGCATTTTTATTTTGAGATGCGTGTCTTGAATTCAGTGGGAATAAGCCCACTGAGTCTTAGAGGTTTCTTACAAAACTAAATTAAACATGTATTAATAGTAGAAAAGATTTAAAGCACACACATAGTTCTACAAATTACTACTATAACAACTCCTAACTCTCCTAATTAATCTGACTCCTGTTACACCTCTGTTAAGGCAACAGTAAAACAAGATAGATTTCAACAGACCCAGGCAAAGCACACAATACCCTGGACAGTGATATTCAGTGAGTTTTTTTTAGCTTTGGTTCCTGTAGACAGCAACTTGGTACATAGAGGCTAGAGGCTTTTCACACTTAGATCTTAGAATTCCTTCTCCTTACACATAATGTCAGCTCCTTTACAATTGTTTCTCCCCTTTTAATGTAAATCCCATTGTTCCAATATGTCGTTGTAACTTTACTCTTCTCATAATATAAATCTTGCATAGCACTCATATTATCAGTAACCTTTGGGAAAAATAAACACACTGTTTGGCTTAGCCTCTGTTGGCTAGGTGTAACACCTTACCATCGCTTTGAAATTCACCACTCTGATTTATCTAAAAATGTAAATGTTCCTCACACCTCACATTCTAAAACTTCAGCCATGATTGTGTATTTAACACTTCAAACCTAGTTTCTCTTTTGATAACTCAAAAGCACTAGACTAGCTGTCTGCAATTCAATTAAAACCTCCCCACACACACATCCACACAGAGAAACGAATCCAAACCTCACTATTAACCTACATTTACAATAAATCACAATAATATTATGAAAATGATTATATTTTCATGACAGTAGCATTTCCAAGATGTACTGCAGGAATTCACCAAGGCTCCTTCGACAGCACCTTCCAAACCCACCACCACTACCATCTAGAAGGACAAGTGCAGCAGACACATGGGAACACCACCACCTGGAAGTTCCCCTCCAAGTCACACACCATCCTGACTTGGAAATATATCGCCGTTCCTTCACTGTCGCTGGGTCAAAATCCTGGAGCTCCCTCCCTAATTGCACCGTGGGTGTACCTACACCACATGGACTGCAGCGGTTCAAGAAAGCAGCTCACCACCACCATCTCAAGGGCAGTTAGGGATGGGCAATAAATGCTGGCCCAGCCAGCGATGCCCACATCCTTAGAATGAATAAAAGAAACATAACCACTACATTACTATACCCAATACCATCATTGTTGTATTATTCGACTATCAAAATGGTAAAGAAAGGCTTGAATTTATATAGTGCCTTTCCGGACATCCCAAAGCACTTCACAGCCAATGAAATTTACTCCAAGTCACTGTTGCGTTGTCAGCTGTCCCTCGATTCAAGGATTGACATCTACTCATTGTCGCGAGTTTCTGCCATTGGTCGTCATTGACTGAACAAACCTTCTTGACCCATCGATCTTTGGGGCAGTGGGATCCGGAGTGAGGGATTTGCTTCCTTTTCTTTCCCCCTTCTGTTGCTGCTCTGCCTCATCATTAAGACGTTGGGACTCGAAGCATGATGGAGCTTGATGGACAAATTGCCGCCTTTCTGAAATGCAAGAAACATGGCAGCCAGTATGTACACAGCAGGATCCCACAAACAACAACATGATAATGATCAGATAATCTTACAGTGGTTGGGGGCGGGGGGGACGGTGGGGGGGCGGGTGTAATGATCAGATAATCTTACAATGGTTGGGGGCAGGGGGGGTGGTTGCGGTGGGAGGTGGTGGGGGTGAGGTTGATGTTTGGGTATCGGTTGAAGGATCTCCTCCTGCTGCGCCCTGAGTCATGACAGACGTTAGATGAACCTTTTATTGCCTTTTATTATCAGTCCTGTGTTGGAATTCAAGTGAACAACTTGTGTCTTTATTTTCTGTTTGTAGGCTCGTTACCAAAATGGGTGGTGAATCAATCATGGCAGCTTCTGGCTCCCAAAGTGAGTATGATGTTTGATGTCGAGGTAGCGTTGTCAGTCTCCCCGGGGCAGGTTCATATTAGATAAAAGCAAAAAAAAACTGCGAATGCTGGAAATCCAAAACAAAAACAAAAATAGCTGGAAAAACTCAGCAGGTCTGGCAGCATCTGCGGAGAGGGACACAGTTAATGTTTCGAGTCCGCATGACTCCTCAACAGAACTAAGGAAAAATAGTAGAGAGGTGAAATATATTTTACCTGCCAGACACTGCGGCAAGAAACAACAGGGGAAATCGGCTCATTTTAAACAAGTCTGTTTGTTTTCCAATGGTCTGTAGAGAAGGCGGGTCTGGTTGGTTGGACATGTCCAGTGACCAATGGCAGGAATGTTACTCCAACTATAGTGCCATCTAGAGCACTGGCAGAACAATTACATGTGCAGAACACTTGGGCGACTGCATATAGTGACATCAATATTCCTGGCTAGGTGACTGGTTAATCTCTGCCAATCATACCTGAAGACTGTTATATTTGACTTGTCCAGTCTCTTCCCACCTATACCCGTGACTCTACTCATGCTCTTAAGTCACTTCAGCAGTTTCCAGTTTCCTGGCCCTAACCACCTCCATCCCCCAGCGGGATGGTCTGATGGCTCTCCTTTTCTTCCCCGAACAGAGGCCCAAACAATCTCCATCCACCGCTACTCTCCTCCGCCTGGCTGAACTTGTTCTCACTTTGAACAACTTCTCCTTCAACTCCACTCACTTCCTCCAAATAAATGGTGTTGCTACGGGTACCTGAATGGATCCTGGTTATCCCTGCCTTTTCGTGGTAAACGTGGAATGCTCCTTGTTCCAGTCCGACTTAACCCCCCGCGCCCCCCCTCACCCATCTCTTGTTCACTGGCCTCGCCCACACACCCTCTCATTCACCCTCACTCCCCCACCCTCACTCACTCACTCTCCCACCCTCACTGAGAGCTGGGGGATGGCGGTGAGAATCGGTGAAAGCATTGGGAGTGGAGGCCCCGTGCACCTCGTAGTCTCTCTCTTTTCTCTTTTCTCTCACTCTGTCCTGTCTCTTTTCTCTTGCTCTCGCGCTCTTTGCTCTCGCTCTCTTTTTTCTCTCCTTTCCTCTCTCTCCTTTCTTCTCTCTCTCACGCTCTCTCGCTCTCTGTCTCGTGTTCTCTTGCTCGCTTTCTTGCTCGTACTCTCTCACTCGTTCTCTCTTGCTCTCTGGAGCTCTCTCGCTTGCTCTCTCTCTCACTCTCTTGCTCACTCTCACGCTTGCTGCTCTCTCGCGCTTGCTGGCTCTCTCGCGCTCCCTCTCGTGCTCTCTCATTTGCTCTTGCTTGCGCTCTCACGCACTCTCGCTCGCACTCCCTTGCGCTCTCTCTCGCACTCTTGCTTGCGCTCTCTCTCGCACTCTCTTGCTTGCGCTCTCTCTCGCACGCTCTTGCTTGCGCTCTCTCTCGCACGCTCTTGCTTGCGCTCTCTCTCGCATGCTCTTGCTTGCGCTCTCTCTCGCATGCTCTTGCTTGCGCTTTCTCTCGCACTCGCTTGCGCTTTCTCTCGCACTCGCTTGTGCTCTTTCTCGCACTCGCTTGCGCTCTTTCTCGCACTCTCTTGCTTGCGCTCTCTCGCACTCTCTTGCTTGCGCTCTCTCGCACTCTCTTGCTTGCGCTCTCTCGCACTCTCTTGCTTGCGCTCTCTCGCACTCTTGCTTGCGCTCTCTCTCGCACTCTCTTGCTTGCGCTCTCTCTCGCACTCTCTTGCTTGCGCTCTCTCTCGCACTCTCTTGCTTGCGCTCTCTCTCGCACTCTCTTGCTTGCGCTCTCTCTCGCACTCTCTTGCTTGCGCTCTCTCTCGCACTCGCTTGCGCTCTCGCACTCGCTTGTGCTCTCTCTCGCACTCGCTTGTGCTCTCTCTCGCACTCGCTTGTGCTCTCTCTCGCACTCGCTTGCGCTCCCTCTCGTTCTCGTGCTCTCTTGCTCTCTTGCACTCTCGCTCACTCGCTCACTCGCGCTCTCGCGCTCTCGTGCTCTCGCTCGCTCTCTCTCTCCCTCTCGCTCTCTCTCTCTCTCGCTCTCGCTCTCTCTCGTTCTCTCTCTCGCTCTCTCTCTCGCTCTCTCTCTCGCTCTCTCTCTCGCTCTGTCTCTCTCGCTCTGTCTCTCTCGCTCTGTCTCTCTCGCTCTCGCTCTCTCTCTCGCTCTCTCTCTCTCGCTCGATCTCTCTCTCTCACTCGCTCGATCTCTCTCTCTCACTCGCTCGATCTCTCTCTCTCACTCGCTCGATCTCTCTCTCTCACTCGCTCGATCTCTCTCTCTCACTCGCTCGATCTCTCTCTCTCACTCGCTCGATCTCTCTCTCTCACTCGCTCGATCTCTCTCTCTCACTCGCTCTCGCTCGCTCTCTCTCTCGCTCGCTCGCTCGCTCTCTCGCTCTCTCGCTCTCTCGCTCTCTCGCTCTCTCGCTCTCTCGCTCTCTCGCTCGCTCTCTCGCTCGCTCTCTCTCTTGCTCGCTCGCTCTCTCTCTTGCTCGCTCGCTCTCTCTCTTGCTCGCTCGCTCTCTCTCTTGCTCGCTCGCTCTCTCGCTCGCTCGCACTCTCGCTCGCTCGCACTCTCGCTCTCTCGCGCGCACTCTCTCTCGCGCGCTCTCTCTCGCGCGCTCTCTCTCGCGCGCTCTCTCTCGCGCTCTCTCTCGCGCTATCTCTCGCGCTCTCTCTCGCGCTATCTCTCGCGCTATCTCTCGCGCTCTGTCTCGCGCTCTGTCTCGCGCTCTCTCTCGCGCTCTCTCTCGCGCTCTCTCTCGCGCTCTCTCTCTCGCTCTCTCTCTCGCGCTCTCTCTCGCGCTCTCTCTCTCGCGCTCTCTCTCTCGCGCTCTCTCTCTCGCGCTCTCTCTCTCGCTCTCTCTCTCGCGCTCTCTCTCTCGCGCTCTCTCTCTCGCGCTCTCTCGCTCGCTCGCTCTCTCGCTCGCTCGCTCTCTCGCTCGCTCGCTCTCTCGCTCTCTCGCTCTCTCGCTCTCTCGCTCTCTCGCTCGCTCGCTCGCTCGCTCTCTCGCTCGCTCTCTCGCTCGCTCGCTCTCTCGCTCGCTCGCTCTCTCGCTCGCTCGCTCTCTCGCTCGCTCGCTCTCTCGCTCGCTCGCTCTCTCGCTCGCCCTCTCGCTCGCCCTCTCGCTCGCTCGCTCTCTCGCTCGCTCTCTCGCTCGCTCTCTCGCTCGCTCGCTCGCTCGCTCTCTCGCTCGCACTCTCGCTCTCTATCTCGCGCGCTCTCTCTCGCGCGCTCTCTCTCGCGCGCACTCTCTCTTGCGCTCTCTCGCTCGCTCGCTCGCTCTCTCGCTCGCTCTCTCGCTCGCTCTCTCGCTCGCTCACTCTCTCGCTCGCTCGCTCTCTCTCGATCTCTCTCTCTCTCGATCTCTCTCTCTCCCTCGATCTCTCTCTCCCTCGATCTCTCTCTCTCGCGATCTCTCTCTCTCTCGCGATCTCTCTCTCGCGATCTATCTCTCGCGATCTATCTCTCGCGATCTCTCTCTCGCTCGCGATCTCTCGCTCTCTCTCTCGCTCGTTCTCTCTCTCGCGCTCTCTCTCTCTCGCACTCTCTCTCTCTCGCGCTCTCTCGCGCTCTCTCTCTCGCGCTCTGTCTCTCGCGCTCTGTCTCTCGCGCTCTGTCTCTCGCGCTCTGTCTCTCGCGCTCTGTCTCTCGCGCTCTGTCTCTCGCGCTCTGTCTCTCGCGCTCTGTCTCTCGCGCTCTGTCTCTCGCGCTCTGTCTCTCGCGCTCTGTCTCTCGCGCTCTGTCTCTCGCGCTCTGTCTCTCGCGCTCTGTCTCTCGCGCTCTGTCTCTCGCGCTCTGTCTCTCGCGCTCTCTCTCTCGCGCTCTGTCTCTCGCGCTCTCTCTCTCGCTCTCTCTCTCGCTCTCTCTCTCGCGCGCTCTCTCTCTCTCGCGCGCTCTCTCTCTCGCGCGCTCTCTCTCTCGCGCGCTCTCTCTCTCGCGCGCTCTCTCTCTCGCGCGCTCTCTCTCTCGCGCGCTCTCTCTCTCGCGCTCTCTCTCTCGCGCTCTCTCTCTCGCGCTCTCTCTCTCGCGCTCTCTCTGTCTCTCTCGCGCTCTCGCGCTCTCTCTGTCTCTCTCTCGCGCTCTCTCTGTCTCTCTCTCTCTCTCTCGCGCTCTCTCTGTCTCTCTCTCTCTCGCGCTCTCGCTGTCTCTCTCTCTCTCTCTCGCGCTCTCTCTGTCTCTCTCTCTCTCGCGCTCTCTCTGTGTCTCTCTCTCTCTCGCGCTCTCTCTGTGTCTCTCTCTCTCTCGCGCTCTCTCTCTCTCTCGCGCTCTCTCTCTCTCTCGCGCTCTCTCTCTCTCTCTCTCGCGCGCTCTCTCTCTCGCGCTCTCTCTCTCACGCGCTCTCTCTCTCTCGCGCGCTCTCTCTCTCTCGCGCGCTCTCTCTCTCTCGCGCGCTCTCTCTCTCTCGCGCGCTCTCTCTCTCTCGCGCGCTCTC
This sequence comes from Carcharodon carcharias, assembly GCF_017639515.1. Classification (NCBI taxonomy): domain Eukaryota; kingdom Metazoa; phylum Chordata; class Chondrichthyes; order Lamniformes; family Lamnidae; genus Carcharodon; species Carcharodon carcharias. The sequence goes on along the minus strand of NC_054477.1, from coordinate 4,754,635 downwards.
TCTCTCTCGCGCGCTCTCTCTCTCTCGCGCGCTCTCTCTCTCTCTTGCGCTCTCTCTCTCTCTCGCGCTCTCTCTCTCTCTCGCGCTCTCTCTCTCTCTCGCGCTCTTTCTCGCGCTCTCTCTCTCTCTCGCACTCTCTCTCTCTCTCGCGCTCTCTCTCTCTCGCGCTCTCTCTCTCTCGCGCTCTCTCTCTCTCGCGCTCTCTCTCTCTCGCGCTCTCTCTCTCTCGCGCTCTCTCTCTCTCGCGCTCTCTCTCTCTCGCGCTCTCTCTCTCGCGCTCTCTCTCTCGCGCTCTCTCTCTCGCGCTCTCTCTCGCGCTCTCTCGCGCTCTCTCTCTCTCTCTCTCGCGCTCTCTCTCTCGCGCTCTCTCTCTCGCGCTCTCTCCCTCGCGCTCTCTCCCTCGCGCTCTCTCTCTCGCGCTCTCTCTCTCGCGCTCTCTCTCTCGCGCTCTCTCTCTCGCGCTCTCTCTCTCGCGCTCTCTCTCTCGCGCTCTCTCTCTCGCGCTCTCTCTCTCGCGCTCTCTCTCTCGCGCTCTCTCTCTCGCGCTCTCTCTCTCGCGCTCTCTCTCTCGCGCTCTCTCTCTCGCGCTCTCTCTCTCGCGCTCTCTCTCTCGCTCTCGTGCTCTCGCTCTCTCTCTCGCGTTCTCTCTCTCTCGCGCTCTCTCTCTCTCGCGCTCTTCCTCTCTCTCGCGCTCTTTCTCTCTCTCGCGCTCTCTCTCTCTCGCACTCTCTCTCGCGCTCTCTCTCTCTCTCGCGCTCTCTCTCTCTCTCTCGCGCTCTCTCTCTCGCACTCTCTCGCGCTCTCTCTCTTGCACTCTCTCTTGCACTCTCTCTTGCACTCTCTCTTGCACTCTCTCTTGCACTCTCTCTTGCGCTCTCTCTCGTGCTCTCTCTCGTGCTCTCTCTCGTGCTCTCTCTCGTGCTCTCTCGCGCGCTCTCTCGCACGCTCTCTCTCGCACGCTCTCTCTCGCGCGCTCTCTCTCGCGCGCTCTCTCTCGCGCGCTCTCTCTCGCGCGCTCTCTCTCGCGCGCTCTCTCTCGCGCGCTCTCTCTCGCGCGCTCTCTCTCGCGCGCTCTCTCGCGCTCTCGTGCTCTCTCGCGCTCTCGTGCTCTCTCGCGCTCTCGTGCTCTCTCTCTCTCGTGCTCTCTCTCTCTCGCGCTCTCTCTCTCTCGCGCTCTCTCTCTCTCGCGCTCTCTCTCTCTCGCGCTCTCTCTCTCTCGCGCTCTCTCTCTCGCGCTCTCTCTCTCTCTCTCGCGCTCTCTCTCTCTCTCTCGCGCTCTCTCTCTCTCTCGCGCTCTCTCTCTCTCTCTCTCGCGCTCTCTCTCTCCCTCGCGCTCTCTCCCTCGCGCTCTCTCCCTCGCGCTCTCTCCCTCGCGCTCTCTCCCTCGCGCTCTCTCCCTCGCGCTCTCTCTCTCGCGCTCTCTCTCTCGCGCTCTCTCTCTCGCGCTCTCTCTCTCGCGCTCTCTCTCTCGCGCTCTCTCTCTCGCGCTCTCTCTCTCGCGCTCTCTCTCTCGCTCTCGTGCTCTCGCTCTCTCTCTCTCTCGCTCTCTCTCTCTCTCGCGCTCTCTCTCTCTCGCGCTCTCTCTCTCTCGCTCTCTCTCTCTCGCGCTCTCTCTCTCGCGCTCTCTCTCTCGCGCTCTTTCTCTCTCTCGCGCTCTTTCTCTCTCTCGCGCTCTTTCTCTCGCGCTCTCTCTCTCGCGCTCTCTCTCTCGCACTCTCTCTCGCGCTCTCTCTCTTGCACTCTCTCTCGCGCTCTCTCTCTTGCACTCTCTCTCGTGCTCTCTCGCGCGCTCTCTCTCGCGCGCTCTCTCGCGCGCTCTCTCGCACGCTCTCTCGCACGCTCTCTCTCGCGTGCTCTCTCTCGCGCGCTCTCTCGCGCTCTCGTGCTCTCTCGCGCTCTCGTGCTCTCTCTCTCTCTCTCGCGCTCTCTCTCTCGCGCTCTCTCTCTCGCGCTCTCTCTCTCGCGCTCTCTCTCTCGCGCTCTCTCTCTCTCGCGCTCTCTCTCGCGCTCTCTCTCGCGCTCTCTCTCTCGCTCTCTCTCGCGCTCTCTCTCTCGCTCTCTCTCTCGGTCTCTCTCTCTCTCGCTCTCTCTCTCGCTCTCTCTCTCGCTCTCTCTCTCGCTCTCTCTCTCGCTCTCTCGCTCTCTCTCTCGCTCTCTCTCTCGCTCTCTCTCTCGCTCTCTCTCTCGCGCTCTCTCTCTCGCTCTTGTGCTCTCTCGCGCTCTCTCTCTCGCTCTTGTGCTCTCTCGCTCTTGTGCTCTCTCGCGCTCTCTCTCGCGCTCTCTCTCTCGCGCTCTCTCTCGCGCTCTCTCTCGCGCTCTCTCTCTCGCGCTCTCTCTCTCGCGCTCTCTCTCTCGCGCTCTCTCTCTCGCGCTCTCTCTCTCGCGCTCTCTCTCTCGCGCTCTCTCTCTCGCGCTCTCTCTCTCGCGCTCTCTCTCTCGCTCTCGTGCTCTCGCTCTCTCTCTCGCGCTCTCTCTCTCGCGCTCTTCCTCTCTCTCGCGCTCTTCCTCTCTCTCGCGCTCTTCCTCTCTCTCGCGCTCTTTCTCTCTCTCGCGCTCTCTCTCTCGCACTCTCTCTCGTGCTCTCTCTCTCTCTCGTGCTCTCTCTCTCTCTCGCGCTCTCTCTCTCTCTCGCGCTCTCTCTCGCGCTCTCTCTCTCTTGCACTCTCTCTCGTGCTCTCTCTCGTGCTCTCTCGCGCGCTCTCTCTCGCGCGCTCTCTCTCGCGCGCTCTCTCTCGCGCGCTCTCTCTCGCGCGCTCTCTCTCGCGCGCTCTCTCTCGCGCGCTCTCTCTCGCGCGCTCTCTCTCGCGCGCTCTCTCTCGCGCGCTCTCTCTCGCGCGCTCTCTCTCGCGCGCTCTCTCTCGCGCGCTCTCTCTCGCGCGCTCTCTCGCTCTCTCTCGCGCTCTCTCTCTCTCTCGCTCTCTCTCGCTCTCTCTCGCTCTCTCTCGCTCTCTCTCTCGCGCTCTCTCTCTCTCGCGCTCTCTCTCTCTCTCGCTCTCTCTCTCGCTCTCTCTCTCGCTCTCTCTCTCGCTCTCTCTCTCGCTCTCTCTCGCTCTCTCTCGCTCTCTCTCGCGCTCTCTCTCGCGCTCTCTCTCTCGCGCTCTCTCTCTCGCGCTCTCTCTCTCGCGCTCTCTCTCTCGCGCTCTCTCTCTCGCGCTCTCTCTCTCGCGCTCTCTCTCTCGCGCTCTCTCTCTCGCGCTCTCTCTCTCGCGCTCTCTCTCGCGCTCTTGTGCTCTCTCTCTCGCGCTCTCTCTCTCTCTCTCGCGCTCTCTCTCTCGCGCTCTCTCTCTCGCGCTCTCTCTCTCTCGCGCTCTCTCTCTCGCGCTCTCTCTCTCGCGCTCTCTCTCTCGCGCTCTCTCTCTCGCGCTCTCTCTCTCGCGCTCTCTCTCTCGCGCTCTCTCTCTCGCGCTCTCTCTCTCGCGCTCTCTCTCTCGCGCTCTCTCTCTCGCGCTCTCTCTCTCGCGCTCTCTCTCTCGCGCTCTCTCTCTCGCGCTCTCTCTCTCTCGCGCTCTCTCTGTCGCGCTCTCTCTCGTGCTCGCGCGCTCTCTCTCTCGCGCTCTCTCTCTCGCGCTCTCTCTCTCGCGCTCTCTCTCTCGCGCTCTCTCTCTCGCGCTCTCTCTCTCGCGCTCTCTCTCTCGCGCTCTCTCTCTCGCGCTCTCTCTCTCGCGCTCTCTCTCTCGCGCTCTCTCTCTCGCGCTCTCTCTCTCGCGCTCTCTCTCTCGCGCTCTCTCTCTCGCGCTCTCTCTCTCGCGCTCTCTCTCTCTCTCTCGTGCTCTCTCTCTCTCGCTCTCGTGCTCTCTCTCTCTCGCTCTCGTGCTCTCTCTCTCTCGCGCTCTCTCTCTCGCGCTCTCTCTCTCTCGCGCTCTCTCTCTCTCGCGCTCTCTCTCTCTCGCGCTCTCTCTCTCTCGCGCTCTCTCTCTCGCGCTCTCTCTCTCTCTCTCTCTCTCGCGCTCTCTCTCTCGCGCTCTCTCTCTCTCGCGCTCTCTCTCTCGCGCTCTCTCTCTCGCGCTCTCTCTCTTGCGCTCTCTCTCTCGCGCTCTCTCTCTCGCGCTCTCTCTCTCGCGCTCTCTCTCTCGCGCTCTCTCTCTCGCGCTCTCTCTCTCGCGCTCTCTCTCTCGCGCTCTCTCTCTCTCGCGCTCTCTCTCTCGCGCTCTCTCTCTCGCGCTCTCTCTCTCGCGTTCTCTCTCGCTCTCGTGCTCTCGCTCTCTCTCGCGCTCTCTCTCTCTCGCGCTCTTTCTCTCTCTCGCGCTCTTTCTCTCTCTCGCGCTCTCTCCCTCTCGCGCTCTCTCTCTCTCGCACTCTCTCTCTCTCGCGCTCTCGCTCTCTCTCTCGCGCTCTCTCTCTCGCGCTCTCTCTCGCGCTCTCTCTCGCGCTCTCTCTCGCGCTCTCTCTCTCGCACTCTCTCTCGCACTCTCTCTCTCGCACTCTCTCTCTCGCACTCTCTCTCGCACTCTCTCTCGCACTCTCTCTCGCACTCTCTCTCGCACTCTCTCTCGCGCGCTCTCTCTCGCGCGCTCTCTCTTGCGCGCTCTCTCTCTCACGCTCTCTCTCTCGCGCTCTCTCTCTCGCTCTCATGCTCTCTCTCTCGCGCTCTCGTGCTCTCTCTCTCTCTCGCGCTCTCTCTCTCGCGCTCTCTCTCTCGCGCTCTCTCGCGCTCTGTCTCTCGCGCTCTGTCTCTCGCGCTCTGTCTCTCGCGCTCTGTCTCTCGCGCTCTGTCTCTCGCGCTCTGTCTCTCGCGCTCTCTCTCTCTCTCTCTCGCTCTCTCTCTCTCTCTCGCGCTCTCTCTCTCTCGCGCTCTCTCTCTCTCGCGCTCTCTCTCGCGCTCTCTCTCGCGCTCTCTCTCGCGCTCTCTCTCGCGCTCTCTCTCTCGCGCTCTCTCTCGCTCTCTCTCTCGCTCTCTCTCTCGCGCTCTCTCTCGCTCTCTCTCTCGCTCTCTCTCTCGCTCTCTCTCTCTCGCTCTCTCTTGCGCGCTCTCTCTCGCGCGCTCTCTCTCGCGCGCTCTCTCTCGCGCGCTCTCTCTCGCGCGCTCTCTCTCGCGCGCTCTCTCTCGCGCGCTCTCTCTCGCGCGCTCTCTCTCGCGCGCTCTCTCTCGCGCGCTCTCTCTCGCGCGCTCTCTCTCGCGCGCTCTCTCTCGCGCGCTCTCTCTCGCGCGCTCTCTCTCGCGCGCTCTCTCTCGCGCGCTCTCTCTCGCGCGCTCTCTCTCGCGCGCTCTCTCTCGCGCGCTCTCTCTCGCGCTCTCTCTCTCGCGCTCTCTCTCTCGCGCTCTCTCGCGCTCCCTCTGTCTCCCTCTCTCTCGCGCTCTCTCTGTCTCTCTCCCTCTCGCGCTCTCTCTGTCTCTCTCCCTCTCGCGCTCTCTCTGTCTCTCTCCCTCTCTCTCGCGCTCTCTCTGTCTCTCTCTCTCTCGCGCTCTCTGTCTCTCTCTCTCACGCTCTTTCTGTCTCTCTCTCTCGCGCTCTCTCTGTCTCTCTCTCTCGCGCTCTCTCTGTCTCTCTATCTCTCGCGCTCTCTCTCTCTTTCGCGCTCTCTCTCTCTCGCGCTCTCTCTCTCTCTCACTCTCTCTCTCTCACGCTCTCTCTCTCTTGAGCTCTCTCTCTCTCTCTCTTGCGCTCTCTCTCTCTCTCTTGCGCTCTCTCTCTCTCTCTTGCGCTCTCTCTCTCTCGCGCTCTCTCTCTCGCGCTCTCTCTCTCTCGCGCTCTCTCTCTCTCGCGCTCTCTCTCTCGCGCTCTCTCTCTCGCGCTCTCTCTCTCTCGCTCTCTCTCCCTCGCGCTCTCTCTCTCGCACTCTCTCTCTCGCACTCTCTCTCTCGCGCTCTCTCTCTCGCGCTCTCTCTCTCGCGCTCTCTCTCTCGCGCTCTTTCTCTCTCTCGCGCTCTCTCTCTCTCGCGCTCTCTCTCTCTCGCTCTCTCTCTCTCTCGCGCTCACTCTCTCTCTCGCGCTCTCTCTCTCGCGCTCTCTCTCTCTCTTTCGCGCTCTCTCTCTCTCTTTCGCGCTCTCTCTCTCTCTCGCGCTCTCTCTCTCTCGCGCTCTCTCTCTCTCGCGCTCTCTCTCTCGCGCTCTCTCTCTCTCTCGCTCTCTCTCTCGCGCTCTCTCGCGCTCTCTCTCTCGCGCTCTCTCTCTCGCGCTCTCTCTCTCGCGCTCTCTCTCTCGCGCTCTCTCTCTCGCTCTCGCTCTCGCTCTCGCTCTCGCTCTCGCTCTCGCTCTCACTCTCTCTCTCTCGCTCGATCTCTCTCTCTCACTCGCTCGATCGCTCTCTCTCACTCGCTCGATCTCTCTCTCTCACTCGCTCGATCTCTCTCTCTCACTCGCTCGATCTCTCTCTCTCACTCGCTCGATCTCTCTCTCTCACTCGCTCGATCTCTCTCTCTCACTCGCTCGATCTCGCTCGCTCGCTCTCTCGCTCTCTCGCTCTCTCACTCGCTCTCTCTCTCTCTCTCTTGCGCTCTCTCTCTCTCTCTTGCGCTCTCTCTCTCTCGCGCTCTCTCTCTCTCGCGCTCTCTCTCGCGCGCTCTCTCTCTCGCGCGCTCTCTCTCTCGCGCTCTCTCTCTCTCGCGCTCTCTCTCTCTCGCGCTCTCTCTCTCTCTCGCGCTCTCTCTCTCCCTCGCGCTCTCTCTCTCCCTCACACTCTCTCTCTCGCGCTCTCTCTCTCGCGCGCTCTTTCTCTCTCTCGCGCTCTCTCTCTCGCGCTCTTTCTCTCTCTCGCACTCTCTCTCTCGCGCTCTCTCTCTCGCACTCTCTCTCTCGCGCTCTATCTCTCTCTCGCGCTCTCTCTCGCGCTCTCTCTCGCTCTCTCTCTCGCTCTCTCTCTCGCTCTCTCTCTCGCTCTCTCTCTCGCTCTCTCTCTCGCTCTCTCTCGCTCTCTCTCGCTCTCTCTCGCTCTCTCTCGCTCTCTCCCGCTCTCTCCCGCTCTCTCCCGCTCTCTCCCGCTCTCTCCGCTCTCTCCCGCTCTCTCCCGCTCTCTCTCGCTCTCTCTCGCTCTCTCTCGCTCTCTCTCGCTCTCTCTCTCTCTCTCGCTCGCTCTCTCTCGCACTTTCTCTCTCGCACTTTCTCTCTCGCGCTCTCTCTCTCGCGCTCTCTCGCGCTCCCTCTGTCTCCCTCTCTCTCGCGCTCTCTCTGTCTCTCTCCCTCTCGCGCTCTCTCTCTCTCTCTCTCTCGCGCTCTCTCTGTCTCTCTCTCTCTCGCGCTCTCTGTCTCTCTCTCTCTCGCGCTCTCTCTGTCTCTCTCTCTCTCGCGCTCTCTCTGTCTCTCTCTCTCTCGCGCTCTCTCTGTCTCTCTATCTCTCGCGCTCTCTCTCTCTTTCGCGCTCTCTCTCTCTCGCGCTCTCTCTCTCTCACTCTCTGGCTCTCACGCTCTCTCTCTCTTGCGCTCTCTCTCTCTCTCTTGCGCTCTCTCTCTCTCTCTCTCGCGCTCTCTCTCTCTCTCTTGCGCTCTCTCTCTCTCGCGCTCTCTCTCTCTCGCGCTCTCTCTCTCTCGCGCTCTCTCTCTCTCGCGCGCTCTCTCTCTCGCGCGCTCTCTCTCTCGCGCGCTCTCTCTCTCGCGCTCTCTCTCTCTCGTGCTCTCTCTCTCTCGCGCTCTCTCTCTCCCTCGCGCTCTCTCTCTCCCTCACACTCTCTCTCTCGCGCTCTCTCTCTCGCGCTCTCTCTCTCGCGCTCTCTCTCTCGCGCTCTTTCTCTCTCTCGTGCTCTCTCTCTCGCGCTCTCTCTCTCGCACTCTCTCTCTCTCGCGCTCTATCTCTCTCTCGCGCTCTCTCTCTCTCGCACTCTCTCTCTCTCTCTCGCGCTCTCTCTCTCTCGCGCTCTCTCTCTCTCTCGCGCTCTCTCTCTCTCTCGCGCTCTCTCTCTCGCGCTCTCTCTCTCTCTCGCTCTCTCTCTCGCGCTGTCTCTCTCGCACTCTCTCTCGCACTCTCTCTCTCGCGCTCTCTCTCTCGCGCTCTCTCTCTCGCGCTCTCTCTCTCGCGCTCTCTCTCTCGCGCTCTCTCTCTCGCGCTCTCTCTCTCGCGCTCTCTCTCTCGCGCTCTCTCTCTCGCGCTCTCTCTCTCGCGCTCTCTCTCTCGCGCTCTCTCTCTTGCGCTCTCTCTCTCGCGCTCTCTCTCTCGCTCTCGCGCTCTCTCTCTCGCGCTCGTGCTCTCTCTCTCTCTCGCGCGCTCTCTCTCGCGCTCTCTCGCGCTCTCTCGCGCTCTCTCGCGCTCTCTCGCGCTCTCTCGCGCTCTCTCTCGCGCTCTCTCTCGCGCTCTCTCTCGCGCTCTCTCTCGCGCTCTCTCTCGCGCTCTCTCTCGCGCTCTCTCTCTCGCGCTCTCTCTCTCGCACTATCTCTCTCGCGCACTCTCTCGCACTCTCGTGCTCTCGCGCTCTCTCTCGCGCTCTCTCTCTCGCGCTATCTCTCTCGCGCTATCTCTCTCGCGCTATCTCTCTCGCGCTATCTCTCTCGCGCTCTCTCTCTCGCGCTCTCTCTCTCGCGCTCTCTCTCTCGCGCTCTCTCTCTCGCGCTCTCTCTCGCGCTATCTCTCTCGCGCTCTCTCGCGCTCTCTCGCGCTCTCTCTCTCGCGCTCTCTCTCGCGCTCTCTCTCGTGCTCTCTCGCGCTCTCTCTCTCTCGCGCTCTCTCTCTCTCGCGCTCTTTCTCTCTCTCTCGCTCTCTCTCTCTCTCTCTCGTGCTCTCGCGCTCTCTCTCTCGCGCTCTCTCTCGCGCTCTCTCTCGCGCTCTCTCTCGCGCTCTCTCTCGCGCTCTCTCTCGCGCTCTCTCTCGCGCTCTCTCTCGCGCTCTCTCTCGCGCTCTCTCTCGCGCTCGCTCTCGCGCTCGCTCTCGCGCTCTCTCTCTCGCTCTCGTGCTCTCTCTCTCGCGCTCTCGCTCTCTCTCTCGCGCTCTCTCTCTCGCGCTCTCTCTCTCGCGCTCTCTCTCGCGCTCTCTCTCTCTCGCGCTCTCTCTCTCTCGCGCTCTCTCTCTCTCGCGCTCTCTCTCTCGCGCTCTCTCTCTCGCGCTCTCTCTCTCGCGCTCTCTCTCTCTCTCGCGCTCTCTCTCTCGCGCTCTCTCTCTCGCGCTCTCTCTCTCGCGCTCTCTCTCTCGCGCTCTCTCTCTCGCGCTCTCTCTCTCGCGCTCTCTCTCGCTCTCACGCTCTCTTTCTCTCTCGTGCTCACTATCTCGCGCTCTCTCTGTCTCTCTCTCTCGCGCTCTCTCTCTCGCGCTCTCTCTCTCGCGCTCTCTCTCTCGCGCTCTCTCTCTCGCGCTCTCTCTCGCGCTCTCTCTCTCGCGCTCTCTCTCTCGCGCTCTCTCTCTCGCGCTCTCTCTCTCGCGCTCTCTCTCTCTCGCGCTCTCTCTGTCGCGCTCTCTCTGTCGCGCTCGCGCGCTCTCTCTCTCGCGCTCTCTCTCTCGCGCTCTCTCTCTCGCGCTCTCTCTCTCGCGCTCTCTCTCTCGCGCTCTCTCTCTCGCGCTCTCTCTCTCGCGCTCTCTCTCTCGCGCTCTCTCTCTCGCGCTCTCTCTCTCGCGCTCTCTCTCTCGCGCTCTCTCTCTCGCGCTCTCTCTCTCGCGCTCTCTCTCTCGCGCTCTCTCTCTCGCGCTCTCTCTCTCGCGCTCTCTCTCTCGCGCTCTCTCTCTCGCGCTCTCTCTCTCGCGCTCTCTCTCTCGCTCTCGTGCTCTCTCTCTCTCGCTCTCGTGCTCTCTCTCTCTCGCTCTCGTGCTCTCTCTCTCGCGCTCTCTCTCTCGCGCTCTCTCTCTCTCGCGCTCTCTCTCTCTCGCGCTCTCTCTCTCTCGCGCTCTCTCTCTCTCGCGCTCTCTCTCTCGCGCTCTCTCTCTCTCGCGCTCTCTCTCTCTCTCTCGCGCTCTCTCTCTCGCGCTCTCTCTCTCTCGCGCTCTCTCTCTCGCGCTCTCTCTCTCGCGCTCTCTCTCTCGCGCTCTCTCTCTCGCGTTCTCTCTCGCTCTCGTGCTCTCGCTCTCTCTCGCGCTCTCTCTCGCTCGCGCTCTTTCTCTCTCTCGCGCTCTTTCTCTCTCTCGCGCTCTCTCCCTCTCGCGCTCTCTCTCTCTCGCACTCTCTCTCTCTCGCGCTCTCGCTCTCTCTCTCGCGCTCTCTCTCTCGCGCTCTCTCTCGCGCTCTCTCTCGCGCTCTCTCTCGCGCTCTCTCTCGCGCTCTCTCTCTCGCACTCTCTCTCGCACTCTCTCTCTCGCACTCTCTCTCTCGCACTCTCTCTCGCACTCTCTCTCGCACTCTCTCTCGCACTCTCTCTCGCACTCTCTCTCGCGCGCTCTCTCTCGCGCGCTCTCTCTTGCGCGCTCTCTCTCTCACGCTCTCTCTCTCGCGCTCTCTCTCTCGCTCTCATGCTCTCTCTCTCGCGCTCTCGTGCTCTCTCTCTCTCTCGCGCTCTCTCTCTCGCGCTCTCTCGCGCTCTGTCTCTCGCGCTCTGTCTCTCGCGCTCTGTCTCTCGCGCTCTGTCTCTCGCGCTCTGTCTCTCGCGCTCTGTCTCTCTCTCTCTCGCGCTCTCTCTCTCTCGCGCTCTCTCTCTCTCGCGCTCTCTCTCTCTCGCGCTCTCTCTCGCGCTCTCTCTCGCGCTCTCTCTCGCGCTCTCTCTCGCGCTCTCTCTCGCGCTCTCTCTCGCGCGCTCTCTCGCACGCTCTCTCTCGCTCTCTCTCTCGCTCTCTCTCTCGCTCTCTCTCTCGCTCTCTCTCTCGCTCTCTCTCTCTCGCTCTCTCTCGCGCGCTCTCTCTCGCGCGCTCTCTCTCGCGCGCTCTCTCTCGCGCGCTCTCTCTCGCGCGCTCTCTCTCGCGCGCTCTCTCTCGCGCGCTCTCTCTCGCGCGCTCTCTCTCGCGCGCTCTCTCTCGCGCGCTCTCTCTCGCGCGCTCTCTCTCGCGCGCTCTCTCTCGCGCGCTCTCTCTCGCGCGCTCTCTCTCGCGCGCTCTCTCTCGCGCGCTCTCTCTCGCGCTCTCTCTCTCGCGCTCTCTCTCTCGCGCTCTCTCGCGCTCCCTCTGTCTCCCTCTCTCTCGCGCTCTCTCTGTCTCTCTCCCTCTCGCGCTCTCTCTGTCTCTCTCCCTCTCGCGCTCTCTCTGTCTCTCTCCCTCTCTCTCGCGCTCTCTCTGTCTCTCTCTCTCTCGCGCTCTCTGTCTCTCTCTCTCACGCTCTTTCTGTCTCTCTCTCTCGCGCTCTCTCTGTCTCTCTCTCTCTCGCGCTCTCTCTGTCTCTCTATCTCTCGCGCTCTCTCTCTCTTTCGCGCTCTCTCTCTCTCGCGCTCTCTCTCTCTCTCACTCTCTCTCTCTCACGCTCTCTCTCTCTCTCTTGCGCTCTCTCTCTCTCTCTCTTGCGCTCTCTCTCTCTCTCTTGCGCTCTCTCTCTCTCTCGCGCTCTCTCTCTCTCGCGCTCTCTCTCTCGCGCTCTCTCTCTCTCGCGCTCTCTCTCTCTCGCGCTCTCTCTCTCGCGCTCTCTCTCTCGCGCTCTCTCTCTCTCGCTCTCTCTCTCTCGCGCGCTCTCTCTCTCGCACTCTCTCTCTCGCACTCTCTCTCTCGCGCTCTCTCTCTCGCGCTCTCTCTCTCGCGCTCTCTCTCTCGCGCTCTTTCTCTCTCTCGCGCTCTTTCTCTCTCTCGCGCTCTCTCTCTCTCTCGCGCTCTCTCTCTCTCTTTCGCGCTCTCTCTCTCTCTTTCGCGCTCTCTCTCTCTCTCGCGCTCTCTCTCTCTCGCGCTCTCTCTCTCTCGCGCTCTCTCTCTCGCGCTCTCTCTCTCTCTCGCTCTCTCTCTCGCGCTCTCTCGCGCTCTCTCTCTCGCGCTCTCTCTCTCGCGCTCTCTCTCTCGCGCTCTCTCTCTCGCGCTCTCTCTCTCGCGCTCTCTCTCTCGCTCTCGCTCTCGCTCTCGCTCTCGCTCTCGCTCTCGCTCTCGCTCTCGCTCTCACTCTCTCTCTCTCGCTCGATCTCTCTCTCTCACTCGCTCGATCGCTCTCTCTCACTCGCTCGATCTCTCTCTCTCACTCGCTCGATCTCTCTCTCTCACTCGCTCGATCTCTCTCTCTCACTCGCTCGATCTCTCTCTCTCACTCGCTCGATCTCGCTCGCTCGCTCTCTCGCTCTCTCGCTCTCTCACTCGCTCTCTCTCTCTCTCTCTTGCGCTCTCTCTCTCTCTCTTGCGCTCTCTCTCTCTCGCGCTCTCTCTCTCTCGCGCTCTCTCTCGCGCGCTCTCTCTCTCGCGCGCTCTCTCTCTCGCGCTCTCTCTCTCTCGCGCTCTCTCTCTCTCGCGCTCTCTCTCTCTCGCGCTCTCTCTCTCCCTCGCGCTCTCTCTCTCCCTCACACTCTCTCTCTCGCGCTCTCTCTCTCGCGCGCTCTTTCTCTCTCTCGCGCTCTCTCTCTCGCGCTCTTTCTCTCTCTCGCACTCTCTCTCTCGCGCTCTCTCTCTCGCACTCTCTCTCTCGCGCTCTATCTCTCTCTCGCGCTCTCTCTCGCGCTCTCTCTCGCTCTCTCTCTCGCTCTCTCTCTCGCTCTCTCTCTCGCTCTCTCTCTCGCTCTCTCTCTCGCTCTCTCTCGCTCTCTCTCGCTCTCTCTCGCTCTCTCTCGCTCTCTCCCGCTCTCTCCCGCTCTCTCCCGCTCTCTCCCGCTCTCTCCCGCTCTCTCCCGCTCTCTCCCGCTCTCTCCCGCTCTCTCCCGCTCTCTCTCGCTCTCTCTCGCTCTCTCTCGCTCTCTCTCGCTCTCTCTCTCTCTCTCGCTCGCTCTCTCTCGCACTTTCTCTCTCGCACTTTCTCTCTCGCGCTCTCTCTCTCGCGCTCTCTCGCGCTCCCTCTGTCTCCCTCTCTCTCGCGCTCTCTCTGTCTCTCTCCCTCTCGCGCTCTCTCTGTCTCTCTCTCTCTCTCTCGCGCTCTCTCTGTCTCTCTCTCTCTCGCGCTCTCTGTCTCTCTCTCTCTCGCGCTCTCTCTGTCTCTCTCTCTCGCGCTCTCTCTGTCTCTCTCTCTCTCGCGCTCTCTCTGTCTCTCTATCTCTCGCGCTCTCTCTCTCTTTCGCGCTCTCTCTCTCTCGCGCTCTCTCTCTCTCACTCTCTGGCTCTCACGCTCTCTCTCTCTTGCGCTCTCTCTCTCTCTCTTGCGCTCTCTCTCTCTCTCTCTTGCGCTCTCTCTCTCTCTCTTGCGCTCTCTCTCTCTCGCGCTCTCTCTCTCTCGCGCTCTCTCTCTCTCGCGCTCTCTCTCTCTCGCGCGCTCTCTCTCTCGCGCGCTCTCTCTCTCGCGCTCTCTCTCTCTCGTGCTCTCTCTCTCTCGCGCTCTCTCTCTCCCTCGCGCTCTCTCTCTCCCTCACACTCTCTCTCTCGCGCTCTCTCTCTCGCGCTCTCTCTCTCGCGCTCTCTCTCTCGCGCTCTTTCTCTCTCTCGTGCTCTCTCTCTCGCGCTCTCTCTCTCGCACTCTCTCTCTCTCGCGCTCTATCTCTCTCTCGCGCTCTCTCTCTCGCACTCTCTCTCTCTCTCTCGCGCTCTCTCTCTCTCGCGCTCTCTCTCTCTCTCGCGCTCTCTCTCTCTCTCGCGCTCTCTCTCTCGCGCTCTCTCTCTCTCGCTCTCTCTCTCGCGCTGTCTCTCTCGCACTCTCTCTCGCACTCTCTCTCTCGCGCTCTCTCTCTCGCGCTCTCTCTCTCGCGCTCTCTCTCTCGCGCTCTCTCTCTCGCGCTCTCTCTCTCGCGCTCTCTCTCTCGCGCTCTCTCTCTCGCGCTCTCTCTCTCGCGCTCTCTCTCTCGCGCTCTCTCTCTCGCGCTCTCTCTCTCGCGCTCTCTCTCTTGCGCTCTCTCTCTCGCGCTCTCTCTCTCGCTCTCGCGCTCTCTCTCTCGCGCTCGTGCTCTCTCTCTCTCTCGCCCGCTCTCTCTCGCGCTCTCTCGCGCTCTCTCGCGCTCTCTCGCGCTCTCTCGCGCTCTCTCGCGCGCTCTCTCGCGCTCTCTCTCGCGCTCTCTCTCGCGCTCTCTCTCGCGCTCTCTCTCGCGCTCTCTCTCGCGCTCTCTCTCTCGCGCTCTCTCTCTCGCACTATCTCTCTCGCGCACTCTCTCGCACTCTCGTGCTCTCGCGCTCTCTCTCGCGCTCTCTCTCTCGCGCTATCTCTCTCGCGCTATCTCTCTCGCGCTATCTCTCTCGCGCTCTCTCTCTCGCGCTCTCTCTCTCGCGCTCTCTCTCTCGCGCTCTCTCTCTCGCGCTCTCTCTCGCGCTATCTCTCTCGCGCTCTCTCGCGCTCTCTCGCGCTCTCTCTGTCTCTCTCTCTCTCGCGCTCTCTCTCTCGCGCTCTCTCTCTCGCGCTCTCTCTCGCGCTCTCTCTCGCGCTCTCTCTCGCGCTCTCTCTCGCGCTCTCTCTCGCGCTCTCTCTCGCGCTCGCTCTCGCGCTCGCTCTCGCGCTCTCTCTCTCGCTCTCGTGCTCTCTCTCTCGCGCTCTCGCTCTCTCTCTCGCGCTCTCTCTCTCGCACTCTCTCTCACGCGCTCTCTCTCGCGCTCTCTCTCTCTCTCGCTCTCTGTCCCTCTCGCGCTCTCTGTCTCTCTCGCGCTCTCTCTCTCTCGCGCTCTCTCTCTCGCGCTCTCTCTCTCTCTCGCGCTCTCTCTCTCGCGCTCTCTCTCTCGCGCTCTCTCTCTCGCGCTCTCTCTCTCGCGCTCTCTCTCTCGCGCTCTCTCTCTCGCGCTCTCTCTCTCGCGCTCTCTCTCTCGCGCTCTCTCTCTCGCGCTCTCTCTCGCTCTCACGCTCTCTTTCTCTCTCGTGCTCACTATCTCGCGCTCTCTCTGTCTCTCTCTCTCGCGCTCTCTCTCTCTCGTGCTCTCTCTGTCTCTCTCTCTCTCGCGCTCTCTCTCTCGCGCTCTCTCTCTCTCTCGCGCTCTCTCTCTCTCTCGCGCTCTCTCTCTCTCTCTTGCGCTCTCTCTCTCTCGCGCTCTCTCTCTCTCTCGCGCTCTCTCTCGCTCTCGCGCTCTCGCTCTCTCGCTCTCTCGCGCTCTCTCTCTCTCGCGCTCTCTCTCTCTCGCGCTCTTTCTCTCTCTCGCGCTCTTTCTCTCTCTCGCGCTCTTTCTCTCTCTCGCGCTCTCTCTTGCACTCTCTCTCTCGCGCTCTCTCTCTCGCGCTCTCTCTCTCGCGCTCTCTCTCTCGCTCTCTCTCTCTCGCGCTCTCTCTCTCGCGCTCTCTCTCTCGCGCTCTCTCTCGCGCGCTCTCTCTCGCGCGCTCTCTCTCGCGCGCTCTCTCTCTCGCGCTCTCTCTCTCGCTCTCTCTCTCTCGCTGTCGTGCTCTCTCTCTCACGCACTCGTGCTCTCTCTCTCTCTCGCGCGCTCTCTCTCGCGCGCTCTCTCTCGCGCGCTCTCTCTCGCGCGCTCTCTCTCGCGCGCTCTCTCTCGCGCTCTCTCTCTCTCGCGCTCTCTCTCTCGCTCTCTCTCTCGCGCTCTCTCTCTCGCGCTCTCTCTCTCGCGCTCTCTCTCTCGCGCTCTCTCTCTCGCGCTCTCTCTCTCGCGCTCTCTCTCTCGCGCTCTCTCTCTCGCGCTCTCTCTCTCGCGCTCTCTCTCTCGCGCTCTCTCTCTCGCGCTCTCTCTCTCGCGCTCTCTCTCTCGCGCTCTCTCTCTCGCGCTCTCTCTCTCGCGCTCTCGTGCTCTCTCTCTCTCGCTCTCGTGCTCTCTCTCTCTCGCTCTCTCTCTCTCGCGGTCTCTCTCGCGCTCTCTCTCTCTCGCGCTCTCTCTCTCTTGCGCTCTCTCTCTCTCGCGCTCTCTCTCTCGTGCTCTCTCTCTCGTGCTCTCTCTCTCGTGCTCTCTCTCTCGCGCTCTCTCTCTCGCGCTCTCTCTCTCTCGCGCTCTCTCTCTCGCGCTCTCTCTCTCGCGCTCTCTCTCGCGCTCTCTCTCTCGCGCTATCTCTCTCGCGCTATCTCTCTCGCGCTATCTCTCTCGCGCTATCTCTCTCGCGCTCTCTCTCTCGCGCTCTCTCTCTCGCGCTCTCTCTCTCGCGCTCTCTCTCTCGCGCTCTCTCTCGCGCTATCTCTCTCGCGCTCTCTCGCGCTCTCTCGCGCTCTCTCTGTCTCTCTCTCTCTCGCGCTCTCTCTCTCGCGCTCTCTCTCTCGCGCTCTCTCTCGCGCTCTCTCTCGCGCTCTCTCTCGCGCTCTCTCTCGCGCTCTCTCTCGCGCTCTCTCTCGCGCTCTCTCTCGCGCTCGCTCTCGCGCTCGCTCTCGCGCTCTCTCTCTCGCTCTCGTGCTCTCTCTCTCGCGCTCTCGCTCTCTCTCGCGCTCTCTCTCTCGCGCTCTCTCTCTCGCGCTCTCTCTCTCGCTGTCTTCACATAGAAGATGCAAATGACATTGCACAAATAATTGTGAATCAGGAGGTGAAAGTGAGGGAGGAACTTAAAACAATTACAATTAGCAGGGAAAGGGCACTGAGAAAATTATTGGAACTAAAAGCTGACAAGTTCCCAGGTTCTGATGGACTTCACCCTGGGGTCTTAAAAGAAGCGGCTGAAATAATGGATGCATTAGTCTTAATTTTCCAAAATTCCATAGATTCTGGAAAGGCCCTGTTAGATTGGAAAATAGCGAATGTGACTCTTTTCAAAAAAAAGAGGGAGACAGGAAGCAGGAAACTACAGGCCAGTTAGCTTAACATCTATTTTTTATAAAAACAAAAAAACTGCGGATGCTGGAAATCCAAAACAAAAACAGAATTACCTGGAAAAACTCAGCAGGTCTGGCAGCATCGGCGGAGAAGAAAAGAGTTGACGTTTCGAGTCCTCATGATCCTTCGACAGAACTCAAGTTCTGTCTTAGGGTCATGAGGACTCGAAACGTCAACTCTTTTCTTCTCCGCTGATGCTGCCAGACCTGCTGAGTTTTTCCAGGTAATTCTGTTTTTGTTATCTATTTTTTATACTTGTTCACGGGATGTGGGCGTTGCTGGCTAGGCCATCCCTAGTTTCCCTTCAGAAGGTGGTGGTGAGCTGCCTTGTTGAACTGCTGCAGTCCATGTACGAACATATGAAATAGGGACAGGAGTTTACAGAATGAGAGAAGATCTTATTGAAACATATGAGATCCTGACGACTTGGCAGGTTAGATGCTAAGAGGATTTGCCCCTTGTGGGAGAGACTAGAATTGGGGGACACAGTTTAAAAAAACGTGTCACCCTCTGACAGTGCAGCACTCCCTCAGTACTGACAGCATGACAGTGCAGCTCTCCCTCAGTACTGACCCTCTGACAGTGCAGCACTCCCTCAGTACTGACAGCCTGACAGTGCAGCTCTCCCTCAGCACTGACCCCCTGACAGTGCAGCTCTCCCTCAGCACTGACCCCCTGACAGTGCAGCTCTCCCTCAGCACTGACCCCCTGACAGTGCAGCTCTCCCTCAGCACTGACACCCTGACAGTGCAGCTCTCCCTCAGTACTGACCTTCTGACAGTGCAGCACTCCCTCAGTACTGACCCTCTGACAGTGCAGCTCTCCCTCAGCACTGACACCCTGACAGTGCAGCTCTCCCTCAGTACTGACACCCTGACAGTGCAGCTCTCCCTCAGCACAGACCGTCTGACAGTGCAGTACTCCCTCAGTACTGACCCTCTGACAGTGCAGTACTCCCTCAGCACTGACCCCCTGACAGTGCAGCACTCCCTCAGTGCTGACCCTCTGACAGTGCAGCAGTACCTCGGTACTGATCCTCTGACAGTGCAGCTCTCCCTCAGTACTGACCCTCTGTCCATGCAGCATTCCCTCAGTACTGACACCCTTACAGTGCAGCTCTCCCTCAGTACTGACCCTCTGACAATGCAGCTCTCCCTCAGCACTGACCCCCTGACAGTGCAGTACTCCCTCAGTACTGACCCCCTGACAGTGCAGCACTCCCTCAGCACTGCCCTCTGACAGAGCAGCACTCCCTCAGCACTGACCCCCTGACAGTGCAGCACTCCCTCAGTGCTGAGCCTCTGACAGTGCAGCACTACCTCGGTACTTAGCCTCTGACAGTGCAGCTCTCCCTCAGTACTGACCCTCTGACCGTGCAGCATTCCCTCAGTACTGACGCCCTGACAGTGCAGCACTCCCTCAGTACTGACACCCTGACAGTGCAGCTCTCCCTCAGCACTGACCATCTGAAAGTGCAGTACTCCCTCAACACAGATCCTCCGAGAGTGCAGTGTTCCCTCAATACTGACTCTCCAACAGTGCAGCATTCCCTCAGTAATGACCCTCTGACAGTACAGCTCTCCCTCAGTACTGACCCTTTGACCATGCAGCATTCCCTCAGTACTGACCCTCTGACCATGCAGCACTCCCTCAGTACTGACCCTCTGACCATGCAGCACTCCCTCAGTACTGACCCTCTGACAGTGCAGCACACCCTCAGTACTGACCCTCTGACAGTGCAGCATTCCCTCAGTACTAAACCTCTGACGGTGCAGCACTCCCTCAGTACTGACCCTCTGACAGTGCAGCACTCCCTCAGTACTGACCCTCTGACAGTGCAGCACTCCCTCAATACTGACTCTCTGACCATGCAGCACTCCCTCAGTTCTGACCCTCTGACAGTGCAGCACTCCCTCGGTACTGACCCTCTGACAGTGCAGCACTCCCTTGGTACTGACCCTCTGACAGTGCAGCACTCCCTCGGTACTGACCCTCTGACGGTGCAGCACTCCCTCGGTACTGACCCTTTGACAGTGCAGCACTCCCTCGGTACTGACCCTCTGACAGTGCAGCACTCCCTCGGTACTGACCCTCTGACAGTGCAGCACTCCCTCGGTACTGACCCTCTGACAGTGCAGCACTCCCTCGGTACTGACCCTCTGACAGTGCAGCACTCCCTCAGTACTGACCCTCGGACAGTGCAGCACTCCCTCAGTACAGACCCTTATTATGGTTTTCAAAAGGAAATTTGATTATTATTTGAATAGAAAGTTACACGGGCTGAGGGGAAAGGGCGGTAGTGTCGGACATTTTTATTCATTCACGGGATTGCCCATCCCTAGTTGCCCTTGAGAAGGTGGTGGTGAGCTGCCTTCTTGAACCGCTGCAGTCCATGTGGTGTGGGTACACCTACAGTGCTGTTAGGGAGGGAGTTCCAGGATTTTAACCTGGCAACAGTGAAGGAACGGAGATATACTTCCAAGTCAGGATGGTGAGTGATTTGGAGGGGAACTTCCAGGTGGTGGTGTTCCCATGTGTCTGCTGCCTTTGTCCTTCTAAATGATAGTGGTTGTGTGTTTGGAAGGTGCTGTCTAAGGAGCCTTGGTGAATTCCTGCAGTGTATCTTGTAGATGGTACACACACTGCTGCTACTGTGCGTCAGTGTTGGAGGGAGTGAATGTTTGTGGATGTGGTACCAATATGGGGAGATGATGGTGTGGTGGTATTGTCGCTGAACTAGTAATCCAGAGACCCAGGGTAATGCTTTGGGGACCTGGGTCGAATTCTGCCCTGGCAGATGGTGAAATTTGAATTCTGGAATTAAAAGTCTGATGGTGACCCTGAAACCATGCTGTAAAAACCCATCTGGTCCACTGATGCACTTTAGGGAAGGAAATCTGCTGTCCTTACCTGGTCTGGCCTACATGTGACTCCAGACCCACAGCAATGTGGGTGACTCTGATGCCCCTGAACAAGGGGTAATTAGGGATGGGCAATAACTGCTGGCCTAGGCAGTGATGCCCACATCCCATGAAAGAATAAACAAAAGACCAATGGTCTGCTTTGTCCTGGGTGGTGTCAAGCTTTTTGAGTGTTGTGGGAGCTGCACTCAGCCATCATATTCCTGCCTTGTAGATGGTGGACAGGCTTTGTGGATTCAGGTGAGTTACTCACTTAGTTAAACTCCTGAAAAACTCCTCCTTTTGACTTCCCAGTGGAATCTCCACATGAACTCAGAGAAAAATAACAGAACAAATGGAAATATTTCACAGAGATCATTGCAACATATACATTTGTCTTACCCAAGATCACGTAGAGAAGAGAAGATCCTTGGCAGATAAATGTTGCATCGACACCTGTACTGGGGATTCCCAACTCTTCAGTCACAGGTTTGGGATATCCTTCAATCAATGAATATTGTGCCTCAGCTTTGTATATGAATAGTTGTGATCCCTGAAAATGAAAGAAGCTTTTATAATAGAGTATATTTTGGGTTAGATTTAAACCATTTCCATTTGACTTTTACAGCACACCCTCAACTATTATTACCAGGGAATCAGCGATGGGCCATCATTGTTCTCAGTAAGAAACAGAAATAAACACAAAGGGTTGATGAGGGTAATGCTGCTGATGTGGTGCATATGGATTTCCAAAAGGCATTTGATCATGTGCTGCACAACAGGCCTATGAGAAAAGTTACAGCTCGTGGAACAAAAAGGACAGTAGCACGGTGGATACAAAATTGGCTGAGTGACAGGAAACAGAGAGTAATGGTGAACAGTTGTTTTTCATACTGAAGCAACGTTCACGATGGAGTTCCCCAGGGCTCAGTGTTGGCACCCTTGCTTTTCCTGACATATATTAATGATCTGGAGCTTGGTGTACAGGGAACAATTTCAAAATTTGTGGACGGTACAAAAATTGGGAGCTTTGTGAACTGTGAGGAGGACACGGCAGAACCTCATAAGACAAGTTTGTGGAATGGACAGAGAGGTGGCAGACAAAATTAAATGCAGAGAAGTGTGAGTGGATTCATTTTCTTAGGAATAGCACTGAAAGACAACATAAAATAAAGTCTACAATTCTCAAGTGGATGTTGAGCAGAGGGAACAGCCAGAAACATACACACACTGAGGAACAGTCAGAAACACATACACACTGAGGAACAGTCAGAAACACAGACACACTGAGGAACAGACAGAAACACATACACACTGAGGAACAGTCAGAAACACATACACACTGAGGAACAGACAGAAACACAGACACACTGAGGAACAGTCAGAAACACATACACACTGAGGAACAGTCAAACACATACACACCGAGGAACAGACAGAAACACAGACACACTGAGGAACAGACAGAAACACAGACACACTGAGGAACAGTCAGAAACACAGACACACTGAGGAACAGACAGAAACACAGACACACTGAGGAACAGTCAGAAACACAGACACACTGAGGAACAGACAGATACACATACACACTGAGGAACAGTCAGAAACACATACACACTGAGGAACAGACAGAAACACATACACACTGAGGAACAGTCAGAAACACATACACACTGAGGAACAGACAGAAACACATACACACTGAGGAACAGTCAGAAACACATACACACTGAGGAACAGACAGAAACACATACACACTGAGGAACAGACAGAAACACAGACACACTGAGGAACAGACAGAAACACATACACACTGAGGAACAGTCAGAAACACATACACACTGAGGAACAGTCAGAAACACATACACACTGAGGAACAGTCAAACACATACACACCGAGGAACAGTCAGAAACACAGACACACCGAGGAACAGACAGAAACACATACACACTGAGGAACAGTCAGAAACACAGACACACTGAGGAACAGACAGAAACACATACACACTGAGGAACAGTCAGAAACACAGACACACTGAGGAACAGACAGAAACACATACACACTGAGGAACAGTCAGAAACACAGACACACTGAGGAACAGACAGAAACACATACACACTGAGGAACAGTCAAACACATACACACCGAGGAACAGACAAAAACACATACACACTGAGGAACAGTCAAACACATACACACTGAGGAACAGACAGAAACACAGACACACTGAGGAACAGTCAGAAACACAGACACACCGAGGAACAGACAGAAACACAGACACACTGAGGAACAGACAGAAACACAGACACACTGAGGAGCAGACAGAAACACATACACACTGAGGAACAGACAAAAACACAGACACACTGAGGAACAGTCAAACACATACACACCGAGGAACAGACAGAAACACATACACACTGAGGAACAGACAGAAACATACACACACCGAGGAACAGACAGAAACACATACACACTGAGGAACAGCCAGAAACACAGACACACTGAGGAACAGACAGAAACACAGACACACTGAGGAACAGACAGAAACACAGACACACTGAGGAACAGACAGAAACACAGACACACTGAGGAGCAGACAGAAACACAGACACACTGAGGAACAGACAGAAACACAGACACACTGAGGAACAGACAGAAACACAGACACACTGAGGAACAGACAGAAACACAGACACACTGAGGAACAGACAGAAACACAGACACACTGAGGAACAGACAGAAACACAGACACACTGAGGAACAGTCAGAAACACAGACACACCGAGGAACAGACAGAAACACAGACACACTGAGGAACAGACAGAAACACAGACACACTGAGGAGCAGACAGAAACACATACACACTGAGGAACAGACAAAAACACAGACACACTGAGGAACAGTCAAACACATACACACCGAGGAACAGACAGAAACATACACACACTGAGGAACAGACAGAAACACATACACACTGAGGAACAGTCAAACACATACACACCGAGGAACAGACAAAAACACATACACACTGAGGAACAGTCAAACACATACACACCGAGGAACAGACAGAAACACATACACACCGAGGAACAGACAGAAACACAGACACACTGAGGAACAGACAGAAACACATACACACTGAGGAACAGACAGAAACACATACGCACTGAGGAACAGCCAGAAACACAGACACACTGAGGAACAGACAGAAACACATACACACTGAGGAACAGACAGAAACACATACACACTGAGGAACAGACAGAAACACATACACACTGAGGAACAGTCAAACACATACACACCGAGGAACAGACAGAAACACAGACACACTGAGGAACAGACAGAAACACATACACACTGAGGAACAGACAGAAACACATACACACCGAGGAACAGACAGAAACACATACACACTGAGGAACAGACAGAAACACAGACACACTGAGGAACAGACAGAAACACAGACACACTGAGGAACAGACAGAAACACATACACACCGAGGAACAGACAGAAACACATACACACCGAGGAACAGACAGAAACACAGACACACTGAGGAACAGACAGAAACACATACACACCGAGGAACAGACAGAAACACAGACACACTGAGGAACAGACAAAAACACATACACACTGAGGAACAGTCAAACACATACACACCGAGGAACAGACAGAAACACATACACACCGAGGAACAGACAGAAACACAGACACACTGATGAACAGTCAGAAACACAGACACACTGAGGAACAGACAGAAACACAGACACACTGAGGAGCAGACAGAAACACATACACACTGAGGAACAGACAAAAACACAGACACACTGAGGAACAGCCAGAAACACAGACACACTGAGGAACAGACAAAAACACATACACACCGAGGAACAGCCAGAAACACAGACACACTGAGGAACAGACAGAAACACAGACACACTGAGGAACAGACAGAAACACAGACACACTGAGGAACAGTCAAACACATACACACCGAGGAACAGACAGAAACACAGACACACTGAGGAACAGACAGAAACACAGACACACTGAGGAACAGTCAAACACATACACACCGAGGAACAGACAGAAACACATACACACTGAGGAACAGACAGAAACATACACACACCGAGGAACAGACAGAAACACATACACACTGAGGAACAGACAGAAACACAGACACACTGAGGAACAGTCAGAAACACAGACACACCGAGGAACAGACAGAAACACAGACACACTGAGGAACAGTCAGAAACACAGACACACCGAGGAACAGACAGAAACACATACACACTGAGGAACAGTCAGAAACACATACACACTGAGGAACAGACAGAAACACATACACACTGAGGAACAGTCAGAAACACATACACACTGAGGAACAGACAGAAACACAGACACACTGAGGAACAGTCAGAAACACAGACACACCGAGGAACAGACAGAAACACATACACACTGAGGAACAGTCAGAAACACATACACACTGAGGAACAGTCAGAAACACAGACACACTGAGGAACAGACAGAAAGACAGACACACTGAGGAGCAGACAGAAACACATACACACTGAGGAACAGACAAAAACACATACACACTGAGGAACAGTCAAACACATACACACCGAGGAACAGACAGAAACACATACACACCGAGGAACAGACAGAAACACAGACACACTGAGGAACAGACAGAAACACATACACACTGAGGAACAGACAGAAACACATACACACTGAGGAACAGCCAGAAACACAGACACACTGAGGAACAGACAGAAACACATACACACTGAGGAACAGACAGAAACACATACACACTGAGGAACAGACAGAAACACATACACACTGAGGAACAGACAGAAACACAGACACACTGAGGAACAGACAGAAACACAGACACACTGAGGAACAGACAGAAACACAGACACACTGAGGAACAGACAGAAACACATACACACTGAGGAACAGCCAGAAACACAGACACACTGAGGAACAGACAGAAACACAGACACACTGAGGAACAGACAGAAACACAGACACACTGAGGAACAGTCAAACACATACACACCGAGGAACAGACAGAAACACAGACACACTGAGGAACAGACAGAAACACAGACACACTGAGGAACAGTCAAACACATACACACCGAGGAACAGACAGAAACACATACACACTGAGGAACAGACAGAAACATACACACACCGAGGAACAGACAGAAACACATACACACTGAGGAACAGACAGAAACACAGACACACTGAGGAACAGTCAGAAACACAGACACACCGAGGAACAGACAGAAACACAGACACACTGAGGAACAGTCAGAAACACAGACACACCGAGGAACAGACAGAAACACATACACACTGAGGAACAGTCAGAAACACATACACACTGAGGAACAGACAGAAACACATACACACTGAGGAACAGTCAGAAACACATACACACTGAGGAACAGACAGAAACACAGACACACTGAGGAACAGTCAGAAACACAGACACACCGAGGAACAGACAGAAACACATACACACTGAGGAACAGTCAGAAACACATACACACTGAGGAACAGTCAGAAACACAGACACACTGAGGAACAGACAGAAAGACAGACACACTGAGGAGCAGACAGAAACACATACACACTGAGGAACAGACAAAAACACATACACACTGAGGAACAGTCAAACACATACACACCGAGGAACAGACAGAAACACATACACACCGAGGAACAGACAGAAACACAGACACACTGAGGAACAGACAGAAACACATACACACTGAGGAACAGACAGAAACACATACACACTGAGGAACAGCCAGAAACACAGACACACTGAGGAACAGACAGAAACACATACACACTGAGGAACAGACAGAAACACATACACACTGAGGAACAGACAGAAACACATACACACTGAGGAACAGACAGAAACACAGACACACTGAGGAACAGACAGAAACACAGACACACTGAGGAACAGACAGAAACACAGACACACTGAGGAACAGACAGAAACACATACACACTGAGGAACAGACAGAAACACAGACACACTGAGGAACAGCCAGAAACACAGACACACTGAGGAACAGACAGAAACACAGACACACTGAGGAACAGACAGAAACACAGACACACTGAGGAACAGACAAAAACACATACACACTGAGGAACAGACAGAAACACATACACACTGAGGAACAGACAGAAACACAGACACACTGAGGAACAGACAGAAACACAGACACACTGAGGAACAGACAGAAACACAGACACACTGAGGAACAGACAGAAACACATACACACTGAGGAACAGTCAAACACATACACACTGAGGAACAGACAGAAACACATACACACTGAGGAACAGTCAAACACATACACACTGAGGAACAGTCAAACACATACACACTGAGGAACAGACAGAAACACATACACACTGAGGAACAGTCAAACACATACACACTGAGGAACAGACAGAAACACATACACACTGAGGAACAGACAGAAACACATACACACTGAGGAACAGTCAGAAACACAGACACACTGAGGAGCAGTCAGAAACACATACACACTGAGGAACAGTCAGAAACACATACACACTGAGGAACAGTCAGAAACACATACACACTGAGGAACAGACAGAAACACATACACACTGAGGAACAGACAGAAACACATAAACACTGAGGAACAGACAGAAACACATACACACTGAGGAACAGACAGAAACACATACACACTGAGGAACAGTCAAACACATACACACTGAGGAACAGACAGAAACACATACACACTGAGGAACAGACAGAAACACATACACACTGAGGAACAGTCAAACACATACACACTGAGGAACAGACAGAAACACATACACACTGAGGAACAGACAGAAACATACACACACTGAGGAACAGTCAAACACATACACACTGAGGAACAGACAGAAACACATACACACTGAGGAACAGACAGAAACACATACACACTGAGGAACAGTCAAACACATACACACTGAGGAACAGACAGAAACACATACACACTGAGGAACAGTCAAACACATACACACTGAGGAGCAGACAGAAACACGTACACACTGAGGAACAGACAGAAACACATACACACTGAGGAACAGACAGAAACACATACACACTGAGGAACAGTCAAACACATACACACTGAGGAACAGACAGAAACACATACACACTGAGGAACAGACAGAAACACATACACACTGAGGAGCAGACAGAAACACATACACACTGAGGAGCAGAGAGAAACACATACACACTGAGGAACAGTCAAACACATACACACCGAGGAACAGACAAAAACACATACACACTGAGGAACAGTCAAACACATACACACCGAGGAACAGACAGAAACACATACACACCGAGGAACAGACAGAAACACAGACACACTGAGGAACAGACAGAAACACATACACACTGAGGAACAGACAGAAACACATACGCACTGAGGAACAGCCAGAAACACAGACACACTGAGGAACAGACAGAAACACATACACACTGAGGAACAGACAGAAACACATACACACTGAGGAACAGACAGAAACACATACACACTGAGGAACAGTCAAACACATACACACCGAGGAACAGACAGAAACACAGACACACTGAGGAACAGACAGAAACACATACACACTGAGGAACAGACAGAAACACATACACACCGAGGAACAGACAGAAACACATACACACTGAGGAACAGACAGAAACACAGACACACTGAGGAACAGACAGAAACACAGACACACTGAGGAACAGACAGAAACACATACACACCGAGGAACAGACAGAAACACATACACACGAGGAACAGACAGAAACACAGACACACTGAGGAACAGACAGAAACACATACACACCGAGGAACAGACAGAAACACAGACACACTGAGGAACAGACAAAAACACATACACACTGAGGAACAGTCAAACACATACACACCGAGGAACAGACAGAAACACATACACACCGAGGAACAGACAGAAACACAGACACACTGAGGAACAGTCAGAAACACAGACACACTGAGGAACAGACAGAAACACAGACACACTGAGGAGCAGACAGAAACACATACACACTGAGGAACAGACAAAAACACAGACACACTGAGGAACAGCCAGAAACACAGACACACTGAGGAACAGACAAAAACACATACACACCGAGGAACAGCCAGAGACACAGACACACTGAGGAACAGACAGAAACACAGACACACTGAGGAACAGACAGAAACACAGACACACTGAGGAACAGTCAAACACATACACACCGAGGAACAGACAGAAACACAGACACACTGAGGAACAGACAGAAACACAGACACACTGAGGAACAGACAGAAACACATACACACTGAGGAACAGCCAGAAACACAGACACACTGAGGAACAGACAGAAACACAGACACACTGAGGAACAGACAGAAACACAGACACACTGAGGAACAGTCAAACACATACACACCGAGGAACAGACAGAAACACAGACACACTGAGGAACAGACAGAAACACAGACACACTGAGGAACAGTCAAACACATACACACCGAGGAACAGACAGAAACACATACACACTGAGGAACAGACAGAAACATACACACACCGAGGAACAGACAGAAACACATACACACTGAGGAACAGACAGAAACACAGACACACTGAGGAACAGTCAGAAACACAGACACACCGAGGAACAGACAGAAACACAGACACACTGAGGAACAGTCAGAAACACAGACACACCGAGGAACAGACAGAAACACATACACACTGAGGAACAGTCAGAAACACATACACACTGAGGAACAGACAGAAACACATACACACTGAGGAACAGTCAGAAACACATACACACTGAGGAACAGACAGAAACACAGACACACTGAGGAACAGTCAGAAACACAGACACACGAGGAACAGACAGAAACACATACACACTGAGGAACAGTCAGAAACACATACACACTGAGGAACAGTCAGAAACACAGACACACTGAGGAACAGACAGAAAGACAGACACACTGAGGAGCAGACAGAAACACATACACACTGAGGAACAGACAAAAACACATACACACTGAGGAACAGTCAAACACATACACACCGAGGAACAGACAGAAACACATACACACCGAGGAACAGACAGAAACACAGACACACTGAGGAACAGACAGAAACACATACACACTGAGGAACAGACAGAAACACATACACACTGAGGAACAGCCAGAAACACAGACACACTGAGGAACAGACAGAAACACATACACACTGAGGAACAGACAGAAACACATACACACTGAGGAACAGACAGAAACACATACACACTGAGGAACAGACAGAAACACAGACACACTGAGGAACAGACAGAAACACAGACACACTGAGGAACAGACAGAAACACAGACACACTGAGGAACAGACAGAAACACATACACACTGAGGAACAGACAGAAACACAGACACACTGAGGAACAGCCAGAAACACAGACACACTGAGGAACAGACAGAAACACAGACACACTGAGGAACAGACAGAAACACAGACACACTGAGGAACAGACAAAAACACATACACACTGAGGAACAGACAGAAACACATACACACTGAGGAACAGACAGAAACACAGACACACTGAGGAACAGACAGAAACACAGACACACTGAGGAACAGACAGAAACACAGACACACTGAGGAACAGACAGAAACACATACACACTGAGGAACAGTCAAACACATACACACTGAGGAACAGACAGAAACACATACACACTGAGGAACAGTCAAACACATACACACTGAGGAACAGTCAAACACATACACACTGAGGAACAGACAGAAACACATACACACTGAGGAACAGTCAAACACATACACACTGAGGAACAGACAGAAACACATACACACTGAGGAACAGACAGAAACACATACACACTGAGGAACAGTCAGAAACACAGACACACTGAGGAGCAGTCAGAAACACATACACACTGAGGAACAGTCAGAAACACATACACACTGAGGAACAGTCAGAAACACATACACACTGAGGAACAGACAGAAACACATACACACTGAGGAACAGACAGAAACACATAAACACTGAGGAACAGACAGAAACACATACACACTGAGGAACAGACAGAAACACATACACACTGAGGAACAGTCAAACACATACACACTGAGGAACAGACAGAAACACATACACACTGAGGAACAGACAGAAACACATACACACTGAGGAACAGTCAAACACATACACACTGAGGAACAGACAGAAACACATACACACTGAGGAACAGACAGAAACATACACACACTGAGGAACAGTCAAACACATACACACTGAGGAACAGACAGAAACACATACACACTGAGGAACAGACAGAAACACATACACACTGAGGAACAGTCAAACACATACACACTGAGGAACAGACAGAAACACATACACACTGAGGAACAGTCAAACACATACACACTGAGGAGCAGACAGAAACACGTACACACTGAGGAACAGACAGAAACACATACACACTGAGGAACAGACAGAAACACATACACACTGAGGAACAGTCAAACACATACACACTGAGGAACAGACAGAAACACATACACACTGAGGAACAGACAGAAACACATACACACTGAGGAGCAGACAGAAACACATACACACTGAGGAGCAGAGAGAAACACATACACACTGAGGAACAGTCAAACACATACACACCGAGGAACAGACAAAAACACATACACACTGAGGAACAGTCAAACACATACACACCGAGGAACAGACAGAAACACATACACACCGAGGAACAGACAGAAACACAGACACACTGAGGAACAGACAGAAACACATACACACTGAGGAACAGACAGAAACACATACGCACTGAGGAACAGCCAGAAACACAGACACACTGAGGAACAGACAGAAACACATACACACTGAGGAACAGACAGAAACACATACACACTGAGGAACAGACAGAAACACATACACACTGAGGAACAGTCAAACACATACACACCGAGGAACAGACAGAAACACAGACACACTGAGGAACAGACAGAAACACATACACACTGAGGAACAGACAGAAACACATACACACCGAGGAACAGACAGAAACACATACACACTGAGGAACAGACAGAAACACAGACACACTGAGGAACAGACAGAAACACAGACACACTGAGGAACAGACAGAAACACATACACACCGAGGAACAGACAGAAACACATACACACCGAGGAACAGACAGAAACACAGACACACTGAGGAACAGACAGAAACACATACACACCGAGGAACAGACAGAAACACAGACACACTGAGGAACAGACAAAAACACATACACACTGAGGAACAGTCAAACACATACACACCGAGGAACAGACAGAAACACATACACACCGAGGAACAGACAGAAACACAGACACACTGAGGAACAGTCAGAAACACAGACACACTGAGGAACAGACAGAAACACAGACACACTGAGGAGCAGACAGAAACACATACACACTGAGGAACAGACAAAAACACAGACACACTGAGGAACAGCCAGAAACACAGACACACTGAGGAACAGACAAAAACACATACACACCGAGGAACAGCCAGAGACACAGACACACTGAGGAACAGACAGAAACACAGACACACTGAGGAACAGACAGAAACACAGACACACTGAGGAACAGTCAAACACATACACACCGAGGAACAGACAGAAACACAGACACACTGAGGAACAGACAGAAACACAGACACACTGAGGAACAGTCAAACACATACACACCGAGGAACAGACAGAAACACATACACACTGAGGAACAGACAGAAACATACACACACCGAGGAACAGACAGAAACACATACACACTGAGGAACAGACAGAAACACAGACACACTGAGGAACAGTCAGAAACACAGACACACCGAGGAACAGACAGAAACACAGACACACTGAGGAACAGTCAGAAACACAGACACACCGAGGAACAGACAGAAACACATACACACTGAGGAACAGTCAGAAACACATACACACTGAGGAACAGACAGAAACACATACACACTGAGGAACAGTCAGAAACACATACACACTGAGGAACAGACAGAAACACAGACACACTGAGGAACAGTCAGAAACACAGACACACCGAGGAACAGACAGAAACACATACACACTGAGGAACAGTCAGAAACACATACACACTGAGGAACAGTCAGAAACACAGACACACTGAGGAACAGACAGAAAGACAGACACACTGAGGAGCAGACAGAAACACATACACACTGAGGAACAGACAAAAACACATACACACTGAGGAACAGTCAAACACATACACACCGAGGAACAGACAGAAACACATACACACCGAGGAACAGACAGAAACACAGACACACTGAGGAACAGACAGAAACACATACACACTGAGGAACAGACAGAAACACATACACACTGAGGAACAGCCAGAAACACAGACACACTGAGGAACAGACAGAAACACATACACACTGAGGAACAGACAGAAACACATACACACTGAGGAACAGACAGAAACACATACACACTGAGGAACAGACAGAAACACAGACACACTGAGGAACAGACAGAAACACAGACACACTGAGGAACAGACAGAAACACAGACACACTGAGGAACAGACAGAAACACATACACACTGAGGAACAGCCAGAAACACAGACACACTGAGGAACAGACAGAAACACAGACACACTGAGGAACAGACAGAAACACAGACACACTGAGGAACAGTCAAACACATACACACCGAGGAACAGACAGAAACACAGACACACTGAGGAACAGACAGAAACACAGACACACTGAGGAACAGTCAAACACATACACACCGAGGAACAGACAGAAACACATACACACTGAGGAACAGACAGAAACATACACACACCGAGGAACAGACAGAAACACATACACACTGAGGAACAGACAGAAACACAGACACACTGAGGAACAGTCAGAAACACAGACACACGAGGAACAGACAGAAACACAGACACACTGAGGAACAGTCAGAAACACAGACACACCGAGGAACAGACAGAAACACATACACACTGAGGAACAGTCAGAAACACATACACACTGAGGAACAGACAGAAACACATACACACTGAGGAACAGTCAGAAACACATACACACTGAGGAACAGACAGAAACACAGACACACTGAGGAACAGTCAGAAACACAGACACACCGAGGAACAGACAGAAACACATACACACTGAGGAACAGTCAGAAACACATACACACTGAGGAACAGTCAGAAACACAGACACACTGAGGAACAGACAGAAAGACAGACACACTGAGGAGCAGACAGAAACACATACACACTGAGGAACAGACAAAAACACATACACACTGAGGAACAGTCAAACACATACACACAGAGGAACAGACAGAAACACATACACACCGAGGAACAGACAGAAACACAGACACACTGAGGAACAGACAGAAACACATACACACTGAGGAACAGACAGAAACACATACACACTGAGGAACAGCCAGAAACACAGACACACTGAGGAACAGACAGAAACACATACACACTGAGGAACAGTCAGAAACACATACACACTGAGGAACAGACAGAAACACATACACACTGAGGAACAGTCAGAAACACATACACACTGAGGAACAGACAGAAACACAGACACACTGAGGAACAGTCAGAAACACAGACACACCGAGGAACAGACAGAAACACATACACACTGAGGAACAGTCAGAAACACATACACACTGAGGAACAGTCAGAAACACAGACACACTGAGGAACAGACAGAAAGACAGACACACTGAGGAGCAGACAGAAACACATACACACTGAGGAACAGACAAAAACACATACACACTGAGGAACAGTCAAACACATACACACCGAGGAACAGACAGAAACACATACACACCGAGGAACAGACAGAAACACAGACACACTGAGGAACAGACAGAAACACATACACACTGAGGAACAGACAGAAACACATACACACTGAGGAACAGCCAGAAACACAGACACACTGAGGAACAGACAGAAACACATACACACTGAGGAACAGACAGAAACACATACACACTGAGGAACAGACAGAAACACATACACACTGAGGAACAGACAGAAACACAGACACACTGAGGAACAGACAGAAACACAGACACACTGAGGAACAGACAGAAACACAGACACACTGAGGAACAGACAGAAACACATACACACTGAGGAACAGACAGAAACACAGACACACTGAGGAACAGCCAGAAACACAGACACACTGAGGAACAGACAGAAACACAGACACACTGAGGAACAGACAGAAACACAGACACACTGAGGAACAGACAAAAACACATACACACTGAGGAACAGACAGAAACACATACACACTGAGGAACAGACAGAAACACAGACACACTGAGGAACAGACAGAAACACAGACACACTGAGGAACAGACAGAAACACAGACACACTGAGGAACAGACAGAAACACATACACACTGAGGAACAGTCAAACACATACACACTGAGGAACAGACAGAAACACATACACACTGAGGAACAGTCAAACACATACACACTGAGGAACAGTCAAACACATACACACTGAGGAACAGACAGAAACACATACACACTGAGGAACAGTCAAACACATACACACTGAGGAACAGACAGAAACACATACACACTGAGGAACAGACAGAAACACATACACACTGAGGAACAGTCAGAAACACAGACACACTGAGGAGCAGTCAGAAACACATACACACTGAGGAACAGTCAGAAACACATACACACTGAGGAACAGTCAGAAACACATACACACTGAGGAACAGACAGAAACACATACACACTGAGGAACAGACAGAAACACATAAACACTGAGGAACAGACAGAAACACATACACACTGAGGAACAGACAGAAACACATACACACTGAGGAACAGTCAAACACATACACACTGAGGAACAGACAGAAACACATACACACTGAGGAACAGACAGAAACACATACACACTGAGGAACAGTCAAACACATACACACTGAGGAACAGACAGAAACACATACACACTGAGGAACAGACAGAAACATACACACACTGAGGAACAGTCAAACACATACACACTGAGGAACAGACAGAAACACATACACACTGAGGAACAGACAGAAACACATACACACTGAGGAACAGTCAAACACATACACACTGAGGAACAGACAGAAACACATACACACTGAGGAACAGTCAAACACATACACACTGAGGAGCAGACAGAAACACGTACACACTGAGGAACAGACAGAAACACATACACACTGAGGAACAGACAGAAACACATACACACTGAGGAACAGTCAAACACATACACACTGAGGAACAGACAGAAACACATACACACTGAGGAACAGACAGAAACACATACACACTGAGGAGCAGACAGAAACACATACACACTGAGGAGCAGAGAGAAACACATACACACTGAGGAACAGTCAAACACATACACACCGAGGAACAGACAAAAACACATACACACTGAGGAACAGTCAAACACATACACACCGAGGAACAGACAGAAACACATACACACCGAGGAACAGACAGAAACACAGACACACTGAGGAACAGACAGAAACACATACACACTGAGGAACAGACAGAAACACATACGCACTGAGGAACAGCCAGAAACACAGACACACTGAGGAACAGACAGAAACACATACACACTGAGGAACAGACAGAAACACATACACACTGAGGAACAGACAGAAACACATACACACTGAGGAACAGTCAAACACATACACACCGAGGAACAGACAGAAACACAGACACACTGAGGAACAGACAGAAACACATACACACTGAGGAACAGACAGAAACACATACACACCGAGGAACAGACAGAAACACATACACACTGAGGAACAGACAGAAACACAGACACACTGAGGAACAGACAGAAACACAGACACACTGAGGAACAGACAGAAACACATACACACCGAGGAACAGACAGAAACACATACACACCGAGGAACAGACAGAAACACAGACACACTGAGGAACAGACAGAAACACATACACACCGAGGAACAGACAGAAACACAGACACACTGAGGAACAGACAAAAACACATACACACTGAGGAACAGTCAAACACATACACACCGAGGAACAGACAGAAACACATACACACCGAGGAACAGACAGAAACACAGACACACTGAGGAACAGTCAGAAACACAGACACACTGAGGAACAGACAGAAACACAGACACACTGAGGAGCAGACAGAAACACATACACACTGAGGAACAGACAAAAACACAGACACACTGAGGAACAGCCAGAAACACAGACACACTGAGGAACAGACAAAAACACATACACACCGAGGAACAGCCAGAGACACAGACACACTGAGGAACAGACAGAAACACAGACACACTGAGGAACAGACAGAAACACAGACACACTGAGGAACAGTCAAACACATACACACCGAGGAACAGACAGAAACACAGACACACTGAGGAACAGACAGAAACACAGACACACTGAGGAACAGTCAAACACATACACACCGAGGAACAGACAGAAACACATACACACTGAGGAACAGACAGAAACATACACACACCGAGGAACAGACAGAAACACATACACACTGAGGAACAGACAGAAACACAGACACACTGAGGAACAGTCAGAAACACAGACACACCGAGGAACAGACAGAAACACAGACACACTGAGGAACAGTCAGAAACACAGACACACCGAGGAACAGACAGAAACACATACACACTGAGGAACAGTCAGAAACACATACACACTGAGGAACAGACAGAAACACATACACACTGAGGAACAGTCAGAAACACATACACACTGAGGAACAGACAGAAACACAGACACACTGAGGAACAGTCAGAAACACAGACACACCGAGGAACAGACAGAAACACATACACACTGAGGAACAGTCAGAAACACATACACACTGAGGAACAGTCAGAAACACAGACACACTGAGGAACAGACAGAAAGACAGACACACTGAGGAGCAGACAGAAACACATACACACTGAGGAACAGACAAAAACACATACACACTGAGGAACAGTCAAACACATACACACCGAGGAACAGACAGAAACACATACACACCGAGGAACAGACAGAAACACAGACACACTGAGGAACAGACAGAAACACATACACACTGAGGAACAGACAGAAACACATACACACTGAGGAACAGCCAGAAACACAGACACACTGAGGAACAGACAGAAACACATACACACTGAGGAACAGACAGAAACACATACACACTGAGGAACAGACAGAAACACATACACACTGAGGAACAGACAGAAACACAGACACACTGAGGAACAGACAGAAACACAGACACACTGAGGAACAGACAGAAACACAGACACACTGAGGAACAGACAGAAACACATACACACTGAGGAACAGCCAGAAACACAGACACACTGAGGAACAGACAGAAACACAGACACACTGAGGAACAGACAGAAACACAGACACACTGAGGAACAGTCAAACACATACACACCGAGGAACAGACAGAAACACAGACACACTGAGGAACAGACAGAAACACAGACACACTGAGGAACAGTCAAACACATACACACCGAGGAACAGACAGAAACACATACACACTGAGGAACAGACAGAAACATACACACACCGAGGAACAGACAGAAACACATACACACTGAGGAACAGACAGAAACACAGACACACTGAGGAACAGTCAGAAACACAGACACACCGAGGAACAGACAGAAACACAGACACACTGAGGAACAGTCAGAAACACAGACACACCGAGGAACAGACAGAAACACATACACACTGAGGAACAGTCAGAAACACATACACACTGAGGAACAGACAGAAACACATACACACTGAGGAACAGTCAGAAACACATACACACTGAGGAACAGACAGAAACACAGACACACTGAGGAACAGTCAGAAACACAGACACACCGAGGAACAGACAGAAACACATACACACTGAGGAACAGTCAGAAACACATACACACTGAGGAACAGTCAGAAACACAGACACACTGAGGAACAGACAGAAAGACAGACACACTGAGGAGCAGACAGAAACACATACACACTGAGGAACAGACAAAAACACATACACACTGAGGAACAGTCAAACACATACACACAGAGGAACAGACAGAAACACATACACACCGAGGAACAGACAGAAACACAGACACACTGAGGAACAGACAGAAACACATACACACTGAGGAACAGACAGAAACACATACACACTGAGGAACAGCCAGAAACACAGACACACTGAGGAACAGACAGAAACACATACACACTGAGGAACAGACAGAAACACATACACACTGAGGAACAGACAGAAACACATACACACTGAGGAACAGACAGAAACACAGACACACTGAGGAACAGACAGAAACACAGACACACTGAGGAACAGACAGAAACACAGACACACTGAGGAACAGACAGAAACACATACACACTGAGGAACAGACAGAAACACAGACACACTGAGGAACAGCCAGAAACACAGACACACTGAGGAACAGACAGAAACACAGACACACTGAGGAACAGACAGAAACACAGACACACTGAGGAACAGACAAAAACACATACACACTGAGGAACAGACAGAAACACATACACACTGAGGAACAGACAGAAACACAGACACACTGAGGAACAGACAGAAACACAGACACACTGAGGAACAGACAGAAACACAGACACACTGAGGAACAGACAGAAACACATACACACTGAGGAACAGTCAAACACATACACACTGAGGAACAGACAGAAACACATACACACTGAGGAACAGTCAAACACATACACACTGAGGAACAGTCAAACACATACACACTGAGGAACAGACAGAAACACATACACACTGAGGAACAGTCAAACACATACACACTGAGGAACAGACAGAAACACATACACACTGAGGAACAGACAGAAACACATACACACTGAGGAACAGTCAGAAACACAGACACAGTGAGGAGCAGTCAGAAACACATACACACTGAGGAACAGTCAGAAACACATACACACTGAGGAACAGTCAGAAACACATACACACTGAGGAACAGACAGAAACACATACACACTGAGGAACAGACAGAAACACATACACACTGAGGAACAGACAGAAACACATACACACTGAGGAACAGACAGAAACACATACACACTGAGGAACAGTCAAACACATACACACTGAGGAACAGACAGAAACACATACACACTGAGGAACAGACAGAAACACATACACACTGAGGAACAGTCAAACACATACACACTGAGGAACAGACAGAAACACATACACACTGAGGAACAGACAGAAACATACACACACTGAGGAACAGTCAAACACATACACACTGAGGAACAGACAGAAACACATACACACTGAGGAACAGACAGAAACACATACACACTGAGGAACAGTCAAACACATACACACTGAGGAACAGACAGAAACACATACACACTGAGGAACAGTCAAACACATACACACTGAGGAGCAGACAGAAACACGTACACACTGAGGAACAGACAGAAACACATACACACTGAGGAACAGACAGAAACACATACACACTGAGGAACAGTCAAACACATACACACTGAGGAACAGACAGAAACACATACACACTGAGGAACAGACAGAAACACATACACACTGAGGAGCAGACAGAAACACATACACACTGAGGAGCAGAGAGAAACACATACACACTGAGGAACAGACAAAAAAAAATACACACTGAGGAACAGACAGAAAAACATACACACTGAGGAACAGACAGAAACACATACACACTGAGGAACAGACAGAAACACATACACACTGAGGAACAGACAGAAACACATACACACTGAGGAACAGACAGAAACACATACACACTGAGGAACAGACAGAAACACATACACACTGAGGAACAGTCAGAAACACAGACACACTGAGGAACAGTCAGAAACACATACACACTGAGGAACAGACAGAAACACATACACACTAAGGAAGAGACAGAAACACATACACACCGAGGAACAGATAGAAACACATACTGAGGAACAGACAGAAACAGATGCACACTGAGGAACAGACAGAAACACATACATACAGAGGAGCAGACAGATACACATACACACTGAGGAACAGACAAAAACACATACACACTGAGGAACAGACAGAAACACATACACACCGAGGAACAGACAGAAACACATACACACTGAGGAGCAGACAGAAACACATACACACTGAGGAACAGACAGAAACACATACACACTGAGGTGCAGAGAGAAACACATACACACTGAGGAACAGACAAAAAAAAATACACACTGAGGAACAGACAGAAAAACACACACACTGAGGAACAGAAACACATACACACTGAGGAACAGACAGAAACACATACACACTGAGGAACTGACAGAAACACATACACACTGAGGAACAGACAGAAACACATACACACTGGGAACAGACAGAGACACATACACACTGAGGAACAGTCAGAAACACATACACACTGAGGAACAGACAGAAACACATAAACACTGAGGAACAGACAGAAACACATACACACTGAGGAACAGTCAGAAACACAGACACACTGAGGAACAGTCAGAAACACATACGCACTGAGGAACAGCCAGAAACACATACACACTGAGGAACAGACAGAAACACATACACACTGAGGAGCAGACAGAAACACATACACACTGAGGAACAGACAGAAACACAGACACACTGAGGAACTGACAGAAACACATACACACTGAGGAACAGACAGAAACACAGACACACTGAGGAACAGACAGAAACACATACACATTGAGGAGCAGACAGAAACACATACACACTGAGGAGCAGACAAAAACACATACACACTGAGGAACAGACAGAAACAGATGCACACTGAGGAACAGACAGAAACACATACACACAGAGGAGCAGACAGATACACATACACACTGAGGAACAGACAAAAACACATACACACTGAGGAACAGACAGAATCACATACACACTGAGGAACAGACAGAAACACATACACATTGAGGAGCAGACAGAAACACATACACACTGAGGAGCAGACAAAAACACATACACACTGAGGAACAGACAGAAACAGATGCACACTGAGGAACAGACAGAAACACATACACACAGAGGAGCAGACAGAAACACATACACACTGAGGAACAGACAGAAACACAGACACACTGAGGAACTGACAGAAACACATACACACTGAGGAACAGACAGAAACACAGACACACTGAGGAACAGACAGAAACACATACACATTGAGGAGCAGACAGAAACACGTACACACTGAGGAGCAGACAAAAACACATACACACTGAGGAACAGACAGAAACAGATGCACACTGAGGAACAGACAGAAACACATACACACAGAGGAGCAGACAGATACACATACACACTGAGGAACAGACAAAAACACATACACACTGAGGAACAGACAGAATCACATACACACTGAGGAACAGACAGAAACACATACACATTGAGGAGCAGACAGAAACACATACACACTGAGGAGCAGACAAAAACACATACACACTGAGGAACAGACAGAAACAGATGCACACTGAGGAACAGACAGAAACACATACACACAGAGGAGCAGACAGACACACATACACACTGAGGAACAGACAGAATCACATACACACTGAGGAACAGACAGAAAAACATACACATTGAGGAGCAGACAGAAACACATACACACTGAGGAGCAGACAAAAACACATACACACTGAGGAACAGACAGAAACAGATGCACACTGAGGAACAGACAGAAACACATACACACAGAGGAGCAGACAGATACACATACACACTGAGGAACAGACAAAAACACATACACACTGAGGAACAGACAGAATCACATACACACTGAGGAACAGACAGAAACACATACACACTGAGGAACAGACAGAAACACATACACACTGAGGAACAGACAGAATTACATACACAGTGAGGAACCGACAGAAATAAACACACAGACTGGGGGACAGTCAGAAACAGACACACACACACCGAGGACCACGAGTGTCAGATGATGGAAATGTCGGAAGGTGTAGTCTTACTGCTGCTACTTACCTGGATAAAGTACATCTTTCTGTTCCAGCTGAAGACACCGTCAATTTTTCCATGCATTTCTGGCCAGTTGAACCTTAATGGCCAAGGGTGCCAACCATCTCGTTTCGTGTCCAGGCGAAAATACAAGTTCTCTGGAAAGCCACCAAAAAGACAAACTTAATTCAGGAGCGGCCAGGAGGGAATGTTGTTGAGGCCCTTGGCACAAAGTGACTATCGCTCACACCGAGCCCAGGATCATGAGAAGCTTCTCCCCTCACTCTGAGAACATGGACATCCCTGCCTGACCCTGGTCTCCTCACATTGTTACTGAAACCATTGACTCCGCTTTCCCCTTTTGTATCTCCCAACTGCCCTCTCTTCTGGTGCTTTTTAAAATTCATTTGTGGGATGTGGGCATCATTGGCAAGGCCAGCATTTGTTGTCCATCCCTAATTGCCCTTGAACTGAGTGGCCTGCTAGGCCATTTCAGGGGGCAGTTAAGAGTCAACCACATTAGTATAGACCTGGCATCACATGTGGGCCAGACCAGGTAAGGACAGTTTTATATTAAATGAATTTAAATTCCATCAGCTACCTTGGTGGGATTTGAACCTGTGTCACCAGAGCATTCGCCTGGGACTCTGGATTATTAGTTCAGTGACATTATCACGACACCACCATCTCTCCTCAAGGTGGGAATCAAAAGAGATTGCTGCAGCAGAGATATTATACTGTGAGGGGCTTCACAGTTGAGCCTTTTCCCTTCATTGGATGTACACTTGCAGGAGTCATCAAATACAGAGCAGAGTGCATGTTAAATTTTTCCTCTGATAAAGTGTCATGACCTGAAGCATTAATTCTGTCTCTTTCTCTCCACAGATGCTGCCAGACCTTCTGAAAATTTCCAGCATTTCTGGTTTTTTCAGATTTCTGGCATCTGGAGTATTTTGTTTTTTCTGACTATTTCCCACTTAACTGAGGGGCCTGATGTCTCTCGGGTATATTGGGATTTGACTGAATGCAGACAACCTGTGAAGCTGAAAGCGTTCTGAACTGTAACGGCGAATGTCGCACTGGATGGGGCATGTCCTCTGAGTGTGCTCTCACCTCGGAATGCATAGACCCTTCCCAGCTCATCCTCGTTGAACTCATCAAATGATCGGTTATTACAACGGTTATAGTTGGAATCAGCTGATGTTTTGTTCTTTCTCCCATGTCCTGTTGAATAGAAAAATCCCATAAGATCCCACCCTGAGTTAATATCCGGCCCAATGTTTCTGTGTCCCTCAAACAGGAGCAAGAACAAATCTCTCACCTCGCCCTTCACAACGCATAAAGTAATCCCGTGCATCCTTCGGATAGCCTGGGGGAACGAGGCCGGTATTGGGATTGAAACGAGTGAAGTTTGTCCCTTGAAAGCAGTAAAAATTACCAATCCACTTCAGGGCTGATGTGCAGTGATGAACTTCAGGCCACGTCTTTTCCTTCACTAGCTTGGTCTGGAGATCTAGCAGGTACACTGTTTCTCCTGCACAGAGGATTGCAGAGTTTATTTCTTTGTCCTGTTTTACTCCTCATACCCAGAAAGCTTGGAATCCTCAGGGCTTTAGGATTTCCAGGCGTGGGAGCACCTTGAATGCGACACAGCAGGGTTTGGGGTTAGGGTTAAAGTTAGGGGTTAGCATTAGGGTGAAGGTTGGGGATTAGAGGTTAGGGTGAGGGTTAGAAGCTGGAGCTTGGGATGTAGGGTTAGGGTTGGGGTTAGAATTGGGCTCAGGTTTATGGATTAGGTTTAGGGGCTAGGGTAAGGGTAAGGGTTCAGAGGTTAGGGAAGAGCGTCCTGCAGTCAGCTTCGTGGTGAAGCCGCCTGGGAAGAGTGTCCTGCAGTCAGCATCGCGGTGAAGCCGTCTGGGAAGAGCATCCTGCAGTCAGCATCATGGTGAAGCAGTCTGGGAAGAGTGTCCTGCGGTCAGCATCACGGTGAAGCAGTCTGGGAAGAGCATCCTGCAGTCAGCATCATGGTGAAGCAGTCTGGGAAGAGTGTCCTGCAGTCAGCAACGCAGTGATGCAGTCTGGGAAGAGTGTCCTGCAGTCAGCATCGTGGTGAAGCAGCCTGGGAAGAGCATCCTGCAGTCAGCAACGCAGTGAAGCAGT
Source organism: Carcharodon carcharias (assembly GCF_017639515.1). Classification (NCBI taxonomy): domain Eukaryota; kingdom Metazoa; phylum Chordata; class Chondrichthyes; order Lamniformes; family Lamnidae; genus Carcharodon; species Carcharodon carcharias. Next base: position 4,710,634 of record NC_054477.1, on the reverse strand, counting down.
CTGGGAAAAGTGTCCTGCAGTCAGCATCGCGGTGAAGCACTTTTGGAAGAGTGTCCTGCAGTCAGCATCGCAGTGAAGCAGTCTGGGAAGAGTGTCCTGCAGTCAGCATTGCGGTGAAGCAGCCTGGGAAGAGCATCCTGCAGTCAGCATCATGGTGAAGCAGCCTGGGAAGAGTGTCCTACAGTCAGCATCGCGGTGAAGCAGTCTGGGAAGAGTGTCCTACAGTCAGCATCATGGTGAAGCAGTCTGGGAAGAGTGTCCTACAGTCAGCATCGCGGTGAAGCAGTCTGGGAAGAGTGTCCTACAGTCAGCATCATGGTGAAGCAGTCTGGGAAGAGTGTCCTACAGTCAGCATCACGGTGAAGCAGCCTGGGAAGAGTGTCCTGCAGTCAGCATCGCAGTGAAGCAGTCTGGGAAGAGCGTCCTGCAGTCAGCGTCATAGTGAAGCAGTCTGGGAAGAGCGTCCTGCAGTCAGCATCGTGGTGAAGCATTTTTGGAAGAGTGTCCTACAATCAGCATCGCAGTGAAGCATCTGGGAAGAGTATCCTGCAGTCAGCATTGCAGTGAAACAGTCTGGGAAGAGTGTCCTGCAGTCAGCATCACGGTGAAGCAGCCTGGTAAGAGTGTCCTACAGTCAGCATTGCAGTGAAGCAGTCTGGGAAGAGTGTCCTGCAGTCAGCATTGCAGTGAAACAGTCTGGGAAGAGTGTCCTGCAGTCAGCATTGCAGTGAAGCAGTCTGGGAAGAGTGTCCTGCAGTCAGCATTGCAGTGAAACAGTCTGGGAAGAGTGTCCTGCAGTCAGCATCGCGGTGAAGCAGCCTGGGACGAGCATCCTGCAGTCAGCATCATGGTGACACAGTCTGGGAAGAGTGTCCTGCAGTCAGCATTACAGTGAAATATTCTGGGAAGAGTGTCCTGCAGTCAGCATCGCGGTGAAGCAGCCTGGGAAGAGTGTCCTGCAGTCAGCATTGCAGTGAAGCAGTCTGGGAAGAGTGTCCTGCTGTCAGTTCTTGTTGAAAATAACAAGAGTGACATCACAAGCCAGCGCGAGAGAGTGGTGGAGAGATCGGAACCAGCGCGAGTGTGGGGAAGCTTGAAAACGTGATGTCAGCACAAAGGTGAAAGCTGATTGGTTAGTAGTGGGTAAGTGTTTTTCTTTAGTTTTTCTCCAGTTTAAAATAGATTAAGCTAAGCAAAGGTAAGTGTTCTAGTTTTTATTTAAAGTACATAAATAATTTAATGTTTTTTTACAGTATTTAACTTAAAGAAAGGGTTTTTTTTCAACTAGAGGCATGGCAGGGCAGCTCAGTCTTATGTTATGTGCCGCCTGCAACATGTGGGAAGTCCTAGATGCTCCTTGCACTCTGACTGACCACGTGTGCAGCAAGTGCCACCAGCTGCAGCTACTTGAGCTCCAAGTTTCAGAGTTTGAGCAGCAGCTGGAGACTCTGAAGTGCATCTGTGAGGCTGAGAGTTTCATGGATAGCACGTTTTTAGACATGGTCACCCCACAGCTTACGGAAGTGCAGACAGAGAGGGAATGGGTGACCAGGTGTCAGGCAGGGAGTCAGGAAATCCCCAGGGTGCATCTCGCTCGAGAACAGTGAGAGTGACGGTTCCTCTGGGGAGAGCAGCTACGCTGATGGCACTGAGAGTGGCTCAGCTGCAGGGGGGTGGGGGGGGGGGGGGGGGGGGGGGCAGGGGGAGAAGAGGGGAAGAGCAATAGTGTTAGGAGGCTCAATAGTAAGGGGAACAGACAGGTGTTTCTGCAGCTGTAGATGTGATTCCAGGATGGTGTGTTGCCTCCCAGGTGCCAGGGTGAAGGATGTCACTGAACAGCTGCAGGACATTCTGAAGGAGAAGGGCAAACAGACAGAGATCGTGGTACATACTGGTACCAACGGCATAGGTAGAAAGAGGGATGAAGTCCTGCAAGCAGAATTTAGGGAGCTAGGAAACAGATTAAAAAACAGGACCTCAAAGGTAGTAATCTCTGGATTACTTCCAGTGCCATACGCTGGTGAGAATAGAAATAGGAGGTTAGTCCAGATGAATGTGTGGCTGGAGATGCTGCAGGAGGGAGGGCTTTAGATTTCTGGGACATTGGGACCGTTTCTGGGGGCGGTGGGACCTGTACAAGGCATACGGGTTGTACCTGAACCGGAATGGGACCAACATCCTAGTGGGGAGGTTTGCTAGTGCTGTTGGGGAGGGTTTAAACTAACTTGGCAGGGGGATGGGATCCTGAGAGGAGGTTCAGCAGGGGGAGATGCACAGCCAAAATTAGAAGAGAAAGCAAGTGAGTCTGGAAGGCATAGAAATTATAGGTCAGTTAAGGCACAAGAGAGTTTGGCAATGTTGGATGGTATTTATTTTAATGCAAGGAGTCTGATGAATAAGGTAGATGAGTTGAGGGCACAAATTAACATCTAGAAGTATGATGCCATTGCTGTCACAGAGACATGGCTGAGAAAGGGGCAGGATTGGCAGCTCAATATTCCAGGATATAGGGTCTTCAGGCAAAACAGGGAAGGAGTTAAAAGAGGAGAGGGTATCACAATATTGATCAAGGAATCAATTACAGCAGTAAGGAGGGATGACATCTTAGAAGGCTCCTCAAATGAAGCCGTATGGGTAGAACTGAAAAACAAAAAAGGAGCAGTCACATTGCAGGGAGTGTACTATAGCCCCCAAACAGTCAGAGAGAAATAGAAGAGCAGATATGTAGGCAAAGTTCAGAGAAGTGTAAAAATAATAGGGTAGTAATAGTGGGGGATTTCAACTTCCCCAACATTAACTGGATCAGTCATAGTATGATAGGTTTAGAGGGAGCGGAATTCTTAAAATGCACCCAGGAGAGCTTTTTAAGCCAGTACGTAGAAGGCCCTACAAGGGAGGGGACGGTCCTGGACTTAATTTTAGGGAATGAAACCGGGCAAGTGGTAGAGGAATCACTGGGGGAGCATTTTTCAGATAGTGATCATAACTCCGTTAGATTCAAGGTTGTTATGGAAAAGGACAAGGATGGGCCAGAAATCAGAGTTCTAAATTGGGGGAAGGCCGATTTTAATAAGATCAGATATGATTTGGCCAGAGTGGACTGGGAGCAGCTACTTTTAGGTAAATCTGCATCAGAGCAGTGGGACTCATTCAAGAATGAAATAGGGAGAGTACAGGGCCAACATATTCCAGTAAAGACAAAGGGTGGGACCAACAACTCCAGGGAACCCTGGATGTCGAGGGAAATACAGGATTGGATAAAGAGAAAAAGGGAGGCTTATGGCAGATACCGAGAGCTCAAAACAGCAGAAGCCCTAGAGGAGTATAGAATATGTAGGGGGGAACTTAAAAAGGAAATTAGGAGAGCAAAAATGGGGCTTGAAAAAACATTGGCAGGTAAAATAAAGGAAAATCCAAAGTTACTTTACAAGTACATTAAGAGTAAGAGGATAACTAGGGAAAGAGAAGGGCCCATTAAGGACCATAGTGGTAATTTGTGTGTGGAGCTGGAAGACTTAGGTAGGGTTCTAAATGAATACTTTGTGTCGGTGTTCACAAGTTAGAGGGACGATGTGGGTATGGAAATCAGGCAGAAGGACTGTGATATAATTAAAGAAATTAGCATAGAAAGGGAGGAGGTTCTAAGTGGTCCGGCAGGCTTAAAAGTAGATAAACCTCCAGGCCCGGGTGAAATATATCCCAGGCTGTAGAGTGAGGCAAGGGAGGAGATAGCAGGGGCACTGGCAATAATTTTCAATACCTCTCTGGCCACAGGAGAGGTACCAGAGGACTGGAGAACAGCCGGTGTGGTACCGTTATTCAAGAAGGGAGGAAGTGATAAACCAGGGAACTACAGGCCAATCAGTCTAACCTCAGTGGTGGGGAAACTATTGGAAGCAATTCTGAGGGACAGAATTAATCCACACTTGGAGAGGCAGGGATTAATCAAGGACAGTCAGCATGGTTTTGTTCAGGGGAGGTCATGTCTGACCAATTTGATTGAATTTTTCGAAGAGGTGACCAGGTGTGTACATGAGGGCAATGCATTTGACGTGATCTACTTGGACTTCAGCAAGGCTTTTGATAAGGTCCCACATGGGAGACTGATAACGAAGGTAAGAGCCCATGGGATCCAAGGCAATTTGGCAAATTGGATCCAGAATTGGCTGAGTGGCAGGAAGCAGAGGGTGATGGTCGAGGGGTGTTTTTGTGACTGGATGCCTGTGTCCAGTGGGGTTCCACAGGGATTGGTGTTGGGTCCCTTGCTGTTTGTGGTGTATGTAAACGATTTAGACTTGAATGTAGGAGGGTTGATCAGTAAGTTTGTGGATGATACGAAAATTGGTTGGGTGGTAGTAAATAGTGAGGCGGATAGCCTTAGATTACAGGAGGATATAGACAGACTGGTCAGATGGGCTGATCAGTGGCAAATGGAATTTAATCCAGATAAGTGTGAGGTGATGCACTTGGGCAGGACAAGCAAGTCACATGAATGGTAGGACCCTGGGAATTATCAAGGATCAGAAGGACCTTGGTGTGCACATCCACCGGTCCCTTAAGGTAGTGGGACAGGTAGATAAGGTGGTTAAGAAGGCATATGGGATACTTGCCTTTATTAGCTGAGGCATAGAATATAAGAGCAGGGAGATTATGCTGGAACTGTATAAAACGCTGGTTAGGCCACAGCTAGAGTATTGCGTACAGTTCTGGAATCCACATTATAGGAAGGATGTGACTGCACTAGAGAGAGTGCAGAGGAGATTTACCAGGATGTTGCCTGGGCTGGAGAGTTTTAGTTATGAGGAGAGATTGAATAGACTTGGGTTATTTTCCCTGGAGCAGAGGAGATTGAGGGGGTACATGATTGAGGTGTATAAAATTATGAAGGGCATAGATAGGATAGGCAGGAAGGAACTTTTCACCTTGGTGGAGGGATCAATAACCAGAGGGCATAGATTTAAGGTAAGGGGCAGGAGGTTTAGAGGGGATGTCAGGAAGAAGTCTTCCACCCAGAGGGTGGTGGGAATCTGGAACTCACTGCCTGAAGGGGTGATAGATGCAGAAACCCTCATAACATTTAAGAAGTATTTGGATGTACACATGCAATGCCTTGGCAACAAGGCTATGGGCCTAGTGCTGGAAAATGGGATTGGAATAGTTAAGTACTTGTTTGACTGGCACAGATTCGATGGGCTGAAGTCCCTTTTTCTGTGCTGTGGGCCTGTCTGATTCTATGACTCTTGGGGTAGGGTCAGAGTTAGGGATTAGGGTAAGAGGTTAAGGTTGTTTTTTAATTCATTCATGGGATGTGGGCTTCGCTGGCTGGGCCAGCATTTATTGTCCATCCCTTGTTGCCCTTGAGAAGGTGGTGGTGAGCTGCCTTCTTGAACCGCTGCAGTCCATGTGGTGTAGGTACACCCACCGTGCTGTTAGGGAGGGAGTTCCAGGATTTTGACCCAGCGACAGTGAAGGAACGATGATATATTTCCAAGTCAGGATGGTGAGTGATTTGGAGGGGAACTTTGAGGTGGTGGTGTTCCCATTTATCTGCTGCCTTTGTCCTTCTAGATGGTAGTGGTCGTGGGTTTGGAAGGTACTGTTGAAGGTTAGGGTTATGCATTAGGATTAGAGGTTAGATTTAGGGATTAGAGTTCGGGTTGGGGAAGGGGTTGGGGTTAGAAGTGGGGTCAGGGTAGAGTAGAGGCTAGGCATTGAAAACTGTGGCTCACTGGTTAGAATGCTCTCATCCCGGAGTCAGAGAGTCATGACTTCAACATCCACTGGAGACACTTGAATAGAGAATCCACAACAACAGTCCAGGGCATTGCTGAGGGAGTGCTGCACTGTCGGATGGTCAGTGCTGAGGGAGTGCTGCACTGTCGGATGGTCAGTGCTGAGGGAGTGCTGCACTGTCGGATGGTCAGTGCTGAAGGAATGCTGCACTGTCGGAGGGTCAGTACTGAGGGAGTGCTGCACTGTCAGAGGGACAGTACTGAGGAGGTGCTGTACTGGACTCCACTCGAATACACCAGGAGGAGAATCTAAATCTGCCAGTGTAGCTAATGGCCTTACCTTTGAAAAAGAGCAAAGAATCATTCTTGCAATCTCCGACTGGACACTCCACTGCAGCATCCAAATTATCTGGAATTCCCGGGAATTTGTCATGGATCAGGAACCGGCCTTCTAATGTAGTGCCATAATATTGACAGACATGATTCCCCTGGAAATGAATAACAGGTCAATGGTTAATTTCAAAGGGAGCTCAGGAACAGAGGGACCTGGTGGTCTATGTAAAGAAATCATTGCTGATGACTCAGCACATTGAGAGAATTGTTAAAAGGCATATGGGATGTTTGGTTTTGTACATATCTCACCCTTCCTCGATCTCTGTACCTGTCTGCATTCTATCCGACTGATCTTGTCTACCTCCACTGTGTCCCACAAACATTCAGATTATTAATTAATTAATTAATAGATCATTAGGTTTGGTTCCTGACAGCTCCTGTGCCAAATGAGCTTGTTAAGCAGAGAATGAGAGTTTTGAATCCTAATCCAGTGTGTCTGTTGGTGTGTCTGGCTCTACTTGATGCCTCGACACCCGTAAGCAAATTTTTTCAAATTCATTTATGGGATATGGGCTTCGCTGGCTGGACCAGCATTTATTAACCATCCCTAGTTGCCCTTGAGAAGGTGGTGGTGAGCTGCCTTCTTGAATCGCTGCAGTCCATGTGGTGTAGGTACACCCACACTGCTGTTAGGGAGGGAGTTCCAGGATTTTGCCCCAGCGACAGTGAAGGAACAGTGATATATTTCCAAGTCAGGAGTGACTTGGAGGGGAACTTCCAGGTGGTGATGTTTCCATCTATCTGCAGCCCTTGTCCTTCTAGATTGTAATGGTCGTGGGTTTGGAAGGTGTTGTCTAAGGAGCCTTGGTGAATTCCTGCAGTGCATCTTGTAGATGGTACACACTGCTGCTACTGTGCGTCGGTGGTGAAGGGAGTGAATGTTTATGGATGTGGTGCCAATCAAGTGGCTGCTTTGTCCTGGATGGTGTCAAGCTTCTTGAGTGTTGTGGGAGCTGCACTCATCCAGGCAAGTGAGGAGTATTCCATCACACCCCTGACTTGTGCCTTGTAGATGGTGGACAGGCTTTGGGGAGTCAGGAGGGGAGTTACTCATCGCAGGATTCCTAGCCTCTGACTTGTTCTTGTAGCCACAGTATTTATATGGCTGGTTCAGTTCAGTTTCTGGTCAATGACATCAGGTGTGCATCCCAAGGTTATTGAAATACTGAGGTCGATGGGTTTGCACAGGAGTTGGAGCCGCACCCGCCGACAATTAAAGGGCCCATTAAGGCCGTTAAAAACCCTATTGTCCACGATTTTATGTTGCCCGTGCAATTTTTTGTTCATCGCACGGGCAAAATGGGCATCCCATTTTCAACGAAACCTCATCCAAGGGCAGCTTGAAATGTCCAGGGTGAAATATAATAAAAAATGATATCTGGGGACAGCTGTTTTTTGAGTTCTGCTCTCAGGTGCTTGAATGTGCTACATAGACACAATTTGCTGCATTTTGACCTTCTCGTGCAGTTAGTCCAGGTCTGCAGCTTCCGTGAGGTAGCTCCGCAGCAGCAGTCAGCCTTCAGGGAGCTCACTAGAAGTGCCCACCCGCACCCTCACTTTCGTCAGCGCCTGCTCTCTTTCCACCTGGTAACCATGGATACTGTTACTGATGAGCTTACCTTGAAGAAAAATATTCTGTCGTTATGCTTCGGGGAGAGTTTGTGATGCATCCGGACCGCTGCATCAATGTGACTGGGCAGTAGGGGCCAGGTTTCATTGATGCGCTGAGCGGGAGTATTGTAACCTTTCCAGAAAAACTCATCTGTCAAAAAAGTAATGGAGAGAACAGTCAGTCTTTTATAAATCTCACAACATCAAAACTTTCTCTTTGCTTCAGTACATAAAAAATATCAACAGCAGCATAAATTTATATAGAAGCTTTAACAGAATGAAACATCCCAAAGGCAATTCACAGGAAGCATTGCAAACCAAAACATGGCACTGACCCACAAAATGTGACTTTGAGTCAGATGGGCAAAGATTTTAAGGAGCCTCTTAAAGGAAAAGAGTGTGATGGAGAGAGTGAGGGAAATAGTTTTTTTTTAATTCATTGGAGTGGGCTTTGCTGGCTGGGCCAGAATTTATTGCCCATCCGTAGTTGCCCTTGAGAAGGTGGTGGTGAGCTGCCTTCTTGAACCGCTGCAGTCCCTGTGGTGTAGGTACACCCACAGTGCTGTTAGAAAGGGAGTTCCAGGATTTTGACCCAGCGACAGTGAAGGAACGGCGATATATTTCCAAGTCAGGATGGTGAGTGACTTGGGGGGGAACTTCCAGGTGGTGGTGTTCCCTTCTATCTGCTGCCCTTGTCCTTCTAGATGGTAGTGGTCATGGGTTTGGAAGGTGCTGCCTAAGGAGCCTTGGTGAATTCCTGCAGTGCATCTTGTGGATGGTACACACTGCTGCTCCTGTGCGTCAGTGGTGGAGGGACTGAATGTTTGTGGATGTGGTGCCAATCAAGCAGGCTGTTTTGTCCTGGACGGTGTTGAGTTTCTTGAGTGTTGTGGGAGCTGCACTCATCCAGGCAAGTGAGGAGTATTCCATCACACTCCTGACTTGTGCCTTGTAGATGGTGGACAGGCTTTGGGGACTCAGGAGGTGAGTTACTCGCTGCAAGATTCCTGGCATCTGACCTGCTCTTGTAGCCACAGTATTTATATGACTGGTCCAGTTCAGTTTCTGGTCAATGGTAACCGCCCCCCCGCCCCACCCCCAGGATGTTGATAATGGGGGGTTCAGTGATGGTAATACCAATGAATATGAAGGGGTGATGGTTAGATTTTACCTTGTTGGAGATGATCAGTGCCTGACACTTGTTATTGTTACTGTCACTTGTCAGCCCAAGCCTGGATATTATACAGTTCTTGCTGCATTTGGACATGGACTGCTTCAGCATCTGAGGAGTTGTGAATGGTGCTGAACATTGTGCAATCATCAGCGAACATCCCCACTTCTGACCTTATGATGGAAGGAAGGTCATTGATGAAGCAGCTGAAGATGGTTGGGCCGAGGACACTACCCTGAGGAACTCCTGCAGTGATGTCCTGGAGCTGAGATGATTGACCACCAACAGCCACAGCCATCCTGGTATGACTCCAATCAGTGGAGAGTTTTCCCCCTGATTCCCACTGTCACTGATTTTGCAAGGGCTCCTTGATGCCACACTCAGTCAAATGCTGTCTTGATGTCAAGGACATCACTCACCTCACCTCTGGAGCTCATCTCTTTTGTCCATATTTGAACCAAGGCTGTAATGAGGTCAGGAACTGAGTGACCCTGGCAGAACCAAATTGAGCATCAGTGGTTAGGTTATTGCTAAGCAAGTGCTGCTTTATCGCACTGTTGATGACCCCTTCCAACATTTCAATGATGATCGAGAGTAGACTGATGGGGCGGCAATTGGCTGGGTTGGATTTGTCCTGCTTTTTGTGTACAGGACGTAACTGGGCAATTTTCCACATAGCCGGGTAGATGCCAGTGTTGTAGCTGTACTGGAACAGCTTGGCTAGGGGCGCGGCAAGTTCTGGAGCACAAGTCTTCAGTACGATTGCCAGGATATTGTCAGGGCCCATAGCCTTTGCAGTATCCAGTGCCTTCAGCTGTTTCTTGATATCACCTGGAGTGAATTCCTGAGCTTAGGAAACAGGCAGCTGAAGACTTGGTTGCCAATGGTGGAGCAGTTAAATTGGGGATGCTTAAGAGGCCAGAATGACAGGCGCGCAGAGATCTTGGAGGGTTGTGAGTCTGGAGGGGGTTACAGAGATAGGGAGGGGTTGGAGACCATGGACGGATTTGAAAACACGGATGAGAATTTTAAAATCAAGCCATTACTTAACCGCCAGCCAATTTAGGATGGTCAGCACAGGGGTGATTGGGGAACCAGGATATGACACAGTTAAGGACATGGCAGCAGAGTTAATACTCGAGACTAGAGGTGCAAAGACATGAATAGGGTTTCAGCAGCAGGTGAGCTGAGACAAGGGTGATGTCAGACAATATTACAGAGATGAAAATAGGTGACTTTAATGGCCGTCAGAAGCTCAATTTGAATCCGATATCACATCAGGGTTGTGCACAACCTTGGGTGGCAGGATTGTCGTATGAGGTGAGATTGGGCTGACTGGGCCTGTATTCACTGGAGTTTAGGAGAATGAGAGGGGATCTCATTGAAACATATAAAATTCTGACAGGGCTGGACAGACTGGATGCAGGGATGATGTTTCCTCTGGCTGGGGGAGGGGGGTCTAGAACAAGGGGTCACAGTCTCAGGATACATTTAGGACTGAGATGAGGAGAAACTTCTTCACTTAGAGGGTGGTGAACCTATGGAATTCTCTATCACAGAGGCTGTGGAGGCCAAGTCACTGAATATATTTAAGAAGGAAATGGATAGATTTCTAGACTCTAAAAGCATCAAGGGGTTTAGGGAGAGAGTGGGAGTACGGTGTTGAGATAGAGGATCAGCCATGATCACATTGAATGGTGGGGTGGGCTCAAAGAGGTGAATGACCTACTCCTGCTCCTATTTTCTATGTTTCTATGTTTCTATCAGCCTTGACCTTAGGCAGTTGCCAAAGAAGAGGGATGGAGTTGGTAGCTAGGGACCGGAATTTGTGGAGGGGACCAAAGACAAGAGCTTTAGTCTTCTTGAGTACTGGGTGTTAACTAACAGTCTGATAATTTGGCAACAGTCAAGAAGTCATGAGAGGTGGTGGTGAGATAGAGCTGGGTGCCATCAGTGTACATGTGAACATTAACACTGTGTTTTCAGATGATGTAGCTGAGGGGCAGCATGTAGAGGAGAAATAGGAGGGGGGCCAAGGACAGATCGTTCAGGGGGGCTAGAGGTAACTGTGTGAGAGCAGTCAATATTATTTTAATATGTCATCACCCCATCTACCCACCTCTCCTCCATCCCTCAACCCCACTTTACCACCTCTCCTCATGTCCCTCAATCACCAACTACCCATCTGTCCCCATATCCCTCAGTCCAGCCTTCTCACCTCTCTCCATATCCCTCAATCACCAACTATCCACCTGTCCCCATATTCCTCAATCCTACCTAATTACCTCTCCTCATATCCCTCAATCACCAACTACACACCTTCTCCCCGTATCCCACAATCCCACCTATCCACCTTCTTCCCATTTCCCTCAACCCCTCACTCCTGCTGCTAATTCATATTTGATAACATGCCATATCAAAGATTATTTCAGAAAATAAACGCTCATGGTGTCGGGGGTAACATGTTGGCTGGCTAACAGGAAGCAGAGAGAAGGCATAAATAAATCTTTTCCTGGTTGTCAGGTTGTGATGAGTGGTGGGCCACAGGATCAGTGCTGGGCCCAAAACATTTTACAATGCACGTCAACGACTTGGATGAAGGGACAGAAGGGATGGTGGCTAAATTTGCTGACAACACAAAGATAGGTAGGAAAGTAAATTGTGAAGAGGATATAAGGAGGCTACAGAGTGACAGAGGTAGGTTAAGTGAATGGGCAAAGATCTGGCAAATGGAGTATAATGTGGGCAAATGTGAAATTGTCCATTTTGTCAGGAAGAATAAAAAGAAGCTTATTATCTAAATGGTGAGAGATTGCAGAGCTCTGAGATTCAGAGGGATCTGGGTGTCCTAGTGCATGAATCACAAATGGTTAATATGCAGGTACAGCAGGTAATTAGGAAAGCTAATAGAATGTTATTGTTTATTGTGAGGGGAACTGAATACAAAAGTAGGGAAGTTATGCTTCAGTTGTACAGGGCACTGGTCAGACCACATCTGGAGTATTGTGTACAGTATTGGTCTCCTTATTTAAGGAAAGATGTAAATGCCTTAGAAACAGTTCAGAGAAGGTTTATTAGACTAATACCAGGAATGGGTGAGTTGTCTTATGGGGAAAGGTTGGACAGGTTAGGCTTGTATCCACTGGAGTTTAGAAGAGTAAGAGGTGACTTGATTGAAACCTTTAAGATCCTGAGGGGTCTTGACAGGGGGGGGCGTGGAGAGGACGTTTCCTCTTCTGGGAGAATCTAGAACTGGGAGTCACTGTTTAAAAATAAACTAATTTAAGACAGAGATGAGGAGAACTTTTTTCTCCCTGAGGGTTGTGAGTCTTTGGAACTCTCTTCCTCAAAAGGTGGTGGAAGCAGAGTCTTTGAATATTTTTAAGGCAGAGCTGGATAGATTCTTGATTAACAAGAGGGTGAAAGGTTATCAGGGGTAGGCAGGAATGAGGAGTTTAGGTTATATTCAGATCAGCCATGATCTTACTTGAAAGACAGAATAGGCTCGAGGGGCCGGGTGGCCTACTCCTACATAGAAACATAGAAACTAGGAGCAGGAGGAGGCCATTCAGCCCTTCGAGCCTGCTCTGCCATTCATTATGATCATGGCTGATCATCCAACTCAATAACTTGCTCCCGCTTTCTCCCCTTATCCTTTGATCCCTTTCGCCCCAAGAGCTATATCTAACTCCTTCTTGAAAACACACAATGTTTTGGCCTCAACTACTTTCTGTGGTAACGAATTCCACAGGCTCACCACTCTCTGGGTGAAGAAATTTCTCCTCATCTCAGTCCTAAATGGTCAACCCCATATCCTCAGACTGTGACCCCTGGTTCTGGACTCCCCCACCATCGGGAACATCCTTCCTGCATCTACCCTGTCCAGTCCTGTTAGAATTTTATAGGTTTCTATGAGATCCCCCCTCATTCTTCTGAACTCCAGCTCCTAATTCGTATGTTTGTATGTATGTTCGTAATCCCATCTACCCACCTTCTCCTCATAACCCTCAATCCCACCTACTCACTTTATCCCATTCTTTCCATAAACTTGTATGTTTTATTTCAGGCTTAGGTCACTCTATCAGAGATGTTTCCAGACCTGGTAAATATTCACACCACTTTCTGTTGTATTTTGGATGTCCACCCTCAGCGCTCAGCGCTGTTCTGTTCTTGTTTTAGTGTTTGGCCTTAACCTTAATTGAAATGTTTGCTCCTAACTCATGCGAGTGGGACATAGGAACTATATAGGAAATGGTGATGGAAGGGGCGTTGTTTTGGCTGGGAGGATACCAAGTGAGGAAATTCTGCTCTCCGACTCTGTCGCTCAAGTCTTACCTCGGAAAAAGTAGGTGGATCCCTGCTCATCCAGGGCGATTGCATCAAATCCAAGACCATCACAACGATCAGGAAAACCTGGAAAAATAAATCATTGACACTTAGTGAAAGGAGACCAAAGCAGTGCGATGGCCAAGACAATATGCAGAAACTTGAAATACAGAGACGTCTGAGTGAATACAAGTGAAAACGTTTTCATTCACTGGCATTCTACACAAGGCAACTGGATGGGAGAGACTTAGTTGATTGGGATTCCGTTCAGTTAGACCAGCTTGGACAGATCTCACCCACTAGGTTGTGAATGGATGGGAGCAGTCTGATTTGTTGGAATGTGATGTCATTGGACTGAAGTGACTTTTGATCAAAATGCATTTTGGCCACTAGTATTCTATGGTTTGATGGGAGGGCTCTATTCTATAGAATGAATGAATGCTTCATCATTGGGATTACGCTCACTGTCAGAATTCACTGTCAAGATGGAGGTTCAATGTTGCTCTCTTTTCATCCTAAGGAGTGGGTGATATAACAGGCTGACAGGCCATGGGGAAGTATGTCCGGGATAATTTTCTCAAACAATATGTCCTAGAATCAATGAAGGGGGCAGGCCATGTATTTTTTTAATTCATTCACGGGATGTGGACTTCACTGGCTGGGCCCAGCATTTATTGCCCATCCCTAATTGCCCTTGAGAAGGTGGGGGTGAGCTGCCTTCTTGAACCGCTGCAGTCCATGTGGTGTAGGTACACCCACAGTGCTGTTAGGAACTGATGATTGGCCTCCAACAACTGCTTCCTTTGTGCTAGGTATGACTCCACCCAGTGGAGAATTTTCCCCCTGATTCCATTGACTCCAGTTTTGCTTGATGCCACACTTGGTCAAATGCTGCCTTGATGTCAAGGGCAGTCACTCTCACCTCACCTCGGGACTTCAGCTTTGTCCATGTTTGAACCAAGGCTGTAATGTTAGATCTAGTGATGAAGAATGAGCCAGGTTCAGTTAACAGCCTAACAGCGTATGTACGCTTATCCAATGGCGATCATAATATGATCAGATTTAACATAGTGTTTGAAAAGGAAAAGCTCGAAACAGCTGTTAAGATTCTAGCTTTAGGTAAGACTAAATTTAATGGGATGAGACAGAGACTGTCCACAGTAAACTGGGTAAATCTGTTAAGGAGTAACGTGACAGAGGATCGAGGAAGGTGAGGAAAGAAGTGATACAGAATCAGTTTATAGACCTCAGGGGCAAGTGCTTCACTTGTGAAAAACAACCATGGACAACTAAAGAGTTTAGAGACCATATGAAACAGGAAGAAAAAGCCAACTAAGGATATTATTTATACGGACTTCCAGAGGTCCCTGATAAAGTCCCTCAAGAGAAACTGTGAACGAGGATTTGAAGGGATTGACCTAGTTAGGAAATTGAATGTCAGGAGTCAGCGAGAAGGGATAATGGGCAGATACTCAAACTGGCAGAATGTGACTAATGATGTCCCTGAAAGGCAACGGGCCTCGATCATGGGGGGGGAAGGGGTGAGGGGACCCTCGATCGGCCCCCTCCTGACTGGGGGCACCCTCCCCTCCCACCTTAAAGTCTGGTGGCCTTTGAACTTCCCTCCCTCCCCCTGCCTTTCCCTGACACCCCAATCACTCCCTTTGTATGAGACCATAAGACATAGGAGCAGAAATTAGGCCAATCGGCCCATCGAGTCTGCTCTGCCATTCAATCATGGCTGATAAGTTTCTCAACCCCATTCTCCCGCCTTCTCCCCGTAACCTTTGATCCCCTTATCAATCAAGAACCTATCTATCTCGGTCTTAAATACACTCAATGACCTGGCCTCCACAGCCTTCTGTGGCAATGAATTCCATAGCTTCACCACTCTCTGGCTAAAGAAGTTTCTCCTCATCTCTCTTCTAAAAGGTCTTCCCTTTACTCTGAGGCTGTGCCCTCGGGTCCTAGACTCTCCTACTAATGGAAACATCTTCCCCACGTCCACTCTATCCAGGCCTTTCAGTATTCTGTAAGTTTCAATCAGATCCCCCCTCATCCTTCTAAACTCCATCGAGTATAGACCCAGAGTCCTCAAAAGTTCCTCATATGTTAAGCCTTTCATTCCTGGGATCATTCTCGCGAACCTCCTCTGGACCCTCTCCAGGGCCAGTACATCCTTCCTGAGATACGGGGCCCAAAACTGCTCATAATATTCTAAATGTGGTCTGACTAGAGCCTCATAAAGCCTCAGCAGCCCATCCCTGCTTTTATATTCTAGTCTTCTTGAAATAAATGCCAACATTGCATTTGCCTTCCTAACTACCAACTCAACCTGCAAGTTAACCTTAAGAGAATCCTGGACTAGGACTCCCAAGTCCCTTTGTACTCCAGATTTCTGAATTCTCTCCCCATTTAGAAAATAGTCCATGCCTCTATTCTTCCCACCAAAGTGCATGACCTCACACTTCCCCACGTTGTATTCCATCTGCCACTTCTTTGCCCATTCTCCTAACCTGTCCAAATCCTTCTGCAGCCTCCCCGCCTCCTCAATACTACCTGTCCCTCCACCTATCTTTGTATCATCTGCAAACTTAGCCAGAATGCCCTCAGTTCCTTCATCTACATCATTAATGTATAAAATGAAAACTTGTGGTCCCAACACTGACCCCTGCGGAACTCCACTAGTCACCAGCTGCCATCCTGAGAAGGACCCCCTTATCCCCACTCTCTGCCTCCTGCCAGACAGCCAATCTTCTATCCATGCTAGTACCTTGCCTCTAACACCATGGGCTCTTATCTTACTGAGCAGCCTCCTGTGCGGCACTTGTCAAAGGCCTTCTGGAAGTCCAAGTAGATAACATCCATTGGCTCTCTGTCTAACCTACTTGTTACCTCCTCAAAGAATTCTAACAGATTTGTCAGGCATGACCTCCCCTTGATGAAACCATGCTGACTTTGCCCGATTTTACCATGCACTTCCAAGTATTCTGAAATCTCATCCTTAATAATGGACTCTAAGATGTTACCAACGACCGAGGTCAGGCTAATCGGCCTGTAATTTCCTGTCTTTTGCCTCACTCCCTTCTTAAACAGGGGGGGTTACATTAGCGATTTGCACCCTCCAGGCCCTCCCTACCCTCCCCACCCTAGGACCCCTTAAACTTACCTTGGCTTCTGCTCCCCACACTTAAGCTCCAACATCTTCCTGAACTTCCTCATCTGTCCACTGCAGCACTGTCACTTGCCAAAACGTGGGGTGAAAGTCCGGCCTGCAGCCAACTGACGCTCATTCAAGCCTGAAATGGCTGCAGGGCACTCGGAGTCCCACCCCCAATGACTCTTCAGATGGTGGGCAGAGAAATACTCAGGCCCATGTTTTAGGCCGAGGCATTGCATCAGACAGATTATCAACTCTACAGTACGGGGTAATTTCTAAATGGTGAAAAGCTGGAAACTTGGAGGTCCAAAGAGACTTTGGGTACAGAAAATAATCAAAGGATAAAGGAATGTTGCTCTTCATACCCAGAGACTAGGGGGTAGAAGTCCTGCTTCAGGTACACATAGCCCTGGTTAGACCCACACCTGCAGTCACTATGAACAGTTCTGGGCACCACAATTTAGGAAGGATATCCTGGCCTTGGAGAGAGTACAGTGTAGATTTACCAGAATGATAGCTGGATTCCAAGGATTAAATTACAAGGAGAGATTATACAAACTAGGTTGTATTCCCTGGGATTTGGAAAATTAGAGAATGATTTGATTGAAGTTTTCAGGATATTAAGGGGAACAGATAGGGTCAGTAGAGAGAAACTATTTTCACTGGTTGGGGAGTCTAGGCCTAGGAGACAGAGTCTGAAAATTAGAGACAGACCTTTCAGGAGTGAGATGGGGAAACACTTCTCCACACATAGCTTTAAAAAACGTGAGCATATAAAAACAAACTTCAAGTTTAAAAATGATTACTGGCAATGGTCTACATGCCCATCACAATGACTGTTTCCATCTGACAAAGAGCACTTTTATTTTTAAACTGGAAAAGTAGTAGTAGTAGTAGAACTCTCCTTTCACAAAGATCAACTGTTAATTTGAAATCTCAGATTGATAGTTTTTTTAACCAATGGTATTAAGGTATTAAGGGATTATGGGGTTAAGGCAGTTTTAGGAGTTAGGTCACAGATCAGCTGCGATTGCGTTGAATGATGGAACAGGATCGAGGGGTTAAATTACCTTTTCCTGTCCCTAGAGGTGTAGAGGAAAGTAGCAGAGTGGATACTAACCTGCAATTCTGGGATGTGGATGGTGCTGGCTTAACACGTCTTGCGTGATGTTTGGTTGACCATTCATCCTGGAATTAAACAACAAATATCTATAACCAAGTGGTTCTCTGACAATTGTCCTTGTCTCACCTTTTCTTCCAGATTTCTTGTAATCTCTCTTCAGGACATGACATGTGCTAAGGGCCGGATAGAGTTCCATCGCCGCTGACTGCCCCCTCCCCAGTACCTGACTGAAATAACTATTCTTTCTATGAGAGGCTCGATGCTTATTGTTGACAGGCTCTTTAACCAAAGCTCTCATTGCCAAGATCAGTCCTGCCCTTGCTCGTGTTCACTCCGGGTTACACTATGGGGAAGTATTAACTTGCCTTGTATTTCCTAAGGATTTAGAAGTTTGAGGGCTGCTCTAATCGAGGTCTTTCTCGAGATTCAGTAAGGTTTATCTGCATTAAATTGTAACTGGCATGTATCAGTGTGTCTCACTATTCCATCCTCCAGATCTCTGCTCCTAACCCCCCGACGATTTACTTTGTTATCAAGTTTTGTATCATTCACAAACTTCAAGAATTTACTCCATAGACTCAAACCCGGCTCATTTACATAGAACAAGGAGAAACAATGATCCTAATACTGACCTCAGGGGGACTCCACTGCATATCAGAGGGATATGGGGGTAGTGCAGGGAAATGGGGTTGAGGTACAAGATCAGCCATGGTCTAGTTGAATGGCGGAGCAAGCTCAAGGGGCTGAATGGCCTACTCCCGCTCCTATTTCTTGTGTTTTTATGTACTTTCGTTAAGTCAGAAAACCACTACTCACTCCCATCTATCCTTTAGCCTGTAATACCATGTGCTCCTGTTATATGGTACTATATACATCTGCTGCATGACCTTCATTGACTCACTCTGTTACTTCATCAAAAAGCTCAAACATTACAGACATGATTTACCTTTACAAATTTGCGCAGTCTACGCCATACTTCACCAAGTAAGAGTTAGTTTTGTCCTTGACAATGCTCTTCATTACTTTTTCTAAAACTGACATTAAACTGTCTGGCTTGTAGTTACCAGTTTCTGTCTTTCCTCTGTTTTTGAACAGTGCTGCAACATCTTCACTCCTGCATTTCCTGCAGCACTGTTCTCAAATCCATATGTTACTACATAGACAGTCCAGCACCTAAACAGGCCACAGAAACTGCTCTGTGCTGGTGTTTCTGATCCACATGACCCTCCTTCCACCCCCTCTTCATCTCCCCGATCAACATATTCTTCGTTCTCCCTTGTGTTTATCCAGCTTCCCCTTAAATGCATCCACAATATTCACCTCGACCACTCCCTGTGATAGTGAGTTCCACATTCTCTCCACTCCCTAGCTCTGGATTATTAGTCCAGTAACATAACCATGTAATATAACTACGGCACCAGCATAGATCAAAAGAGATGTGCCTCATTCACTCACATTGTACAAAACCCAATTGCAATCGAGATCCACTTTCCCAGAGTAGATTAAGAAAACACAATGACTTTCCTTTCCTGGAGTGTTTTCCACATTCGGTTTTTGTGGGGACAGGTGCTTCTCTGAGATGGTGTTTTGACTGTTGCTATAGGTGACGGGTTTCATCACTGGCTGCAAGAGACATGGAGCGCCCTCTGTGTCACCCTGTGTGTCACCCTGTGTGTTACCCTCTGTGACATCCCAGCAACCATTGGCCAGTGATCAATGTGCTCAGAATTTTGACTCTTAACCTGCTCCAGGCTGGTGAAGTTCATAATTCTTCTATCAGGTTCTGCACTGATTCAGTTACCTCAACCCTTCATTATTCAGAAGAACAATTTCTATCTGTCCTCCCCTCAGTTTGCTTTCCTCCAGTGTAACTAAATTCCTTTTATTCATAATTCATCCCCTAGAGACCTGGAACACTCCTGCTGTCTCCTCTCTGCCTCCTCTCTAACATCAGCTGTGACTCAGTGAGCAACTACTCCAGAGATTACAGCAAAGAATCCAGAAGATTCTTGTCTCTCTTGTTCCTGATGTGTCCACCGTCTAACCATCTTAGATCAAATTGGCTTCATTTGAATCATCTGTTAATTTGGATTGAAACTACGCAAAAATAAACACCCATCAGTTTTGTCATTGAAATAGTTTAATTCGTTGACCAGACATTTCTTGGTGTATGACTCAGTAGCAGACAGAGCACTGCACACACCCTGTGAACCATCTATTTAACCTCCAATAACTGAACGCTCTAACAAGCCATGCTGCAGGAACTCTGCACAGATGCAGTACTCACCAGGGGAAAGAGAAGCCGAGGGCCAGAACCCAAGACAGACACAACCCTCCCAGTAGAAACTTCATGGTCCCTCAGTTGATCTCCTTTTGTGCAGGGCTGGGTGCTGTGGGCAAGACTGAGGAATATATATATACATCCAGTCAACATGTCCTTTCTCAAAACAAACACATGGCAAGGTCCTACTGGAGCAGAGAAGTCATTGTCAGAACAAACAGTCCCTGACCCAGGCTCTTTCGAAAGACTTTTTGATAAAGTTTCACATATCAGACTTGTTTGCAAAATCAAAACCCATCAGAGGTTAAAGGGTCAGCGGCAGCATGGATACAATTTGCTAAGGACAGAAAGTGTTGGGAATGGCTGTTTTTTTTCATGCTGGAGGTGCTGTTCCACAGAGGTTGGTGTTGGAATCACTGCTCCTTTTGACTTATATTAATGAGCTGGGTATGCGTGACATGTCACATGGAAGTCAGGTGTAGTAAACCAAGAGGACGATAGTAAAAGATTTTGGGAGGACATGGACTGATGAAACAGGCCGATATATGGCAGGTGAAATTTAATGCAGAGTAATGTGAAGTGATGCAGAGACAATATAAAGGGCACCAATATCCATTACAAGCCCACCGACTCCCACAGCTACCTCCCACAGCTACCTCGACTACAGCTCCTCACACCCCGCTTCCTGTAAGGACTCCATCCCATTCTCTCAGTTCCTTCACCTCCGTCTCATCTGTTCCGATGATGCCACTTTCAAAAACAGTTCCTCTGACATGTCTTCCTTCTTCCTTAACCGAGGTTTCCCACCCACGGTGGTTGACAGGGCCCTCAACCATGTCCGGCCCATTTCCCGCGCATCCGCCCTCACACCTTCCTCTCCCTCCCAGAACCATGATAGGGTCTCCATTGTCCTCACTTATCACCCCACCAGCTTCCGCATTCAAAGGATCATCCTCCGCCATTTCCGCCAACTCCAGCATGATGCCACCACCAAACACATCTTCCCTTCACCCCCACCCAGCAGCATTCCGCAGGGATTGTTCCCTCTGGGACACCCTGGTCCACTCCTCCATCAGCCCCTACACTTCAACCCCCTCCCACAGCACCTTCCCATGCAACCGCAGAAGGTGCAACACCTGCCCCTTTACTTCCCCCCTCCTTACTGTCCAAGGGCCATTTCACTTGCACTTCCCTCAATTTAGTCTACTGCATTCACTGCTCCCAATGCAGTTTCATCTACATTGGAGAGACCAAATGCAGACTGGGTGACAGCTTTGCAGAACACCTTCGGTCTGTCTGCAAGCATGACCCAGACCTCCCTGTCGCTTGCCATTTTAACACTCCACCCTGCTCTCTTGCCCACATATCCGTCCTTGGCTTGCTGCATTGTTCCAGTGAAGCCCAACACAAACTGGAGGAACAACACCTCATCTTCCGACTAGGCACTTTACAGCCTTCCGGACTGAATATTGAATTCAACAACTTCAGATCATGAACTCTCTTCTCCATCTTCACCACTTTTTGATCCCCCTTTTTACAAATATTTATTTTTAAATTTTTATATATACATTTTTTCCACCCACTCCTATTATTTTAAAAAATGTATTTCCATTCATTGTTTCATCCCCACCTTTCAGCCTATTTCGATCTTTTCTCCCACAGCGTCCCCTACCCCCAACCCCACTAGGGTCATCTGTCACTTGCTCGTCCTGCTTTCTACTCTTAATGTCATCATTAGCACCTCCTTTATATCACCACCATTAACATGCCTTCGACATTTTTGGCAATCTCTCCTTTGCCTCCACCTATCAGTGGCCCTCTAACCAGCTTCATCTGTCCCACCTCCCCTTAAACAGTATATATTTCACCACGTTTCTACTTCTCTTTAGTTCTGAAGAAGAGTCATACAGACTCGAAATGTTAACTCTCTCTTTCTCGCCACAGATGCTGCCAGACCTGCTGAGTTTTTCCAGCAACTTTTGTTTTTGTTTCAGATTTCCAGAGTCTGCAGTATTTTGCTTTCACCTTTACCTAGTGGTAGGTTTTCAGTTCTGCAGTGAGCACAGACCATTAGACATGACGGTCCTGCATCAGATATCATGACCTAGGAAAGATAAATGAGAATGGGCAGAAACTATTTGAGCTTCGCTGCTACCACGACCTTTATGTAACAAACATCTTCTTTCAGAACAAACCTTGTTTCTGGAGACATCCAAGATCAGGGCATTGGCACCAGCTGCACCTGATCATCACCAGACATGACTCTATGACCTACATTCTCAACATAAGCAGCTACCGCAGCACTGACTGTGATACAGATCATTCCCTGGTATGTGCTAGTTTGAGGATGCAACTCTTGAAGTTTTTTCATTCAAAGCAGAAATGTCGACCTCATGTCAACATCAGCCATATGCCTACCTGGATGAAAAGCAACAATTCCACACCTCGATTGAATGGGTGCCCTCTGGCATTCCCACACAGAGTGCAGAAGTGAAACGGAACATATTTTGAACACCATCTACAAGGAAGCAAGAATGGAAAATTGCTTGTTCGCTCGAGGCTAACATCACTGTGATGGAACCTGCCATTGAAGCCAAGCAATCCCCTCTCACTAATTATAAGAGATCCAAGTGAGAGACTCGGAATATACGTAGAGCCACCTGAAGTATCATCCGACAGGCTACTGCTAGACCATGGACCAATGACTACTGTTTACAACTTTGCCAGAATATCAAGATGTCCTCCAACACAGGGAATGCGAGTGACATGTATGGAGGGATCCTTCAGCAAAGAAAACAGCTCCATTGAAAACAAAGGCGGGGTGGTCACCACTGACTGCAATAAACAATTGGAGAGATAGGTAGAACACAACCTGAGTTGTACTAAAGGGAGAACACTGTCACCAAGGAAGCTCTAGACACCATAGCAAGCCTGTCTGTCAAGGCAGAGCTGGATATTGAACCCACAGTGGTGGAGCTTAGCAAAGCTATTGATTGGCCTGCCTTGGGCAAACCCCCAAGTGCTGATACTATACTGCCTGAACTCAACAAACACGGCAAACCAGCACTCCTGCAGCATCTGCAAGAACTTCTCTGTCTCTGCTGGAGGGAGGGGGTAGTGCCCCAGGTTATGCGTGATGCAAAGATTGTGACCCCTGTATACAAGCACAAGGGCGACTGCAATAATTGCACCAATCATCGAGGCATCTCCCTGCTGAGCATTATGGTAAAAGTATTTGCCTGTGTTGCCCGTGTCAGACTGCAGTTCCTGGCAGAACATATCTACCCCGAATCCCAGCGTGGTTTCAGACCTGGAAGATCTACAATTGGCATGATCTACTCAGTCCCACAGCTGCAAGGAAAATACCGTGAACAAAGGAGGCCACTTTATATTGCTTTCATCGATCTCACCAAAGCATTTGACCATGTGAGCAGAGATAGTCTATTTAAGGTGCTGGAGAATATTGGCTGCCCACAGAAGCTGCTCAATGTGATCTCCTCTTTCCATCAGCATCGGGAAGACAAATGGCCATGGTCCAGGACGAAGCTATTCTGCTATCTATCAGCATTGAGAATGTGACACTGGAGGCTGTTGATAGCTTCACATATCCAAGCGTCACCTATCCAGGCTCCACAATCAGCACTTGATGCGAAAATTAGCATACGAGCACAAAAGCTGCAGCTGTTCTGTCCAAGTTGAGTAAGAGAGTTTGGAACAATAGCAACCTGACTGAGAATAGCAAACCATGAATCTAAGTTCCAAGCCGGCATCCTCAGTGCACTGCTCTACAGTGGTGAGACCCGGACAACATACGCTAGGCAGGAGAAAGTTCTGAACAGTTTCCACCTCCGCCTCTGCCAAGCCGGCATCCTCAGTGCACTGCTCTACAGTGGTGAGACCTGGACAACATACTCTAGGCAGGAGAAAGTTCTGAACAGTTTCCACCTCCGCCTCTGCCAAGCCGGCATCCTCAGTGCACTGCTCTACAGTGGTGAGACCCGGACAACATACGCTAGGCAGGAGAAAGTTCTGAACAGTTTCCACCTCCGCCTCTGCCAAGCCGGCATCCTCAGTGCACTGCTCTACAGTGGTGAGACCCGGACAACATACGCTAGGCAGGAGAAAGTTCTGAACAGTTTCCACCTTCGCCGTTTCAGACACATCCTCAGTATCTCTCAGAAGGACAAGGTCACCAACTCAGTGGCCCTGGAGTGTGCTAATTCCACCAGCAAACACTCATTGCGAAGCCAACAACGCCTACGTTTGCTGAGCTGTGTGTGTCGGATGGACAATGGCTGTAACCAAAGACCTTCTATATGGTGAAATTGCCACTGGTTCATGACTTCCTGGGCATCCATTACCTCCACTGCAAGGACACCTGCAAGGCTGCAGGGTTTTTAAAGTCCGTTTTCCTGCCCTCTCTTCTCTTGGGTTCCTCACCCCTCTTCTCAGCTGTTACTTGGGGTGCAGATCACACAGGTAGTAGCTACCCTTTCCTACAAATATGAGAGAGTGATTGAGGAGCAGAAGACAAAGACATTTGCAGGAAGATGAGGAAGAGAAGGTAGAAGACGAAGAAGAGGAAGGAAAGGCAGATGATGTGGAATAGGAGGAAGAGGAGAATGACAATGAGGAGGAAGAAGAAGGGAAGCAGAACATCTTACTCATCAATTTTGGGGATGAGAGAGACAAGGAAGGTGATGGTAGGTTAGAAAATTGAGCTTAGAGAATCTGTGACTGCCTGAAATAAGCCAAAGTCACAAGGGACATGATTTTAAATCTCACGGGCGGGCAGATTGGGTATAAAATAGTACACGATGACCCTGAGCGCATGTCCTGACATCATCGCGCACTCACACAATATTTCGGTCGGCGGGCATGGACATGAGTCGGCAGTGTGCCTGCCGACAATTAAGAGGCCTCTTAAGGTCATTAAGCAATTAATTTCAAGCTATTTTGCGCTGTCCATCCAACCTTATGGTGGGTGGGCAAATTGGCCAAGCGGCCTTTGCATTTTTGTGGAATCCCCATCCATGGGCAGGATGAGGTTTCCAACAGTCATTTAAAAAAATGTTTTGACCTAATTTTTATGACGTTTATGTTCATGTGAGTGAGTCCTATGTGTGGACAATTTTTTCACATTTTCTAAATCTTTATTTTTGATTGTAATATTCTTCAGCTCCCTGAGGCAGCCCCAGCACATGCACAGACTGTGTGTTTGTCCTTCTCCTGCCCTCACCCCGACAGCCCTAACTCCTCCGTGCTCCTTTCAGGCTGGCTGGTTGCTGGATAGGAAGGCACTTTTTCCATTAGTAGAGGGGTCAATAATCAGGTGGCATAGATTTAAGGTAAGAAGCAGAAGGCTAAGAGGAGAGTTAAGGAGAAATGTTTTCATCCAGAGGGTGGTGAGACTCTGGAACTCTCTGCCTGAAAGGGTGGTTGATTCAGAAACCCTCATAACATTTAAGAAGTATTTAGATATTCACTTGTGTTGACATAGCCTCCAGGGCTATGGGCCAAGTGCTGGAAAATGGGATTAGTGTAGTCAGACCTTTGTTGACCGGTGCTGACACAATGGACCGAATGGCCTCCTTCTGTGCTGCAAACATCTGTGAATCTATGAGTCTATGAGTGGTTTACTGGCAGACACCGGGTTAACCGGAACATTGAGTGGTTTACTGGCAGACACCGGGTTAACCGGAACATTGAGTGGTTTACTGGCAGACACCGGGTTAACCGGAACATTGAGTAGTTTACAGGCCGGCGCAGGTTGGCATTTGGCCATGTGGCCTAAGCTTGAGCCATGAGCTGACAGCAGCATCTCCAGACTGACCAGCTTCAATGCTCATGGTCACTGAGAGCGAGTGACCACACTGACTCTCCTCAAACTGCTGCAAGGAGGATTCTGGTGAAGTAGGGTAGCCAGAGTTCAGGACCGTGTTGTAATTCAATCTCTCTGTTGCAACCTTTATGTATCTTTGCGTTATCAATGCTCAGAGGTTCAGTCCCCTCCGAACTCCTTCCTACTCTTGCTAAGGTCCATGCCCCTTGTCCCAAACATTCGACCTCTTCACTGCATTCTGACTCTTGGAATCAAATGTTCGATTTTCTACTCGTCTTCCAACCATGAAGTTTTTGTAGTAGATCAGCCCGCTGATATATCTTTCTGTTCAGACCAATTGGTGAGTTCTAAATCTGCCACCCCTCATTCCCCTCTCACTTGCTCCTCCCTAACCCTCAAACTCCACATCTTCATCCCTCCCTCAGTTCACCCCTTTCTTTATTTACTTCACATAAAACCCAAACTAAAGCACAGCAGAAAATAATTCAAAAGCCTAATGGAATGTGGGCTTTTATCTGGAGGAAGCTGCAGTACCAAGGGGTGAAGTAGTCACTCAGTGGTCCAGAATTAGAGTAGAACCACCTGGTTTGAACTTAAGCAAAAGCTTGGCAGTTAACTGTTCCCTGGTGCATTCACCATGGCAATGCCTCTACCAATGAGAGTCCATTTGCCAATTGATCAGCACCCTCTTCTCATGCAGTATAAATTGTTGCTCCTTTTGATATTTGCCATTCTTGCACTTCTGTCCTGATGAGTGCAAGATGACAAGCTTCGACAGAAAGGGGGGAAAGTTATTGTAAAGTTATATAAAGTTAGACCACATCTGGAGTAACTGGGCACCGCACCTCAGGAAAGATACATTAGCCTCAGGGGGAGCAGTGCAGATTCACCATAATGATACCAGGGCTCAAAGGGTTAAATTGTGCAGACAGATTGCAGACACAACCTTGTATTCCTTTGGATATAGGACATCACTGTAGGAGTGTGTCCTCGGCCCAACCATCTTCAGCTGCTTCATCAATGACCTTCCTTCCATCATAAGGTCAGAAGTGGGGATGTTCGCTGATGATTGCACAATGTTCAGCACCATTCGTGACTCCTCAGATACTGAAGCAGTCCATGTCCAAATGCAACAAGACCTGGACAACATTCAGGCTTGGGCTGATTAGTGGCAAGTAACATTCACCCCACACAAGTGCCAGGCAATGACCATCTCCAACGAAAGAGAATCTAACCATTGCCCTTTGATGTTCAATGGCATTGTCATCACTGAATCCCCCACTATCAACATCCTGGGGGTTACCATTGACCAGAAACTGAACTGAACTAGCCATATAAATACTGGGCTACAAGAGCAGGTCAGAGGCTAGGAATCCTGTGGCGAGTAACTCACCTCCTGAATCCCCAAAGCCTGTCCACCATTTACAAGGCACAAGTCAGGAGTGTGATGGAATACTCCCCACTTGCCTGGATTGTTGATGGAACACCATCACCTGGAAGTCCCTCTCCAAGTCACTCACCATCCTGACTTGGAAATATATCACCGTTCCTTCACTGTCACTGGGTCAAAATCCTGGAACTCCCTCCCTAACAGCACTGTGGGTGTACCTACACCACATGGACTGCAGCGGTTCAAGAAGGCAGCTCACCACCACCTTCTCAAGGGCAACTAGGGATGGGAAATAAATGCTGGCCCAGCCAGCGAAGCCCACATCCTGGGAATAAATTTTAAAAATACCTGTCATAAACACATGTTTTCTTCTTTATCTTAATTTCTACTTTCTTTTTGATTCAGGGAGCTCTGGATTTGTCTGTCCTACCTTTCCCTTTTGATGGAATATACCTTGACTGTGCCCGAACCAATTAGGTTTTGGACAAAGAAATAGACAAGTTGCAAAAAAATGTTTTGGATTGGGGGAGAGTGGATTTTAGTAAAATAAGGCAGGATCTGGCCAAGGTAGACTGGGAACAGCTATTTGTGGGGAAATCGACAGAAGAGCAGTGGGAGACTGAGAGGTTCTTGAGCAAATTGATATAGGGAGTGACAAGGTATTGGAGTCGTTGGCAGGCTTAAAAGTGGACATATCTCCAGGTCCGGATGATTTGCGTCCCAGACTGCTGAGGGAGGCAAGGGAGGGGATCGCAGGGGCTCTGACCCAAATTTTTAATTCCTCTCTGGCCACGGGGGAGGTGCCAGAGGACTGGAGAACAGCTAATGTGGCTCCGCTATTTAAGAAGGGTTGTAGAGATAAGCCAGGGAACTACAGGCCAGTGAGGCTCACGTCAGTGGTAGGGAAACTATTGGAGAAAATTCTGAAGGAGAGTATCTATCTCCACTTGGAGAGGCAAGGTTTGATCAGGGATAGTCAGCATGGCTTTGTCAGAGGGAGGTCATGCCTAACAAATTTGATTGAATTTTTTGAGGAGGTGACCAGGGGTGTAGATGAGGGTAGTGTAATTGATGTCGTTTATATGGATTTCAGCAAAGCCTTTGACAAGGTCCCACATGAGAGACTTATAAAGAAGGCAAATGTACATGGGATACAGGGTAATTTGATAAGGTGGATTCAAAATTGGCTTAGTTGTAGGAGACAGAGGGTGATGACAGAAGGATGCTTTAGTGACTGGAAGCCAGTGTCCAGCAGTGTACCACAGGGATCTGTGCTGGGTCCCCTATTATTTGTCATTTATATAAACGACATAGCTGACTATGTGGGGGGTAGGATTAGTGGATGACACAAAGATTGGCTGGGTGGTTAACAGTGAGGTTGAGTGTCTTGGACTACAGGAAGATATAGATGGGATGGTCAAATGGGCAGATAAGTGGCAGATGGAATTTAACCCTGAAAAGTGTGAGGTGATACACTTTGGAAGGAGTAATTTGACAAGGAAGTATTCAATGAACGGCATGACACTAGGAAGTTCTGAGGAACAAAGGGACCTTGGTGTGTGTGTCCATAGATCTCTGAAGGCGGAGGGGCATGTTAGTGGGGTGGTGAAAAAGGCATATGGGACACTTGCCTTTATCAATCGAGGCATAGATTACATAAGTAAGGAGGTCATGTTGGAGTTATATAGAACCTTGGTGAGGCCACAGCTGGAGTACTGTGTGCAGTTCTGGTCGCCACATTATAGGAAGGATGTGATTGCACTGGAGGGGGTGCAGAGGAGATTCACCAGGATGTTGCCTGGGATGAAACATTTAAGTTATGAAGAGAGGTTGGATAGACTTGGGTTGTTTTTGTTGGAGCAGAGAAGACTGAGGGGCGACCTGATCGAGCTGTACAAGATTATGAGGGGCATGGACAGGGTGGATAGGGAGCAGCTGTTCCCCTTAGTTGAAGGGTCAGTCACAAGGCGACATAAGTTCAAGTTGAGGGGCAGGAGGTTTAGGGGAGATGTGAGGAAAAACCTTTTTACCCAGAGGGTGGTGACGGTCTGGAATGCGCTGCCTGGGAGGGTGGTGGAGGCGGGTTGCCTCACATTCTTTAAAAAGTACCTGGATGAGCACTTGGCGCGTCATAACATTCAAGGCTATGGGCCAAGTGCTGGTAAATGGGATTAGGTAGGTAGGTCAGGTGCTTCTCATGTGTTGGTGCAGACTCGATGGGCCGAAGGTCCTCTTCTGCATTGTGTGATTCTGTGATTCTGTGAAGGTAGCCCATTGTTCAACTACAGTTTTTCCCACCAATCTTTCATTCTGGTCTATTTGGCCCAGCTCCGTTCTTGCCCCATTGAAGTCGGCTCTTGTCCAGTTAATTATTTTTACTCTGGGTTGCCTATTGTCCTTTTCTATCATCATCCAAAAACATTCAATACAATGATCACTGTCTCCTAAATGCTCCCCCACTGACACTTGATCTATTTGACCCGCCTCATTTCCAGCAACCAGGTCCAACAGTGCATCTTTTCTTGTTGGATTGGACACATACTGCTGTAGAAAATTCTCCGGAACACAAAATAGGAACTTCTGCCCCTCTCCAGCCTTTACACTACTAATTTTCCATATCTAGATTCTAGATATTAAAGTCCCCCATTATGACTAATGCCTGCATCTCTCTGTAAATTCCCTGCAGATTTGTTCTTCTATGTCCTTCTCACTATTTGGTGGTCTATAGACTACACCGAGCAATGTAATTCCCCCCTTTTTGTTCCTTAGCTCTAGCCAAATAGATTCTGTCCTTGAACCCTCTGGGACATCCTCTTTCTCCAGCACTGCAATGCTCCCCTTAATCAATACCACCACCCCTCCTCCTTTCCTTCCTTTCCTATCTCTTCTGAACACCTTGTACCCGGGAATATTTAACACCCAGTTCTGTCCTTCCTTGAGCCAGGTCTCTGTTATCCCCACAACATCATATTTCCACATGGCAATCTGCACCTGTAACTCCCCAATCTTATTCACTATACTCCGTGCATTCACATACATGCACAGTAACCCTAATTCTGATTTAGATTCTGTTACTTTCTTCCTGCTGTCACTCACTGATTTTGATTGTTCGATCTGTTAACAGTGCAGCTGTTGTAACACAGAGGAACATTTCACACTGAAGAGATTTGACTCCCTTCATCATGTCCTAATTGAACAGCTTACATATTCTTCGCTCCCATGGGAACATAGCTTCCTCTGTTTGCTGTACCATTTCCTCTTATAGCTGCTGATAACTGACTTCTTCACGATGGACGTCCAATCCCTCGACAACTCCATCCTCCACCAGGATTGTCTCCACTTCTTCCTTGAACAGTGGCCCAACCAGTGGCCCCTGGAGGGGGCCATCAACAGTGTTATCAAGCGGCACTTGCTTAGCAATAACCTGCTCAGTGACCCCCAGACACTCAGTTGTAACAAACCGTTACAAAGACACAAGAAAGGAATGAAACCGGACGGACCACCCGGCATTGACCGAGGCACTGGAAACGACAACGGCAAACTCAGCCCTGTCACCCTGCAAAGTCCTCCTTACTAACATCTGGGGTCTAGTGCCAAGATTGGGAGAGCGTCTCACAGACTAGTCAAGCAACAGCCTGACATAGTCATCCTCACGGAATCATATCTTATGGATAATGTCCCAGACTTCACCATCACCATCCCTGGGTATGTCCTGTCCCACCGGCAGGTCAGACCCAGCAGAGGTGACAGCACAGTGGTATACAGTCGGGAGGGAGTTGCCCTGGGAGTCCTCTGCATCAACTCCGGACCCCATGAAGTCTCATGGCATCAGGTCAAACCTCCTGCTGATACCACGTACCACCCTCCCTCAGCTGATGAATCAGTGCCCCTCCATGTTGAACACCACCTGTAGAGAGCATCGAGGGTGGTAAGATTGCAGAATGTACTCTGGGTGGGAGATTTCAATGTCCATCACCAAGAGTGGCTCGGTAACACCACTACTGACTGAGCTGGCCGAGTCCTGAAGGACATAGCTGCTAGACTGGGTCTGCAGCAGGTGGTGAGGGAACCAACAAGAGGGAAAAACATACTTGACCTCATCCTCACCAACCTGCCTGTCACAGATGCATCTGTCCATGACAGTATTGGTAGGAGTGACCACTGCACAGTCGTTGTGGAGACGAAATCCCACCTTCACATTGAGGATACCCTCCATCGTGTTGTGTGGCACTACCATCGTGCTAAATGGGATAGATTTCAAACAGATCTAGCAACTCAAGACTGGGCATCCATGAGGTGCTGTGGGCCATCAGCAGCAGCAGAATTGTACTCGAACACAATCTGTAACCTCATGGCCCAGCATATCCCCCACTCTACCATTACCATCAAGCCAGGGGATCAACCCTGGTTCAATGAAGAGTGCAGGAGGGCATGTCAGGAGCAGCACCAGGTGTCAACCTAGTGAAACTATAACACTGGATTACTTGCGTGCCAAACAGCATAAGCAGCAAGTGATAGACAGAGCTAAGGAATCCACAACCAACGGATCAGATCTAAGCTCTGCAGTCCTGCCACATCCAGTTGTGAATGGTGGTGGACAATTAAACAACTCACTGGAGAAGGAGGCTCCACAAATATCCCCATCCTCAATGATGGAGGAGCCCAGCACATCAGCGCAAAAGATAAGGCTGAAACATTTACTACAATCTTCAGCCAGAAGTGCCGAGTGGATGATCCATCTCAGCCTCCTCCGGAGGTCCCCAGCATCATGGATTCGATTCACCCAATTCGTTTCACTCCATCTGATATCAAGAAACAGCTGAAGGCACTGGATACTGCAAAGTCTACGGGCCCTGACAATATTCTGGCAATAGCACTGAAGACTTGTGCTCCAGAACTTGCTGTGCCCCTAGCCAAGCTATTCCAGTACAGCTAGAACACTGGCATCTACCTGGGTATTTAGAAAATTGCCCAAGGATGTCCTGTATACAAAAAGCAGGGCAAATCCAACCCGGCCAGTTACGGTCCCATCAGTCTACTCTCGATCATCAGTTAAGTAATGGAAGGGGTCATCAACAGTGCCAGTTTGAGTTCTGCCAGGGCCACTCAGCTCCTGATCTTATTTCAGCCTTGGTTCAAACATGGACAAAAGAGTTGAACTCCTGAGCTGAGGTGAGAGTGACTGCCCTTGACATCAAGGCCGCATTTGACAGAGTGTGGCCTCAAGGAGCCCTAGCAGAACTGGAGTCAATGGGAATCAGGGGGAAAACTCTCCACTGGTTGGAGTCATACCTAGCACAAAGGAAGATGGTTGTGGTTGTTGGAGGTCAGTCATCTCAGCTCCAGGACATCACTGCAGGAGTTCCTCAGGGTAGTGTCCTCGGCCCAACCATCTTCAGCTGCTTCATCAATGACCTTCCTTCCATCATAAGGTCAGAAGTGGGGATGGTCACTGACGATTGCACAATGTTCAGCACTATTCACGACTCCTCTGTGGACAAGCAGTCCATGTCCAAATGCAGCAGGACCTGGATAATATCCAGGCTTGGACTGACTAGTGGCAAGTAACATTCATACCACACAAGTGCCAGGCAATGACCATCTCCAACAAGAGTGAATCTATCCACCACACCTTGACTTTCAATGGCATTACCATCACTAAATCCTCCACTATCAACATCCTGGGGGGTATCATTGACTAGAAACTGAACTGGGCCAGCCATATAAATACTGTGGCTACAAGAGCAGGTCAGAGGCTAGGAATCCTGCGGAGAGTAACTCACCTCCTGACTCCCCAAAGTCTGTCCACCATCTACAAGGCACAAGTCAGGAGTGTGATGGAATACTCCCCACTTGCCTGGATGAGTGCAGCTCCCACAACACTCAAGAAGTTTGACACCATCCAGGACAAAGCAGCCCACTTGATTGGCGCCACATCCACAAACATTCACTCCCTCCACCACCGATGCACAGTAGCAGCAGTGTGTACCATCTACAAGATGCACTGCAGGAATTCACCAAGGCTCCTTAAACAGCACCTTCCAAACCCATGACCACTACCATCTAGCAGGACAAGGGCAGCAGACACATGAGAACACCACCAA